>NC_088379.1:117331666-117650000 GCF_037993035.2 Macaca fascicularis
TCTACCTCTTATCAGCGATGTATAAATTTTTTAACCAGAACTCTCTGGCTCTTGACTTTGCTTCCATTGACATCTAGACTAAAGGTCAGCATTTCTTTTGCATTCCAGAAGCTATTAGGAATCAACTTCAACTTATTTTCCTGTTAAGAATTGATGAGTTGACCTTAATTCAATGGAGTTCAACAAATCTCTCAGTAGCATCTCTCAAAATATTGTGTCCAGATGATGGTTAAGAAACCAGAAATTCTTTAGCTAGCGTATACTCTCTTGATATTTTAAAAGTATCAACGTACATTTTTTCAATAAAAGTAAAAAGTTTAAAATCAGTTTTGCCTCTGTAAATGATTAGCAGGCACTTCAGACTTCCTTCTAACCTCCTCTGTTCTTCCATTCCCACAGTGTAGCACCACAAGAGATATGTAGAAATAAAGAATGCATATTTTTTTATCCCAGTCACAAGCCTAATGTCTTAAAAGGTTTAGAAAAGGCATGTGACAAAGCCTGTTTGAAAAGCAGAGCATAATGTGTTTTCAGTTTATAAATTATAAAATATTCAACAGCACAGGCTAACACCAAGGAATTGGTTACTGCTAGATATCTGGAACTGTTTTTTCTTTCCTTCTCTCATTTGCTTGCTTTCTCTTTTTTCCCATTAAGAGCAAAATGCAAATCAAATGCAAATGAGAAGCCTTAGGCTTAGAAGGCAAGAAGGAAAACAACTGTGCCAAAAAGAAAAAGAATACAGGGGGCTTCCTATGAATGGTTACTAAATGAATTACCTGCTCATGGAATTTTTTGATTGACCCAGTCTTAGGATGTTATTTCTGATTTGCATGTTGCTTGAATTTTAAAACTAATAACCCTATAGTTCAGCAAAACAGACATACTATTTCATATTTTGTTTTCAATATTCTGCACAACGAGCCTAAAAATTATACTCTATAAATATGGCTGCTCAAGGCAGAAAGTTTGCTACGTTGTTTCAATTCAGAATTGCTGCCTAGTAGATATTACACAAAATGGGAAGTCAATTCTCAACATCCTGTTAGATATGTGATTGTATTTGTTAAGAAGGAAGAGCTGAAATATGTTCTGTCTCAGTAACATTGAGCTTCTTAATACTCAGAATCTGTGTAGGTAGCAATTGAAGCCTTAAATTGGGATCTACAAGCCTTTCTGAAGATTCAATATAAATGAAAGATTAAGTGGGTCACATTAAAATGGTTCAAGAAGATTCTAGAGTATCAGGAGAGCCCAGGGTTTTCAGGTTTCATTTAAATCTATATGCATGCACATCAGATCTAATTGAAAAGGTTAAAATCTTAGGATCACTTATTTTGTAATACTCACAGGGGTTTCAGATTCTCATAAAACCCTTTCATTAAATTCTATGGCTGATTTTAAAAGTTATTTGTCTTTATTTTGAACTAGTAGAGAGGAAAACATTATTTAGAAACTCAGCATAACTAAATCAGTAAAATTGTACAAGCAGAGAGTTAAGCATGAGCCCTAACTCTCCCAACACCTAATTCTTCATACTTTTATTGTGTGGCTATGACATACTTTTTTCTTAAATCATCTTCAATCTTTATGGCAAAGAAAAAGGCTTCCTTCAAGTCATTAAGACTATATAAGTATGATAGTTATATGTATCCAAAAGATGGTTAAACATCTTTTTGGCATAACTTGAGACTCAATTCAAAACATCACCATTGTTATAACTCAATCTATTATTACAGTCCTTTATGACAATTTCAACAAATAGATGAAAATATCTTATTTCTAATGTCAGGTATAGAAACTATAATACAGCAACTCTATTAAAATAAGAAAAGACTTAATTTCTAGATAGATTTTAACCAATGCCTCTTACATCAAAATGGATAAAGTACTGCTTAAAGATACATGTAAGCATACCTAAGCTAAGTATACAATGGAGACTCTTAAAAGAGATTATGGAAACGAGGGACAATTCAAAAGTAAAGTTTAAAAAAAATGAATTAGAGAATTTATCCAGTTTCAGATGCCTTGGTTTCAGACAGTATGGCAAGAACTTGACTTTCCTTTTTAAAAAAAAAAAAAAAAAAAAAAAGTAGAGAGAGGAAAAACCATTATTTTCAGAAATAGGTGACTTTAAAAATTGAAGTTGAGAAGATGAAAATTAAAAAGAACACATTTTGATAAGTAACAGAAAAGATTTCAAAATAATACTTAAAATAAATCAGTGTTTAAAATCTTAGAAGTAGCTGCAAGTTTAGAGCCTTGAAGTTTCGTTATGGAAATAAAAAAAATAAGACACTTATCTTTGTTCTGAAATATCTTTATTTAATCTTAGCTCTATTCTTTTGGTTTAAATTAAATCTTATGAAGAATTCTTGTGTCTTAAAGAATTGTTTTGCCTATCTTAAGTGAGTTTACATACAGTCCCTTATCTTTGAGTAAATAAGTGATTGGATAGTTATATTGCTATTGGTGACATTTTTCTGAGGAATTAACTAAAGAGAAAGCATTGAGCTTGAGGCATCTGGATAGAGGAGAATCTTTCAGACCTTTTGGAGAGGTATATTCCTTTCCAATATCAGGCAGATGCACATCTCAATTGCTCTTTATTTTTACCTATCTATTGACTAGGATATTCTGCTAAGGAACAAACAACAGCATCCATGGGATGAGCTATCAAGTGTGAGAGAGCTATCAAGTGTGATGTAACTGCCCCATAGAGATAGTGTCCCCTGTTTTCCTCCCTCTGTTATCTCGCTAGACAAATCTCTTCAGCCTTTAACTGCAGCCTTGACTGTGCAATAATTAACAGTTTGGGTTGGGAGGAGGGTCTTTTTTTTTTAAAGACATATATAATAGATTAGATGTTTTCAATATATACCACAATTTAAGCATGGAATTGATTTGTAAAATAGAAATTGCTTGGCAACTGTCATTTAATGGTCCACTGTTCCTGCGGGAAAGCATTTTGATTGATTATTCTTTAAGATAAATACATGAAGTTGATCTAATTGATATCAGAGTCATTCTTAACATTTATCATTAGATACACTATGCATAGCTGACTAGCATGTTATCTTTTTTTGGAAAAGGTCAACTAAAGTGAAAGAGATTCTTCCTTTGTAGCTCCTCCCAAAACAAACATTAACTCCTGCATCCGAGAGAGCAGGCTGAGGGAAGGCTCCAGAACAGTTTATCGTGTATGTGAGGAGGAAACTGCTACTGAGGAGCTCAGATTCAAAAATTCCCCATAATCATGAGGCCAAATAAGCTCCAGCTGAGATAATTCACTGGGCTTTCATGAGTTACACTCACATCTCCTGAGAGTTTATTACAGGACAAAGCAAAATAGATGAATTAAACCAAAACGTGCTACGAAAAAATAAATAAATAAAGAGAAACTGACTTCATAATATAGCATTGTCAGACCTAGTTTAAATACACGTTAAAAAGAAACGAATCATTATTAGAAAACTATTTAGCAAGAGTGAAGTAAAAAATAATTGTTTTCTTAATGAACTCCTTTTAATAATAATATTGTACAATGTTTACTCCAAATGAAGATATGATATAGTGAAGATTTATTTTCTCAAGGAGATCCTATGAAGTGATATCTCTTCATGTGTATGAAAATTTTACACTTGATTCAGCGTGTTTTTATATTATGAAATAAATTATTTTAGTGTATAATTTATATTACTAAACTTATTCTGAGTATGAGCTCATGTGTGTGCGTATTCATGTGTGTGTATATGTTGATCAAGTTTGGAGAACCATAACTTTGGTTCTTCATAGAAAGACAGAATAGAAAGTCAGAATAAATTTTTTTCTTCACCCTACCTTAAACATGAGTTATGATGTGGAACTGATCTCAATTTTCCCTCAAATTTAGCCTTGATCAAATAAATCCCCTGGACCTAGAGCAAGTAAAGGTAGGTCAGATGTTCAGTGAGACAAGAGCCTAAGACAGCTCTCCTTGCTGGCCGCCATGATGACCATTTGAACCACCACTGGTTTCCAGGACTATGCGAACCTATGGTTTTAGAAATTAAAAGTGCCATGTACTTAAAACGTAAGAAATACAGCTCCACAATCTATTAGGCATGCTCTCAGGGCTAGTTACCATTTTGTGGCACCCAATGCAAAATCAAAATTCAGGGCAACAGCAGAGCATTAAATCAAGTGCTTGGAACTTTGGTTTGGGGCCCTGTGTGACTACACTGGTCATACCACACACCTGGGAAGCCAGCTCCGGGTGTGCTGCAACTTGTAAGTTAGGAATAGCTCAATTTGCTAGAAGTAGCTTCTCCATGCATCACATTATTCTCTATTAAAAAGTCTCAAAACACAAATATACATCTGCATTGATTGGATATTCACTCAGAGACCTTTTACCTGGCCTCTGTGTGGCTTCATATCTTTATGACATGGAACGAACAGCTTGGCGCCACGTTGCTGTTATCCATTAACCATTCCTGTTTTCCTAATCATCTTTGACTCCATCTTTCTCTGTCCTATCTGTTATTGTCTTCGGAAAAGAAATGTGAGGTTTCCTTAGCCTGTTCTGGTTTACATGACATGATTTGTGTATCTGCCTACAAGAGTTTCTCAAATGAACCCTGTGCATTATCTTCTTTCCCCAGCCCCTCCTCCTGTGAAGAAAGAAGAAAAAGGTCATACATCTGTAAAATGACAGCACTTATGAAAAATGAGAGTTTGGCCCACATGGCTCTCATCAGACACAGACTCATCTGCTGTGCCACAGACTCTGCTCATTTCCTTCAGAATCAGACTGCAGTTAAAAACAGGAAACACCTAATAAATTGCCCATACTATCAAATTAACAAAGCATAAAGAAACTTTCCTAGGTAATCAATGAGTATTGCTTGCTTAAAAAATGCAAGTGTCAAACATAAGGAACCTAAAAATATGACCACACTTTTCTCTTTAAAACTATTTTAAGATGTCTACCTAACCTAAATTTAGAAATAAAGACGCCTACTCAGAGATGTGGAAAATTGGACTTTCTACCTAATTTTCTGTCACGAAAGGACCGAAAGCATTTCACAAGCAGTATGACATTTTATCATCTAATCATTACTCTGGGATATTCAGGCACACACGTTTTTTAAAAACAGGATAATATGCAACAATCATACAAGTGTCAGGATTGTCAAGGTAGCCCCTTTTGTGTGAAATTCATCAGTCCCATTTTGTAATGAGAAAAAAGTCTTAATATTATAAAAAGATTTTGTCATAACAATACCTAACTGGGTGTTTTCATTATCCTTGCCTACAGTGAAATCAGTAATAAACCATAAAACCAAAAAAACTAAAAGTACTAAAGGAATCTAAGAGAATATTTTTAGATTTCTTTAGGTGGCGATTGTTTATTTAGATAGAAATTAAAATCAGACCACAGAGAAAAAGCTTCACACATTTGACCACATATTTAAACTTCCATATTGCAAGACACTATACACTTGAAAGATAAACAGTAAACAAGAAAAACTGTGCAACATATTTATAAAGGGTTAATATCCATAATATAAAGATCTTATAAAAGTCTACACAGTATAAATAAGCAAAAGACATAAAAAAGCCAAAAAACCATAAAATGAGGACATTTTCTTGAGCTATATTTTGGATTAGAAAAATACTAGCAAATTTAAATTTGGGAGAAAACTATGCTTATCCAATTACAACCCTTCCCACTCCTCTGCTAAAAAAATGTTGTCTCGATGGGAAAAAAAATACATAAAGGTGTGAAAATACTTTGCCCTCATTTCCTACAAAGCTTTTGAAAATCTACTCATTCTAATGCATATGTGTTCTAGGTTTCATTCTTATCCTTAAAACAAACTTCTAGGAAAACGTCAAGAAAATAACTTTTTCAGAAATAACAAAAAGAATATCCCTGAAATTCCTAAGTTTGAACACACTTCTTATGAAAACAACCTTTATTTCAAGACAGAATTCAACTGCTCTGTCCCTCAGAAACACGAAATGTTTCCACCACTACTCAAAGACATTTTGCTATTCAAATCAAGAGTACGCATCACCAAGAGAGTATTACAGGATAGAGAGAAAGTATCCTGTGCGTGAGTGACCCCTTCAGGTGCTATACTGAAAAGACTATTCTATGCACAGAGTGGGAAGGGTCTCTCCAATGCAAGACAAAGTGCTAAGAATTTTCAGGAAAAAAAAAAAATTAGCACAGTAATTTATTCCAAAGTAATTATTTTTACAATCAAGAAAATGCTTCTTCAACTAATGCATTTCATATGCTATTCACATATATTAAACAAGAAACTTTTTGAATACTACCTGCAAGAAAACTATGTTTTAAATAAGGCAATAATGATAGCCAGAATAAAAATGTCAGGTTCTATTTCAAATAATTCATACTTTGACCCTGTAAGTATAGAATTTATCAGATAATGTATCTGGATTTTTTTTCCCAGAAAATATGGCTACTACAACAATGAGAGATATAATAAAGTATAATTCCTGAACTTTAGAAGTGTGGGATAAATTACAAACTGCATGAAAGAGTTACTAAAATAATTTCATAATTAAGCTAGACTTGTCAAGGAAATCAAAACTTCATAATCTTCATAGTCTCAGATAAACTGTCTAAAGCTACCTGAACAGTAGGCTGGCAGGGAAAAACAAGTACTGTCATCCCTCAGTAAAGGCAGGGGATTGGTTCCAGAACCTCCACATATACCAAAATCGGTACATAACCAAGTCCCACAGTAGGACCTATGGAACCCACAGATGTAGAGTCAGACCTCCATATCCTACAAACTGTACATTTGGTCAGTGTTTGGTTGAAAAAAATCTGCATACAAGTAGACCCATGCAGTTCAAACCCATGTTGCTCCTGGGTCAACTGTATTTGTAACAGGAACAATTTTTGTCTCTGTGAAAACTAAAATGACATCAGAGTTGGACTCAAGCAGAATTAACAAGAATCCAGCCAAGTGCCTAAGCGGGAGATGGTGAACTGCCCCACTCAAGCTGTTATGCTATATGCATTGCTTTCTATGAGGTGGGGCCATAATAATGTGAATCTGGAGAGCAGGGTAACACCTGTCTATAGTACAGTAGAATCTTGGACCTGGTGTGGCAGTGGAAGATGGGATGAGGGAATGCCTCAGTCATAGTGTGGTGGTAAATATAGGATTCAACTTCCCAGAAATGGAAGAGAAAATGAGGGTATGACTCAAATCAGCCTGATGTTGAGGGCAAGATTTCATCTTGCATGATACTTGGACTTCAAACTAGTAATCATGGGATCCATATGGAGTTGGCTGAGAAAAAGACAAGCTATTTTCCTATCAGGAGTCACCCACTGAACACCAGATTCAAGGAAGAGGGCGGCAGAGTGATTTCTTACCCCTTCTTTGTGGCAAGACTTAAGGTCCCTATAGGTAGTCCGAGTTAACTTTCATTGTCTCAGCAACTATACCAAATATCAGGCAAAATGTTCCAGCAGAAATGAACACATGGAAGGATTTGATTTGAGCTTTTGAGGAAGGGCGAGCTCTTGCAAAGAAAGCAGAGAAATACGGAGTTTGTTGGGGAGGAAGTGATATTTCATGTTCTATTTATTATGGAAAGCCTAGTTATTAGGCATTCTGCTAATCATCAACTTCAGTAATCAATACTAGCATATACGAACGGTGTGTTAGACTGTTCTTGAATTGCTATAAAGAAATGTTTGAGGCTGGGTAGTTTATAAAGAAAAGAGGTTTAATTGGCTCAGGTTCTGCAGGCTGTACCAGCCTGGCTCCAGCATCTGCTTCTGATGAGGGCCTCAGGAACTTTACAATCATGGCAGAGCCAATCATAGTGAGAGCAGGAGCAAGAGAGCGAGGGGGAAGTTGTCACACACTTTTGAACAACCAGACATCGTGAGAACTCACGATCACTAGGACAGCACCAAGACATCTATGAGGAATCCACCCCCATGATCCAAACACCTCCGACCAGGCCCCACCTCCAACACTGGAGATTTCAATTCAACATGAGATTTGGAGGGGACAAACATCCAAACTGTATCAAGTAGTAAATAATTATTAGCACATAAAATAATAATATGCAGAGAATAAAGGTCTTCAAAGCCTTTCTGAATGATTTAAAATCGTTTTTTATAATGTAATTTCATGTTAAAAATATAGCTTTCGTATTTAACAGAATTAGAGATTACTTAACTCTCCTAAGTTAATCACAGATCTGTGGCATTAAATTTAGTACACGTATGGTCTTGTATGCTTGGCTCTGTCCTGATAGCAGTTTTAGCAATTATTTTGCTGAACATGTAAAGGAATCCTCATCAACAATTTTAAATGACACAAAACAGCAAATTGGGTTATATACTAGATGACCAAAGCAAGATAAAAAATGATCTTGATAGGCATAAAAATGAGTGCAAACTATAAATATGAAATTGAACATCAGATATACTTCCTCAAAATTAAAAAATAATTTAATATTCTTAGATGAAAAAATCTCAAAATTGTACAGATCTAATGACAACACATTTATTTGTATATTTAATAAACTTCAAATAAAAATACTTTATGGTGGAACAGATAGAATCTAACAGTTATAGATTTTATGAATGAATAACAATAATTGACATATTGAAAAATGACATTAGAAAACTTGTTCTATCAGTTAGTAAAACATAATATAAAGCTACAATAATAAAGTTGATATGGTATGGACAAACATAGGCAGATCAATAAATCTAAAAATAGTCCTAGAGACAAATGTAATAAACAATAATTGGCATTTTGAAGCATTAGGGAATAAATGAATTTATTCAATAATTATGATAAAAAACTGGTTACTTGTGGAAACAAGAAGAACCTTGTATCATATAGGTTTATTTTACATAAATAAAAAAATAAAAAGTACTAAAGGAATATAAGAGAATATTTTTATGCTTCTTCAGGTGGTGATTGTTTATTTAGATAGAAATTAAAATCAGACCACAGAGAAAAAGCTTCACACATTTGACCACATATTTAAACTTCTATATTGCAAGATACTATATACTTGAAAGATAAACAGTAAACAAGAAACTGTGCAACATATTTATAAAGGGTTAATATCCATAATATAAAGATCTTATAAAGTCTACACAGTACATAAATCAGCAAAAGACAAAAAAAAGGTAATTCACAGTAAACAGAAACATAGTTAACAATTATGTTTAAAAGATGCTCAGCTGAAAAAAATTAAAGAAATGAAAATTAAGATGTTTTTCATTTGCTAAATTATTAAGGGTTAAAACTGTGCTATTGCATAGACAATGTAGCACGGTGCAATAGAAATTTCTGAAATGATAGAAATAGTCTGTATATGTTGCCTACTATGGTAACCACTGGCCACAGGTTGTTATTGTGCAACCTAAAGTATGACTAATGAGACTGAGAAACTAATTTTTAAATTTTATTTAATTTTAATTAGTTTAAATTTAAATAGTCACACATTGGCACTGTCTCCATTTCGAACAGCACAGCTACAGATAATAAATGGTGTTTTTAAGGGCTGTATTAGTCCATTCTCATGCTGCTACGAAGAAATATCTGAGACTGGGTAATTTATAAACAAAAGAGGTTTAATTGACTTACAGTCCCGCATGGCTGGAGAGGCCTCAGGAAACTTACAATCATGCTGGGAGGCATCCCTTCACATTCACGGGGCGGCAGGAGAGAGAATAAGTGCTGAGCAAGGTGGGGATAGCCCCTTATAAAACCATAAGGTCTCGTGAGAACTCATTCACCATCACGAGAACAGCATGGGGGCAACTGCCTCCGTGATTCAATTATCTCCACCTGGTCCTGCCCTTGACGGGTGAGGATTGTTACAATTCAAGGTGAAATTTGGGTGGAGACAAAGCCAAACCATATCAAGGGGCTAGGCAAATAGCAACAATCATACTCTGATGGTATGAGTATAAACTGATAGATTTAAGAGGAATATTTGGAGGAAAAAAGTTCTAATATTTTTACCAGTAATTTTTACAGTGTTTTTACGTTCGTATTCTCTCTAGTCTAGCAATTCCATTACTAGAAATGTTCTTATGAAATACTCCTACAAATAAGCAGAGGTATATGCAATAGTAGTTTTATTACAGCCTTAAAACAATCATATTGTTCATCAATACAAGTTTGGTTAAACTGTTGTACCTTTAAGCAATAAAACAGAAAACAACTTTAGAAAAATGTTTGATAAATATTTACTGTCATAGAAAAATGTTCATAGTGTGGGGTTAAGTAAAAAAGCAAGTTAATCAATATGAAATTTATCTTATAATTTTCTATTAATTGAAATATTTGATTAATAAGACTGGACTATGTGCATAACATTCTGATATATCACAATACATGTTCATTCCAGATAATTAGAAAATACAGAAAGCACATACAATAAATTTTAAATTACTCATGATCTTGTCGCACTTAAGGAACATTTTTAAAACTTTAACATAGAAATTACAATACTATTCTATATTTTTTCCAATTAAAACTATATCAAAAACATCTTTTCATGGAAATAAGTCAATTAAAATTACTTCAGAGTGTTCCATTATGCTTGTTACAATAATTTATTTAAACAACTTTGAATTAATGCATACCTAGTTTTTCTCATTGTTGTCTACTATTTTTTTTTTTTTTTTGAGATGGAGTCTTGCCCTTGTCACCCAGGCTGGAGTGCAATGGCACAACCTCGGCTCACTGCAACCTCTGCCTCCAGGGTTCAAGCAATTCTCCTGCCTCAGCCTCCCAAGTAGCTGGGATTACAGCCACCCACTACCATCCGCAGCCCATTTTTTTTTATTATTATTTTTATTTTTAGTAGAGATGGAATTTCACCATGTTGGCCAGACTGGTCTCGAACTCCTGAACTCAAGTGATCCACCCACCTTGGTCTCCCAAAGTGCTGGGATTACAGGCATGAGCCACCATGCCCCGCCTGTTGTCTACTATTAATATACACAACACTAAGATGACTACCCTTCTAGTCAAGTCTATACATACAGTTTTAACTGTTTTGCAATAAATTCTCAGAAGTCATAGAAGCCTATTACTAGCTCAATAACTAAACTCTCTTTTGTAAGCAAGGCCGACCCATGAATTACTCTTTGCAATTAGATATTTCCACTAATAGAATAATGTATTATCTAGGTTAGTAAAACCCTATAAAAAATGTACCAGATATTAACCTTCTGACTCACTCATTCTATTGCCGAATAATCTCCTCTTATGAGCCTTAAGGAAATATTTGAGGCAACGTTTGCAACTGAACCATTTAGTTTGTGACTATCCATTCTCTTTTCTTTTTCCTTTTATGACTTTTTCAAGAAAGACATAAAAATATTTTTCAGTAAAAACCTGACCTAGAACATGCTGAGTCCCTTCTACCTCGGCAGTGAATTCCTTGAGACAGAAAACAAAACTGTGGCTAAAGAAATACAATCATTCTTCCCAGAGTGAAGCAGAAGATGTTTCACAGACAGCCTGTGTCCTCAGAGCAAATCTTCTTACAGTCCAGTATATGCCCAGATCTGGAAAATAACAAGATGAAAAAAGAGAACCTGAAAGACAGAACTTTGATTGCTTGCAGAAGGAGAAACAGAATTCTCTACAAATTGCATTAAATTATTATGTAAGTAAACAAACATTCCAACGCCGACCAGTCAATTAAGAGACAATATTGCCAGATAAATTCGGCCAAGGTTTCCACCCATTTTCAGAGAGGAAGGACCATCTAACTAATGTATTGGTTATATGTATTTGTGGACTATATGATCATTTAAATTAACAAGTAATTAATAGTATATATTTCTCACTTCATTGTACAGTTTGAATTATTCTTAGCTAATCCTTTTTATGAGCTATAATATATTTCCAAGTAAAATATCTATGTCAAATAAACATCTGAAAGAGGTAGAAGTTATTTTATTACTCAAATCAAGGCTTTATTTTAAAAAATTAAAAAAATTACAGAGCAAGTAAGCATTATCCTTTATAGAATACCCCCTAAGAAAAATGATTTCTATCAGCATATGCCATGTATTGCACACAGTGCTTTGAAAACACTTTATCGTATCATTTTGTACATTTAATCTGTATTGCCTAGTCCTTTAAATGATGCACAGTGCTTATGAGGCCAATGTGATAACCTCAACATCAATCAAACTATTGAGGTTAAATAACTTCAAGTTGCTTTAAGTGCATGTATATGGTGCACGTGCACAGTACACAGGCAAACACACACACACACACACACTACACAAAACCAACAGTGAAAACTAGAAAAACTATGTTAATAATTTAGTGCAATTCACTACTACTTTCAGACAAAGCAAGCCAAAACATGTCATGCTGATGTGTTTTTCTTCTATAAGAATATCTCATTTTTCATTGCAGGTGAGAGAAGTATCAATCTGAAATAATAGATAATTTGAATTATAGAAACATATCAAAGAAGTATATATAGGATTATTTTTCTGAGTACACACAGTAATAATACTAAACTGTGTTCTGCTAGAGATTCTTAGCAGAGAATCTCTCTTAGGAGTCTGACTGAAATGAACCCAGGATCATGACTTGCTATGAGCATAACAATTGTTTGCCTCACATGTGCATATCCTAAATTTTTGAAAGCAGGACTCTTTAGTAGCAAGCATACTAAACAATATTATTAAACATTAAACATCAAGTCTGTGCCAGCCACTCTTCAGTGCTTTACCCACATTTACAGTCAATCCTCACAACAACCCTGTAGAGCAGATGAAAAAAAATAAAGAAAATTGCCCAATATCGTACAGTTATAATTAAGAAAAGCTGGAACTGAATCTCAGGTATGTCTGACCTCAGAGCCCAAGTTCATTAGCTACTGCACTATATAGGCTCATGAAAATATCAAATAGCCAACCCACAGCCTTTTGTATATTCTTAAGATTTTAATAGGCCTTTTGTCTTAAACAATGGATAAATTTAAATTTAGCTCTTGTCTCAAATCCATTGGTTCACAATTATTTATACCTATGTTTGATTTTTCAATGTGGAAACGATACTATTATTATATTGATAATATTCCTAAGCAAATTTCCTACATTATCTAAAGTCCTTTGTGGGAATAGATGAAGTTAAAAGTAACTGAATACATATATACATACAGACATAACAATATCTGTGAATATTTTTCTTTGCTAGAAATGAGACAACAAAACTGGGGAAGATGGGCAAGGAAATGCCGAAGAGTTATTGAAAAAGGAGACTTCAAGCCCACAAAGCAAATGTAGCAGGCAGAGAAGAATGTGAAACTACAAACCCTTGTTGGAGCCCCATGCCATTGGAAGGCAGGGAATTTTTTCCCTTACTCCATGTGGGTATTACAAAGGTAATACAGCATAGTGTAATGCCAGTACTTTAAGAAGCCTCTTCTGGACTTCTCTCTGAATGGCTTGATACAGAGATAACCTTTGTCCAAGCTCACATCGGGCCCTGAAATCCTGCTGTGTACCACAGGTGGCACAAGGGAGTCTTGGCTAAGGCTGGAAACCTGAGGCTCAGGACCAGTGTCCAGGGCCAACCTCTTGGACGTTCCGTTGTAAGGAGTTTTAACCTCCCCATGGGGAGCTCATGGCTTCCAGGGCCACCTCAGCCTCAAGTAATGCCTGCACTGCAGCCTCTCTCCTCAGTGTTCAAGCTTCTAGAAAACAAAATCCATAAACACAGACGGCTTACAAATAGCTTCTACTTTTTGCTATCTAAGCCACCTTCCCCTGAGGGCACAGAGTCTGGCTACAAATTTGAACCCAGGGGGAAATAATAGAGGAAAAACAAAAAATAATGTATTGCCCATAAGTAATATGCAAAGGTAAGGAAAACAATATTTTTTCCTCTTTTCTCTCTATCATGCCCTATTTCTCATTGACTCTTGCTTTATAAATCACACCCTCTCTAACCTTTACCATTTCTCTCATGATTTCTTCTCTCTTTTCCTATCTTTCCAGGACCTATACCCCTTACTTGAAATAGTGGTGTTGAAAAGGGCCTCCATTTTTGCTACAGTATTAGTTGAAACTGGCAGGGGAATCTGTAGAAGTATTTGTTAATAACGAACTCTGCATCTTTTAAGTTTAATATTGTGTGTGTGTGTGTGTGTGTGTGTGTGTGTGTGAGAGAGAGAGAGAGAGACAGAGACAGAGACAGAGAGAGACAGAGACAGAGAAATCATTTTTCTTTTCTATTTTCAACAATGTTTGGCAATAACTATGCCAATAATCTTGAGGAAATTCCAGTCAAACACTTCATACCCACCCTGACAAATACGGCAAGTGTATATGCAGTGTTTATAATTTAGATGACAAAATAACCACTTTAATTTACAAAAGCCGGTTCTCTGGCATATTTAAACTTCTTTCAGACACAGGCACTTTAATATTTTCAAGTTTCCCAGCCCCTTAATTGTTTAAGTCACTCGAGTTTTAGAATATTACAAAGAGAAGTTGCATTTAACAGATGTTCATTTCAAAGACCTTCAGAACATTATAAATTATGATAAATTAATTTCCTCATTTCATAGTTTGACAAAGCAGCTCTCAGAGCTTGCCTTGGTCTCTACTAAAGGGAGGGAAGAGAAAAAAGCAGCAGGTCGGGATCCCAGGAAAAGGAGTGTCTCCTGACTCAGTAAGTGGCTCTGTCACATAAAACTCATGTCGGCTCTTAAGGGACCAAGCCAGCTGTGTCCAATGTGCCACAAATGCTCTGGCCTCTTTTTTCTCCAGTTCAGTTATTGTGTCTATAAATTCAGTAGGCCACCTGTGCAATGTGCTCATCCGAAAGAACCCCAGAGGAGGCATTAACATATCAAGGCTCATAAAGTACAAATCCTTAAATGTGAAAACTGACACTTTCATCCTCTCCAGGCTACATCTATATAGATTTCTTTTTAATGAAAAAGAAAAGGCTTATTTTTTTGCTTACAGTAAAATGCCTTTGTGTGGCGTTACATAATTAATGACTGCATTTTTAAAATTTCTACTATTGTAAAGCTATCTAACTTTATTCTCCTTTGAATCTATATGTGAGTCCATGGTTAGAATAGCCATCCCTATCAGTAACTCATCAATCAATTTAATCATGAATACGACCTATGACTTGTGTTGGACAAGCATCAACTCATAGGACCAAAAACAAATAAAAGTCAGCTTTAAAACTAACCGAATACATCTCCCCGCTACACACACACTTTCCATTCTCTTTTAAACTAGCTTTCCTGAAAATCTGTTACCTACTGGGGAATCCAACAGAGAATCCATTCCTCTACCTTGCCTCTCTAACTCCAACAATGTTAGCCAAACATTGTAATGTATTTAGTAACACACCTCTATTAGTATTTCACCTGCAAGGTTGTTATTATTTTCTCTGTCTGTTCCTTTATATTGTAAACTTCTAACAGCAGTTCTCAATGGTAATTGAAAAGGAGCCGAACAGATCATTTAGGGGCCTCTTTGTGTCTATATGTTCACCTTCCCAGCACTTCTACCCACTGCAGAAGACGAACAGAACACAAGCAGGTGGACAGCAGAAAATGAAAAGAGGTCATGTGCAGTTTACAAAGCTCCCTACTGTAAGGAGGAGATATAGTGCATGAATATTTGCGTGCATATCGGTACCTGGTACATCACAGGAAATTAATAAATTCTCAATAAATGAGTGAGTGAAACCAGGTAAAGCAAAAACTTTCCATTCTGATAAGTCGGCACTAATAATTTCAAGTAAAGTTGTTCACGCCTGTAATCCCAGCACTTTGGGAGGCCGAGGCAGGCGGATCAGGAGGTCAGGAGATCTAGACCATCATGGCTAGCATGGTGAAACCCCGTCTCTACTAAAAATACAAAAAATTAGCCAGGCATGGTGGCGCGTGCCTGTAGTCCCAGCTGCTGGGGAGGCTAAGGCATGAACCTGGGAGGCGGAGCTTGCAGTGAGCCGAGATAGTGCCACTGCACTCCAGCCTGGGCGACAGAGCGAGATTCCCTCTCAAAAAACAAACAGAAAAGCAAATCAAGTAAAGTCGTTAACCAAGCCCATTTTGACCAAAAAGAAAATACAAATTATTTGGATGCATTATTTTCTAATCAATATTAGTTAATTAACCCAGTGGTGGGGAGTGCAGAGAAGGTGGGAGATAATCATTAGAGGGGAAAAGGAAGCAATGTTGATGTTTAAGGGCAAAGCCAGTGTAATATATGGAAGGCAAAGAGAAGCTCTGGGGTTAATGACTGTTGGGCCACCAATTTCTGCATAAGAGCCGGAACACTTACTTGCATTTGAACATGTGCCTAAAAGCTGAACCTAAGCTGCCACACTTCACCATTTCCTCACTGATAAAACATTGCAAATTATCATCAAAATGTGATAACTATTTAAGATGAGGCAATAAACACACATTTTGTGATACTCCCTGAATGATCAGAAGCAACATCCCTCCTTACCAGGGAGTGAGAGAAAGAAAAGGATGAGATATTCAGTCACTCAAGCTAGTTAAATTTCAGAGTGTGTATAAAAGAACTAACCTTACCCAAAGAGAAGTCTAGCCTTTGCCCTTGTCTCCTGGGAGGTGTTCTCTAGGAAGAGTGACTTTGCACACCAGACATTCTAACAACATGACTTATGATAGGGGCTTTCTGCCATGTAGTAACCACTCTACCTCCAAAGAGGCTGAAGACTTAAGGCCAGACACTCAGACAGTCAGCTACATGATTGGGCCCCACTAAAAAGTATGATCACAAAGCTCAGGTGAACTCCCTGGTTGGCAGTACTCACTGTGTATTGTCATGTTTCACTGCCAGAAAAGCAACACTGTCCATGACTCCATGAGGAAAGGTAACTGAAAGCTCCTGGTTGGAACCTTCTTGGATTCTGCCACATGCAACTCTTCCCCTGGCTGATTTGTGTCTGTATCCTTTCCCTGTAATAAACTGTAAATGTGAGTGAAACTGTTTTCAGTGAGTTCTGAGTCCTTCCAGTGAACTCTCAAACCTGAATGTGGTCTTAGGAAGCCCTGAACTCTGGAGTTGTTGTCAGAACTGAGAGGTCTTGTGGATGGCTCTCTAACTTTCTACAGGGCTTCTCTGATTTTTTAGAAGTCACAGATTCTCAGTACCCCAACACAGGAATTAATTATTTCACATTTCAAAAGATATCTATTATCGGCCAGGTGCGGTGGCTTATGCCTGTAATCCCAACACTTTGGGAGACAGAGGAGGGTGGATCACAAGGTCAGGAGTTGGAGACAAGCCTGGCCAACATGGTGAAACCCCGTGTCTACTAAAAATACAAAAATTAGCTGGGTGTGGTGCTGCATGCCTGTAATCTCAGCTACTCAGGAGGCTGAGGTGGGAGAATCACTTGAACCTGGGAGGTGGAGGTTGCCGTGAGCAGAGATCATGCCGCTACACTCCAGCCTGTGTGACAGACCAAGACTCCATCTCGAATATATATATATGTATATATGCATATATATGTATATATACACATATATATTACAGAAGCAAAATAGTGAGGGACTAGTACATGAGCATAATTTAGAGGTTTGTTTCTTTTTTTGTTGTTTTGTTTTGTTTTTGAGACAGAGTCTTGCTCTCTCGCCAGACTGGAGTGCGGTGGCACTATCTCCGCTCACTGCAAGCTCCGCCTCCCGGGTTCAAGCGATTCTCCTGCCTCAGCCTCCCAAGTAGCTGGGACTACTGGTACGCCACCACGCCCGGCTAATGTTTGTATTTTTAGTAGAGACGGGGTTTCACCATGTTGACCAGGATGGGCTCGATCTCTTGACCTCTTGATCCACCCGCCCCAACCTCCCAAAGTGCTGGGATTTAGAGGTTTTTTGGAAGCACTTTTATACAGATTGATGTTTTATAAACAGAGGGATTTAATTACCTTTCTCATTAGTGTTTAAGGCTTTCTTTCCTTGAAAAAATCCAAAGGAAAGAAGAGTCAGGGGAACTTAACTATAATGAGAAATTGTCAAGATTGTTTTCAAAGTGGCATCAACATAGAAAGCAAATCGTGACCAGTTTTTCCAAATAAATGTTATATATCATAAATTAGTTGTTTCAATTGAACTATCTGCACTTTGTGGCTTATTAACCCAGTTTAAGTAAGTTCACACTTACAGTATAGAGCTATAAATACCCCATCATCCCTCAATAAGAAAATCTTGAATGTGGTCATGGATAACACAATCAATGTAGTAGACATATCACTAGAAAGCTACTGTCCACAGGAACATGACTTGATTTCTTGGACTTGACAGGAATCACAGCTATGTTAAGACTCACTTTCCTGACTGCCAACTAAAGAGTAGCAAAATAATCTTGCCCCTTTAAGCAAGTTACTGCTAAAACTCAGACAATATTCCCCATTCTGACATTGTGTGGCGGGAGCCTGGGTCTGTTCCCCAAACCCCGGTGCTCGTAGTTTGAGTTATTTTGACAAGACAGGGTGGCAAGTATCGGATGGAAAAAATGGGACGATTTGGAATTAAGAGAACATGGTTCAAGTCCAGATTCTGTTACTTAGATCTGACTGAGCTTGAGCACATCAATTGACTTCTGTAAACCTTAGGTTCCTCTGAAAAACAGACTCAGTACCCTACTACCTAACACCAAAACAAAAGCACTTTGAAAATTCTAAGGCAGTACTGTCAAACTCTAGTGTGCCTCAGAATCACCTGGAAGGCTTGTTAAAATGCAGATGGCTGTGCCCCACCTTTAGAGTTTCTAATTCAGTAGGTCTTGGGTGGTGCCTAGAAATTTTCATTATAACAAGTTGCCTGGTGATGTTTTTTTTTTTTTTTTTTTTTTGAGACGGAGTCTTGCTCTGTCGCCCAGGCCGGAGTGCAGTGGCCGGATCTCAGCTCACTGCAAGCTCCGCCTCCCGGGTTTACGCCATTCTCCTGCCTCAGCCTCTCGAGTAGCTGGGACTACAGGCGCCCGCCACCTCGCCCGGCTAGTTTTTTGTATTTTTAGTAGAGACGGGGTTTCACCATGTTAGCCAGGATGGTCTCGATCTCCTGACCTTGTGATCCGCCCGTCTCGGCCTCCCAAAGTGCTGGGATTACAGGCTTGAGCCACCGCGCCCGGCCTGTTGCCTGGTGATGTTGATGCTGCTGGACCAGGAGCCATACCTTGAGAATGACTTCTCTAAAATACTATACAAACATAAATAAATAGCATTACTTTAGTACTAGGTGCCAAGGTAGCTATTAAATAGTTCACTGGAGAAACAAGTCTTCTGAAATAAAATACAACCCATTGCTTAAGACTGTGGCAAGGCTGAACATAGATGCGGCCTCAGTACGCAGAACATCTCAGACTACCACAGCGATTACCGCAGGAGGCATGGACGTGATGTGGTGACAATTTTTCCACCAGACACTGCTGTGCTCAACAAATTCAAAGAGGGGAGTGCCTCAGACACACAATTCATTTTAAAGTCCCCAAATGTTGGCTTTCTAGTAGCAATCAATTCTTTATTTGGGAATTTGACTTTATTCTTGTTTTTGCTTTTTAAATCTTACCAAGTAAGTTTTGATCAAGGATAATTTGGATTCCATTCCCAATAGAAATATTTGGTAAATAGCAGTATCCCTTTACACAAAGTTAATTGAGGGATGGCAAGCTTTGGTAGTGGTGGTTAATTGTAATTCCATTCCCTCCAGCTAGTTCACTACTATTAAATATAAAAACACAAAAATTATAGTGTTAAGACTGCTGTTTGGACAAAATTTTAAAATTTAATTTAAAACTTTCAAGAACATTGGAAGTTTCTTTCTTTCTGAGATAAGCTTATTTTCAAGAGCGAAAGAAAATAAAGAACTTTAAAAATAAAATTATTCGTAGCATGTAAACACACTTATCTTCCATGGTAATGCCAAACTTACTCTTTTCTTCGTGTGTCACTCAGAATAGCGCACTTTACCTTCTTAAATGGACCCTTGACAAAGAAGTTCTGTTAAAGTGATCCTTTCACGATGTCCCTTGTGTCTTAAAAATATCCTGGGGGTTCAAGTCGGCATCCAAGAAAGACCGTTCTACTTTGTTCAATTTGACCACAAATCATTATTCTACAACATGAAAACCTTAGAACATTTTAAAAGACCAAAGTTTCTTTCTTCCTCCATTAAGACGCAGTGCTGTGTTAATATATTTCTACTGCAGACCTACTTGTCAAAACCAAACGTACGACATGCTTTCGGCCAGAGCCTGATATCACCTTCTGAGTCAGTTTTCTTATTAATCTTCTGGCTTACTAGAAAAATGTTATGAGGTATTTGTGTATAGTAAAGATAGATCAGATAGTATTGAGAACTACACAGCATTGTTTCTGACAGCACTAGCTAGCATGATTGAAAATGTAAGTTATACTACAGGTTGCTGTGCTGACAATATGAATGCATATGAGCTTCCTAAAATAAATATCTTAAATTCATTAACACCTTTTCCAACAAGTCCTTCAATAGCCCTCTCAAAAGCTTTCGAATAAATAGATGTAGAGAAGAGTCTCCATTTACCTTTGTTTGATGTCTTGCTGGAAAACTGATATAAACCATTGACATAATTAGGGACAATAAATGGACTCAGAAACTAGTTTTTCCATGGGTAAGTGGATAGGGGTGCTATGTAGCTATGAACTACAGAGAACTAGATTACAAAATTCACACAGTACTCCCTCCTATGCAAAATAATTAAAGTTTTGGCTGCCTGTCATATTTAATAACCATGAAAACTGTAAATTACTGACAGCGATCTTGTTGAATTTCCAAACTTAATATACACCCAGGCTTATTATAAAATATTTACATTTATTGCAAATGCATAAGTAATTTACAATTCTAGCAAAAAGTATATGTTGTGATTCCAACTATCTATATTATGAACATTCCATTCAACTTATCCCTAACATGGGTAAAATAAGCAACTTGTAACTTGATGAAATCTCAAATAAACTGTTTGATAATGAAAAACTACCTAATGTAATGTGATAAGAAAATACATCTTGGGAAATACTTAACAAATTTGCTCAAAACAAAAAGATAAAGCACCAAAGCCACTGAACCATTGTCTTAGTGCAATAAAGAATAGGGACTCTATTCTCTGCAAGTCCTAAGTGAGATAAGGCAAAGTCTCCTGATACTTCCACTCCATATTCTCAGGTTCTGAAAGACATATGCTCAAACAAGCTTAACTTCTTATTGAAGAACAAGAAGGCTGTTAAGGAGCAGGTGTATCCTAGTCAGATCTTCTGCACTCTCCTACGATGCCCTAAATCTTTAGTTCTTTTTGCATGTGTGGTGGGGAGGGAAGTAGCTGATGTGGTGATGTCATGAACTGTTTTCTTCCATGATATATAAAATGGAACATAGTTCAAGCCTTATCACATTAAGATATATACATGACTTTAAGGTCCATTCCTCCTTTGTATTAATGAAGTCATTCACAATGAATAATGTGTTTATTTTTCCCATTCTTTTTTCAGAGTGGAAGCAAATATAGGTCCATAGACATCCCAAAAAACACTAAAAAGACTGGATTAAAAACCTTTATGGCTCATTACCTCAGTCTCAAAATCTCTTAAAGCTCTTGGACAGTTAATCTTGAATTTATTTTCATTTAATTGTTCAAGGTGCCCATCATGCTGAACATTATTCTACTAAGCACAAAACAAAAAAAATACAATTATCTATGTGTATTATATAAAATATATGCTTATAAAATTATATAAGTAAAACCACACCCATATGTTTTTCCAATACACACTGGGTAAAAATATTAGACATGTTACCTAACTTTGTGAACCTCACACACTACTAAGGGAGACAGATTCACACAGATAATTACAACATAGTGTGAAAAGTGCTTTATTAGAGATTTTTGGTTTTTTTTTTTTTCATTTTAGTACAAATACAAAACAAGAGACCCATTAGTTGAGTTTCCCTAAAAGCTTCAAGTCTGGGTCTTTTTCTGTGTCTAGGAGTTTCCTCATAACTCATCAACTTGTGATATCACCCTCATCTATTCTACCAGCCTACACACTACCATTGTTACACATGAAGGTTAACTGCGTGCTTTAACTCAGGGATGTAAACCCCCATCCCTGGTGGCAGTTCAATGTCATTATCAAGTGATTTCAAAACTATCCCCACCACAAACACATCCACCTATCAGTGAGCAAAATTAGTTCTGTTGCTCTTCCAGAATACATCAAAGAAAACATAAACATTTTAAGTGGGCCACAAAATGAGGATGGCATTAAGAGTCCTTGACTCAAAAGAACAAAAGCATTGGCACGAATGCCTGATAGTTTCCTTTTAAACACAGACCTGATATACTCTGAGCACTTACAGGGCTGGATCCAGGCTCTATGCTGGGTATTGTGGACAGAAATGAGTGATACCGGGTCGCTGCCGTAGAGGATTATGTACTCTAGCAATTGTTATTAAAATAAAGAAACTGGCTTTAAGACATGTGTTTGTAACAGAATTGTTACCAGCAAATTTGAGTACACAATACATCTTTATAAGAATTTTCTCCTTCGTTAGCTCTTCAACTACCAATTTTAAATATAGAAGACATGTTTTTAATAGTGGATGAGGGGAGGGATACTCCCTTATTAATTGAGTTAAAATGTTTTTCTCTCTAGGAAGAGTCGGTAGAATGTGGGAATTTGCAGAATGCCAAAAATACTGAAGGAAGTGCTTTCCAGTACTGTTCATGGCTTTCCAGTACTGTTCGTACAGAATTCTCTTTGTCCTGGGGCATTAGTTCCAGTATTGGACTCTCTGATATTATACAAAATTCCTCTGTCCAAGACTCCCTTGACTATTTCCTGAAATAGTCCTTTTTCCTCTGGACTGGATACATTTACAATCTTTAATAAATTTAGATAGCATTATTGCACTTTAGCAGTAGGTCCCGATCAATTACCCTGCATGTTTTTCAAATTCAAGGTTGATTCATATAAACAGGGTAAGATTGAAATTCCACATATTATATTCTGTTTTATTATCAGTGCTATTTGCAGACAGGAGACAGGAAAATGCTTACCAATTCTCATCATGTTCATGCCTTAACTGACATTAGCTTGCATTGAGTGCTTTTTATTTAACATGGTGGGTAAAAAGGTTATTTTATTTATTTTTTGTCATTTTTCATTTGTGATTCTTTTTTTTTCCTCCTTCCATGCTACAGAAAGGCATAACCATTGTACTATTTCTAAAACACCAATGTTTGGCTTGGTTTGGTTACTTTGGAAAGTCTCCTAACCGAGCAAAGAGAAGAGTTTTTTACCTTGAGGGATAGAAGAAAAATAACATTTTACCCCCCAACAAACCCTAACTGTAAACGCAGACCTGACCCTCCGTGACCCTGGATGCCGCAAGTTACACACGTGCATGGACCATGGGAATCCTCTTAGCTGCAGCCCTCACCTGCCACTGCCATCACTTTGTGGTCGCAGCTCCTCTGAGAAGGCAGTAAATCTGTCAATGGAGCCTAGCACCAAATGGCACGGGGTTCCTATCTAGCCTTTTAAGACAAGCCCTCCAAATGATTTCTTCTCTTTAGACTGACATAAATGTTACATGCAGAAGAAGATTGATACCAAAATCTTTACTTAAGTTGCTTTTCCTCTTAAAAAATTTTATCAATAGAAACCGATAAGAACAAATTTCAAAGAATCATCTAAACGTATCCATACTTGAAAAATCAAGAACACTCATTTTGTTTTGGTTTGCCTGTAAATACTGCCCAGGGGCTGAAGAGCTGGAGATAAACTGAGGGATGCATTGAGAGGAGGTCACTTGGCAGTCAGGTTTGAAGACTGCACTTCTGAAGCTCCATCAACTGCTTCAGCAAAAGCCTTTATTGATCCACCTTTAACTTGGAACACTGTCATTTTAGCTTCCTTTTCTCCCATTAGTTCCAGTTCAGTCCTATTATTAATTATGTACTGAAATACAAAGAGGGTCACAAAGTAATGTGAGGCAGGGTAGCAGGGGCACAAGATTCTACATTCTAAGTATTGTAGCCCTTTGGAAAAGATGGCTTCAATCTTTTTTAGCCTCAAGCCTCCCTACTCGTAATATAACTACTTGCCCAAAAGGGTATTGATTTGTAGTATTTCAGTATTTCAAATATATACCTCATAATTAAAATAAGTTTCACAGTATGTTGTTCTCTCTCTCTGTCTCTCTTCTCTTTCTCTCTCTCTATATATAATATATATCTATATACATAGTATCTATATATAATATAGATATAATCTATAGATATATAGGATACATAATATAACATATAATATATAGCTATTATAAACTATAATATAGATCTATATATTATGTATATATAATATATATCTTTATATAATATAGATATATATATAGAGAGAGAGAGTATAGAAAGTATACACACACAGACACGCATATATGTACTTAAGTGCTCAAATGCTATAACGGGAAGAATGACATTTTAGAGTTAGATCTGGTTCAAATTCTATCTTAACCACTTAGATTTATGAATATTAAATAAGAAAGTAGATATAAGTGTCTAGACATGTGACTTATTATTATTTCTTTCCTATGAAAACACTTTTGCAAAATTATGACAAGACAAATCACTTACAGTTGACTCCATCTTGCTTCTGACTTCCAAGCTGTCCTTGGTCATTCCTGGGCATAGGCCAAGCTAACTTTGGGAGGAATTAATTTAGTTTACACTTAAACAAGGATGATAATAGCGCTTCCCAAAACTAAACCAACTTTGTAAAACTGATGAAAGGCCACAGATTAGAATTATGAGGGAGGCCTCCACTCTGCTAAGATATAGGAGTTGTTTCTATAATCCCTACTGCTCAGAAGTTACGTGCCAGGGGTCACAAGATCTGTGACTTCCCCAGTTGCTTCTATAGATAATATCACTGTTATAGAACTTGAGATTGGTATTATTGAGGTATTTTTCTCAGATATTTGCATTCTGGCAACCAAGGGACCCTGTCCTGACCGTGACTCATGACTCAACCAGTCCTGTGGCATCACCCAGAGGAGGACTCAACACACAAGGACCATTTTCTGCACCCTTACGATTTCACCCCCAACCAATCGGCAGCACCCGTTCCCAAGCCCCATGCTCATCAAATTGTCCATAAAAACCCTAACCCTCCCAGCCTTTAGAGAGACTGATATGAGTAGTAAATCCAGTTCTCCTGTGGCTGGCCTCAAGTTAATTAAACTCTTTCTCTATGGATCTCAGTGAACTTGTTTTGTCTGTGCAGAGGGCTGGAAGAACCTGTTGGGTAATTACATTTAGCAGTCATAAAATATTAGAATTAAAAACAGCTTAGATTACTTTTACATAATCAATATAATATTTTGTTTTTAAATCCCCTACTAACTATGACTTGATTTCTGATTA
Organism: Macaca fascicularis; assembly: GCF_037993035.2. Classification (NCBI taxonomy): domain Eukaryota; kingdom Metazoa; phylum Chordata; class Mammalia; order Primates; family Cercopithecidae; genus Macaca; species Macaca fascicularis. The sequence continues at coordinate 117,357,171 of NC_088379.1, forward strand.
TTTTAGTACTGTCTTCCCCCCTATGTGGGCTGGCATGGTTTTGTTTAATAAGCTCAACTCAAGAGAAGTTTGGTGGGCAGAATTTTAAGATGGTGGCAAGATTCCTGTCTCCTGGTGAACACACTGTTTATAATCTACTCAAGTGCAGTCTGGAGCCATGAATATGATGGAATGATAGGTCTTGATGAGATTATGTCCTGTGAGCAAAGTGATGGGACCGTCATTCCCTGATGTGTTACATTATACAAGACAATGCCTTAGTGGACTGAAGAAAAAGAGATTATCCTACTAGCCTCGACCTTCGGAAGGAAGCTGCTGTGTTGTAAGAGAGCCATGTGGCAGGGCACTGAGGTGGCCTCTAGAACTGAGGGCAGCTTGCTGCTGACAGTAAGAAAACATAGGCCTCTGTCCTACAAACATAAGGAGCTGGATTCTGCCAATAACCACATGGTCTTGGAAGACTCTGAGCTCCAAAGGAGATTGCAGTCTGGTGAAAATTCTAACTGCAGATTTGTGAGACTCTGAGCAGAGGACCCAGGTAACCATGCCCAGATTCCTGACACAGGGAAACTGAGATAACATGTATGTGTTGCGTTAAGCTGTTGATTCATGGTAATTTGCTACACAGCATAGAAAACTAATACAAGAAGCAAATCAACATTTCATATTAAGCATTCAGTATAAAAGTCATTCCTTCAAAGAGAGATTAAAGTAAGAGTAATTGACTCCTTCAGCCCTAATCTGTTAGGAAAGGCATGCCTATCTATTAAGGATCTATACGGAACAAATATCAGTTGGCAGTGAAACAGGGGCCTATTTTTTAAAAGGAAAAAATAAAATAGGGCCAGGCGCAGTGGCTCAAGCTAACTTTGGGAGGAATTAATTTAGTTTACACTTAAACAAGGATGATAATAGCGGCACTTTGGGAGGCCGAGATGGGCGGATCACGAGGTCAGGAGATCGAGACCATCCTGGCTAACCCGGTGAAACCCCCTCTCTACTAAAAAATACAAAAAACTAGCTGGGCGAGGTGGTGGGCGCCTGTAGTCCCAGCTACTTGTGAGGCTGAGGCAGGCGAATGGCATAAACCCAGGAGGCGGAGCTTGCAGTGAGCTGAGATCTGGCCACTGCACTCCAGCCTGGGCGACAGAGCGAGACCCCGTCTCAAAAAAAAAAAAAAATAGCTGTGCTACAAACAGTATTTATAGTAATAGAGACTCTGGAGTAATAAACAGCTCATGTTTCTTGGTTATTTCTTGTGTGCAGGTTCTAAGTCTCTATAGTTTAGATCTTTAGATATTTTCCCACAGCTTATCATTAAAGCTGATGAAAAGTCAAGATATTTTTCTCAATACTATTTTCTCAGAATAGTACTGGTGTTTGGAAGAACACCTAGATTAGATCTAAATTTATAACTGTTAAAATCTAAGTTATTACTCATATGAAATTTCGATGCATCCCAAATAGGTGAAATAATCTTGAAAAAGAACAAGTTGGAGGTCTTACACTTCCTGATTTCAAAACATACTACAAAGCTACAATAATCAAATCAGTGTGGTACTAATATAACAACAGACATATAGACGAATGGAATAAGATTTAAAAAAAAAAAAAAACAGAAATAAGCCTTTATTTATGTGGTCAAACAATTTTTGACAAGGGTGCCAAGACCATTCATTAGGGAAAGAATAGTCTTTTGAAAAATTGGTGCTGGGAAAATGGGATATCCACACGTGAAATAATGAAGTTTGCCCCTTGCCTCACACCAAGTACAAAAATTAATTTAAAATGAAGCAAAGAGTTAAATGTAAGACCTGAAGCACTTTTAGAGGAAAACACAGAGGAAAGACTTCATGACATTAGATTTTGCAATGATTTCCTGGATGTGGCAGTAAGCACAAGCAACAAAAGAAAAATAGTAGATAAGTTGAACATCAAAATTTAAACTTTGTGTATCAAAGGTTACTATCAACAAAGTGAAAAGGCAATAAGCGCACTGAACATTTGCAAATTATACATCTGATAAGGGGTTAATATCCTGAATTTAGAAAGAATTTCTACAACTCAACAACAACAAAAGAAACCTGATTTTAAAATGGGTAAATATTTCTCCAAAGAAGATATACAAAGGGCCAATAAGCACATAATAAGATGGTCAACATCACTACTCATTACGGAAATGCAAACCAAAACCACAATCAGATACCACTTCACATTCATTAGGATGGCTACTATTGATTTTTCAAAAAGAAAAATAAAGGAAAGAAAAACAGAAGGTAAGTAATGTTGATATGAAGTAGAGAAACTGGAACCCTTGTACACTGCTGATTAGAATGCAAAATGGAAGAGCTGTTAGGGAAAACAGTATGGAGTTCCTCAAAAAATTTAAAATTGAATTACTATATGATTCAGCAATCTATTTCCAAATACATATCCAAAATAATTTAAAGCAGACACTTGAACAGGTATTTGCACAGCCATGTTTATAGCAGCATTATTTGCAATAGTCAAAACCAACCCAAATGTCTATTGAGAAATGAATAGACTAAATGTGAGATATACATACTATAGAATATTATTCAGCCTTAATAAGGAGTCAAATTCTACCGCATGATACAATGTGGATAAAATTTGAAGACATTCTAAGTGAGGTAAGCCAGTCACAAGAGAACACATAGCTTATGATTACACATGTATGAGGTACCCAGAATAAGTCAAATTATAAAGACAAAAAGTAGAATGGTGGTTGCCAGCAGCTGGAGAGAGGGGAAAATGGGGATTATAATGTTACAGACTTCCAGTTTGGGAAGATGAAAAATATTCTAGAGATGGATGGTGGTGATAGTTGCAGAACAGTGTGAATTTACTTAATGGTACTGAACCATACACTTAAAAATGGTTAACATGGTAAACTTTATGTTATGTGTATTTTACTACAGTAAGAAAAAAAAATTTAAACCCCAACATGCTACCAGAAGATAGTTTTAATCAACATATGGGAAAATTTGTTCACACCTGCTTGGTAGCACTACACTTTTAAGAGCCTGTCCCTGTACACTAGCCAAGTTTCCCAGTAAGCATAACCAATAGCAAATTTAAATATCAAGAGTCCTTACTCACTTGAAATGCTGTAGGTAAGCCACTATATTGTGGAAGTTACTTCAGAATTAGGAAAACTAATTTTAATTTCTAGTTCTACCACTTAGCTATGGAAAATTGAACAAGTGCTTAATCTCTTAATTTCTCCACCTGTAAAAACTCTATCCTTTTAGGATTGCTGCAAAGACTGCTATAAGAGGGTGTATATATGCATATTAATCGGGGCAATCTCAAGTGTTCATTTAGCATCCTTCCACGTGGTTATTCAGGATCCTGGTTGTTTTCATCTCACTGTACCACTATTTAGCACAAATTCCTCAGAGTAATCCACAGGCTTCTCTGCATTGAACCAACAAAAATATTAAGAGTGAGGAAAATCATACAGGATAATTTTATGACCAGGTCTGTAAATAAAGTTCAAGTCCTCCATGAACATTTCACTGGCCAGAACCTGATCCCACACTTCCAACCCACCAGCAAAGCAAGCTGGTAAACATAGCCCTCTGTTCGCCCCGGAAGAGAAAATGAAATTGATAAGCATCTAGTCAGTTTCTGCTACAAATGCCAAAGAGAAAGTTGTTTCCTGTCCCATAAGGAACATCTCCAAGAACATAGTGAAAGTGAGAAATTAGATTACCTCATTTCTGGCCAAGAGCGGTGGCTCATGCCTGTAATCCCAGCACTTTGGGAGGCCGAAGCAGGTGGATCACCTGAAGTCAGGAGTTCGAGACCAGCCTGGCCAACATGGTGAAACCCCATCTCTACTAAAAAAAAAAAAAAAATTAGCCAGGCATGGTGACGGGTGCCTGTAATCCCAGCTACTTGGGAGGCTGAGGCAGGATAATCGCTTGAACCCAGGAGGCAGAGGTTGCAGTAAAGCCAAAATCTCTCCACTGCCCTCCATCCTGGACGACAAGAGCAAAACTCCATCTCAGAAAAAAAAAAAAAAAAAAAAAAAAATCTCAGTTCTTCCTGGACCACTTTACAGTTACCTGGTTTCAGGTGCCTCTCTCTTTGCACTGAGATACATTTGCCATCAGGCAATTGTTTTTCTGAGCTACTAAAGCTGCACTATAAACATTGTGCATTTTCCTGGAATATCTTAACTTGTTGGGGGAGTAGGGTAGGGGTGGAGTCAGATATGCGTTATTTAACTTGTACATAATTTAAAACTTTAAATTTATAAGGCAAACTTGAATATAATATGAAGTAGAATGCAAACTTCACATTAATTTTTTAATAGAGAAAACATGAGACTTCAAAAAAATTGTATACAGGAAGGGAGCCCTTTAGGTTGAATTTTTTCCCACTACGATGTGTACATGTTCATTCTGCTCTGAGGTTATTTTAAGGGAAAAGTGTGAGAGGCACTGGATTATATATTGACTTTTATATTTTTAATTATTTAGTAGACTCTACCTCTTGTATATTTTTGAGATATATAAACTATACATGTGTTTATAATTGCTAAATATTAGCATAAGCTGAATATTACACACTAGCCATACTGAAACTTACATTGCCTCCCTATACCTTCAGTATAAATATATCAACACATTCTTTCAGCAAAAATGTTATCACTCCAATGCTACTATGCTTGCAATGCCATCTAACCATTAAAAGCAGTTCTCTTTTGCAAGTGTTCAAAGAGGGTGGACAGATGAGATAAGACTAAGTTTAAGCAAACCAAAGTAACTACTTAGTTCAAATTTGTTTCAGTCAACATTGCGAGGAGGAAGCTTGTTGTTACCAGGATTTCCAGACCTAAGACATTTGTTTGATTGTGTAATGTAGATAAAGCTGAACTCTTTCACCTCACATTTTATTATTTTGTCTTAGAGAAGAAATTCGTGCTAATCACATCCAAGGAAACAAGCTAAAATGTAGGAAGAGTTAATGATTTCACCCCTTTTCCCTTCACTCCCACACTGGATAACCAGTGTTAATATTCTTCTTCTTGAGCATACAAATACATACAAGCGTACAGGTACATAAGATTCTTAGATGTAAATGGGATTGTACCATCCACAATGCATTTCTCACCTATATTATGAACATTCCTCCTGGTCATAGATATAGATCTAATTCATTTTCATTTAAAAATATATTCTCTAATATGAAATACCATAATTGATCCAACTATTTAATTATACATGAACACTCCTTGGCTTTTTCGTTTGTGTTTGTCTAATTACTACAAAAAAATCTGCAATAAATACCCTTTTATATATTTGTTTATAGAATGGAGCTTTTATTTATTACTATAAGGTAGATTGTCAAAGAGCCAGTGGATGTTCATCTTCAATCTCGAAATTGGTCTATTTAACATATATTGGTCTATGCTTTATTCTATTTGCCTGATCTGATTATCTTTTCCTGGGCCAGTAACACAGCTTTGATTATAGTGTGTGGTAGAGATGACGATTATTCATCAATATCTGAATATTCATCAATATCCCCTTTTTCCTGGGTACATCACTAGAAGACATTCCTTATTCTTCTTGCATTTAGGGAAGGCCACATGATTAGTGTCTACTTTCCATGGAAGTTTAGGAAAAGTGAGGCTTCTCCATCTTTTTGCCATAAACTTTATGTTAGAGAAAACTTTCAGAAGGAAGAGCGCCAAGACAGAAGGAACACAGCTGTGCCACTTTATCAAGGTATTGCCTCTCGGCTTAAATCTGCCTTCTTTGCCCTGCTTCATTACACTGGAACTAGAGCCTATAAACATTTCTCCTTTGTCAGGTGGCACAAGATTAAACAACAGATTAACCTTAGTCAGTGGAAGGTGTTAGAGGGACACTTGAAGGGGAAGGGATTTCTCTTACTCCTTCTGAGGTGATTTTTCCTTTTGAATCGTTTGATTGATTGATTGATTGATTGGAGACAACAGCTCACTCTGTCACCCAGGCTGAAGTCCAGTGGCACAATCATGGCTCACTGCATCCTCAACCTTCCAGGCTCAAGTGTTCCTCCCACCTCAACCTCCCAAGTAGCTGGGTCTACAGGTGCATGTCACCACGCCGGATATATATATATATAAATATATATATATATAAAATATATATATGTAGAGAGAGTGTTTTGCCATGTTGCCCAGGCTGGTCAGGAACACCTGAACACAAGTGACCTGCCCCCCTCAGTCTCCCAAAGTGCTGAGTTTACAGGTGTGAGTCACTGTGCCTGGCCCTTCCTGTTGATTCTTGGAGCACGTGGCACCTGGTGGCATTCACCCTCCAGCAGGCAGCTTCTCAGAGAGTCTTGCTAGCACCACAGTGATCAGCTTTCTGCTTATCAGTCCCAGCCAGTGATAGCAAACTTTTCCACCTCCAAGGGACACATCACAAAGAGCTCCAGTTGTCAGTCTTGAGTGGGGTTGGGTCTTCAAGTCTATTCTTTCCCTGGGTACTCTGCCTCAGTCCTACAAGGAGTGAGTGCTCCCCAATTCTTCTATTCTTTAGAATTTTCTCCACAATTTAGTAGTTAACCCCCCTACTTAATAAATCTTTATATTACATTTTCCCTCTTCCAATAACTGATGTGGTTTCTGTATCCTGGTTGATACAGCATATCACTGAGTGACTGCTAGAAAAGGTCTCCCACTTCTACCACCTGTTACATGAGTATGAACTGTGTTTGGCTGCTGAAATTTCAGGGATGCTGGCTACAAAATTAGACGAACAACCAGTTGAATTATGGAGTTATGGTAACAGTTAATACCTGGTAAATCAAGGACTCTATACTTTTTCAAATTGGCATACCTATTCTCAGATAATACTTAAATATGAAATCTGACTTTATCACATTCCAATAAATAAAAATGCTACTCCACTAGAATACTAATTGACATAATATATTAATGAAATTTAATATTTTTACAATATTAAGTCTCTTCCCCGGGAAAGATATCATGCCTGCGTGTTTGTTTAGACTTTCTATAATGCCCTCCAATAATTTGTTATTTTTGTAGAGAAAATATCTTGCTTATCAAATTTATTTTATCACTACTTCAAATGAGATATTTTTCTGCTTCCATTTTTAAATAGCTTTTTTCTCTTTTCTGAGACAGGGTCTCATTCTGTCAGCCAAGCTGGAGTGCAGTGATATAGTCACAGCTCACTGCTGTCTCAATTTACAAGACTCAAGTGATCCTCCCACCTCAGGCTCCCAAGTAGCTGGGACTACAGGCACATGCCACCATGCCTAATTTTTAAATTTTTGTACAAATGGGGACTTACTGTGTTGCCCAGGCTGGTCTCAAACTCCTGAACTCAAATGATCCTCTCCCTGGGCCTCACAAAGTGCTCGGATTATAGGCATGAGTCAGCGTTCCCAGCCTAAATTATTTTTTTTTCTAATTCAAGAATTTCTATAGATTTTTACAAGTTGGATTTTTAAAATTCAGCTGATCTTCTGATTTTTCATTTTAAAGTTAGGAGTTTTAAGGAAAATCCTTTTGGGTTTTTGTCATCTAAAAGATACAAATCTATCCAATGTTTACATTGTTTTATTTTTTATTGCGTTAGTTAACACCTCTAAAATGTTTTTTACAGGGGTAAAAGTGGATATTCCAGAATATTTTTCTAATTTTTATGGAAATAGCTTAACATTGTACCATTTATTTTCTCACTTCCTGGTGCAGATAAATAAACTTGTCCTTCTCTTCCTTTCAGTTAGAGTTTTATATAACAAATAATTGTTTAGGTTTTATCGAATGTCTTTGTGGCAGCCATGAGTACAGTCATACAGTTTTCTACTTAATTGGTTGGTATAAGAAATAAGGTTTAGATTTCCCCCTGGTACCACTAGCTTCAACTCCCTCATACAGAATCTAAGGCATATTCTTAGCCTTGAAATAATCTGCAGAAGGCTTGTTTGGCCGAGAAACCATAAAGCTCCAAGTGTTCCACATAAGATCTTGTTCCCTTGCCTCAGCACTGCCCACACAAGGATAGGGAACGCAGAGTGCCACATGGTCTGATATGGTTTGTCTATATGCCCACCCAAATCTCATCTTGAACTGTAGTTCCCATAATCTTCAGTTGCCATGGGAGGGATCCAGTGGGAGGTAAATTGTGGGGGTTGTTACCTCCATGTTGTTCTCCTGATAGTGAGTTTTTAAGAGATCTCATGGTTTTATAAGGGGCTTTTCCCTCTCATTGCTGCCCCTATCATTGTTTGCTTCCCCTTCCACCATAATTGTAAATTTCCTGAGGGCTCCTCAGCCCTGTGGAACTGTGAGACAGTTAAACCTCTTCCCTTTATAAATTACCCAGTCTCAGGTATGTCCTTATAGCAGCATAAGAACGGACTAACACGCGGTCCCAATGAGACCACCTCTCTCCTACCACATAAAACTCCCTGCTTCCACAATGCAAATTTTCTAAGAAACCACCCACCAAAGTAGAATGTCATTAGATCTGACCATTTACTCTTCCTGCAAGACCATTAAAGCTAATGCCAACATGCACTATGTCCCTAGTTCACGTAATCCCATCACTGGGAGTGCAAGCCACCCCACGTTCTTAGGCAGCTTTCATTCCCAGATCTTATCCTCTAAGCTATGTAGACCCTCTAATCTGACTGAAGCCCTCAGTCCTAACTGATTCTCCCAGTGGGTCCCATTTGTGGTTCTACTGGCATTTTGGTGCAGAAACCAGAGACACTAAATGTCCTTCCTTATCCTGGAGAGCTTCCGCACTGTAAAAAAGATCTCACTTAAATTGCCAATGATTTATCTGTTAAGAAACATAGCATTTTCTTATGTGTCCTCTTAAACTTCTGTTTATTATCAGCAACAACTTCTCTATCCTCAACTCCATCTCTGAGTGTTCATTTTACTTTCTTGCTCTAAGAAAAACTGGGCCACCTACCCACTGAGGGACTCTTCCCAAGTAGAGGCTGTTGTATCTACAATACCCCAAGCTCCCTAGTTTCAGCCACAGCCAGATGGCAGTCTATTCTGCCCGTTATTAAAACCCAAGCTTAACTTCAGTTGCAAGAAACTTCCCTTTTAGAGGCTAATTATTATGTTTTTGTTTTTGCTTTGAGATGCAGTCTCCCTCGTCACCCAGGCTGGAGTTCAGTGACGTGATCTCAGCTCCCTGCAATGTCTGCTTCCTGAATTCAAGCAATTCTCCTGCCTCAGCCTCCAGAGTAGCTGGGATTACAAGCGTGCGCCACCATGCCTGGCTCATAGAGGCTAATTATTATGTTGGTGCAAAAGTAATTGCGGTTTTAGACCATGTATTTTAAATCATTATAACTAGGCTCAAATGCATCGTTATTAATCACAATAGGAACAATTAAAATCAACACATTTTTGCTAATGGGAAATAAGTTTGTTTATTCCTGTAGCGTAAAAATCTGTGCTTGAGGATTTGACAAACTCTTGGAAAGCATTTTCTGCATCCTGCTGGTTGTGGAAGCGTTTTCCCTGCAAAAAAAAAAAATTGTCGAGATGCTGGAAGAAGTGGTAGTCAGTTGGCAAGAGAGCATGTGAATATGGTGGATGAGGCGAAATTTTGTAGCCCAATTCATTCAACTTTTGAAGCATTGGTTGTGTAACATGTGGTAGCACGTTGCTGTGGAGAAGAACTGAGCCCTTTCTATTGACCAGTGCTGGTTGCAGACATTGTGGTATTCGGTGCACCTCATAGATTTGCTGAGCATACTTCTCAGATATAATGATTTCACCAGGATTCAGAAAGCTGTAGTGGATCGGACCAGCAACAGACCACCAAACAGTGACCACGTTTGGGTTTGGGAAGTGCTTTGGATCTTCTCGGTCCAGCCACTGAGGTGGTCATCGCCAGTGGTCATGTAAAATCCACTTTTTGTCACACATCACAAACCAATCAAGAAATGGTTCATTGTTGTGTAGAATAAGAGAAGATGACACTTTGAAATAATGATTTTTTTTAATTTTCGCTCAACTTATGAGTTGAGCTGTTTCACCTTTCCTGTTTGCTTCAAATGCCGAACTACTGTAAAACGATCGACATTGAGTTCTTTGGCAACTTCTTAAGTAGTTGTAAGAGGATCAGCTTTGATAATTGCTTTCATTTGGTCTTTGTCGACTTCTGATGGCCAGCCACTATGCTCCTCATCTTCAAGGATCTTGTCTCCATTGCAAAACTTCTTGAACCACCACTGCACTGTACATTTGTTAGCAGTTCCTGGGCCAAATGTGTTGTTGATGTGGCCAGTTGTCTTCACTGCCTTACGACCCACTTTGAACTCAAATAAGAAAATTGCTTGAATTTGTTTTTTGTCTAACATCATTTCCATAGTCTAAAATAAACAGCAAGTAATAAGTCATTAGCAAAAAATAAATAAATAAAGTGAGAAATGCCCATTAAAATGATGTATAATATAACCACATTTATTTAAGAATGTATTCCAGGATCAAACAGCAAATTCCAACAATGCATAAACCACAGTTACATTTGCACCAACCTAATGGGTTTATTTCTAAGGGAAAATTATCTCTTAAGATTTTGTCACCTCTCTCAGATTGTAGCATTGGAAAGTCTTGTCTTTCTGCATAGAACGTTACATTGGTAGTAAACCCAGACAGTATGCCTTATTTGAAGAGCCTCCACCCTTTGCCCAAATCTAGCTTATTTAGAACCTTTCAATTACCCTCTGGGCCTGTGTTGTCAGCTTCCCCGGTCAGCTTCCCATATATGCCTGTGAAACCCATAGGCATATATCCAATCAATCCATCCACCCATCTCCAATATATCTATATTTTTTTTTTCAGGTGGAAAAGCAGCCTTAGAAGAACCTTTATCTGAAGATTCTACTGAATATTTACTAATGCCTCTGAAGTTTGTGACCCCTAGTGCCTTGTGAGGCATGAACTGTTTTTCACTTGCCACTAAGAAGAGCCTTAATTATTATTCTCTCCTGATCTCTTACTCTATTGGTTCTCCACCTGATAGACATTAGAATCACCTGGGGAGCACTGCAACGAGGCTATTTCCAGGACCCCATCACCATATATTCTAGCAAAATTGGTTTGTGGAGAGGCCCAGGTCTCAATATTTTTTAACTTCTCCAACTGATTCTAATGTGCAGCCACCATTGAAATACTACTACCATACATTTCAGCTGAGTTTATAACAGTTCTGACTTCTTTGTCGACTCTTTTTTGGCCTTCTACAAGTAAGGCCAATGCTACTTGTTAGTTTTACGAGCCCTCTATCCTATCTTCCTTTGCATTCTGGTGAACACATTGTGTTTTTCTAATTTAATAATTTAGATTTCATCTTGTGAAATCCCATATTGTAGCAATTATGAAAGCAATGATCACTGTCTTCCCAAAGCATCTGTTGTTCATATAATTTTTATCTACCATCATTTCAGAGTCAGATAATTTCATTCAGGCTCATTCTCTCATCCAACCAAGATCTAGTCCAACTTCATCTATTCTTATTCTACCAGGTTGCTGACTGATAAGCCTCTTCACTGTTGCACATTCCCTTGAATTTCACAATTTTTAGTTATGTTCCCACAAGGCACAGCCTGCAGAGTCATCTGCCGTACTGTTGAACTCATTTGGATATTCTTTCAGAATCTTACATTGGCCCTTCAAGTTATCTTCTCCCAAATCGATAACCATATAGTCTTATGACATATCATTTACAGAAAATACAGGGTCTAGGAAATGTGTTGGCAGATTTAAGGGACCATTTTACATTAATCTCCTGGATCTTACTATCTGGAAAGTCATTCTAGTTTGCTCTCCATGATCTTCATCCTATTCCTCTGATAAATTTCTCTGGGAAAAAGTCATAGTTTCTGATCAATAACAACTCAAATATATACTCCTCTTGTGACTTTTTTTGGCCCCTCTTTAAGAGAGCTTAATCCTGGATATGTTTCTTTTATTCCCACTGTTTTCAATGTGTACTGCATTTTGATATCCTATTTTCCACTCTACTTTCTCTTAAGTCTTTGAGGATGGAGGTTTTCTCTTAAGGACATACCTCTGTTCTTTTAATATAGTCAGCTTTATTTTCTTGTTTTATTCTTTGTTCTCCCTCTGCTCTTGTTAAGATAGCAAGATTGAAACTCTAGTTTATCTTTGACATCCTGGGTAAAACATGATTCCTAGAGATAGAAATCAGGACATTTTCAATAAATAGTTTATGTTAACAAAACATTTGATTTAAAAAACAATCTTGATTTAGAAAAGTATATATAAATGAACAGTACAATCACTTATTAAAAAATGAACAAACCCATGCAACCATCACCCAGCACAAAAATTAGAAAATTATCACAAGCAACCCAGAAGCAACCTTCTTGCTACCTGCCAATCACTACTCTCACTACCTCAAAATGTACCCACCAATCTTAACTTCTACCACTACTTCCTATTTTTGAACTTTATATAAATTAAAACATATATTTTTAAAAATTTCTGGCTTCTTTCACTCAATGCTATACTTATAAAATGCAATCATGCTGTTGCATGTGCAATAATTTAGCCATTTTTATCACTATATAGTAATCCATTTTATAAATATATCAAGATATATTTATTTCTATTTTACCATTAGTAGACATTTACTATTGAAAGACAATTACTTTTATGAGCAACTTAGGATCTATGAATTCTATCAGTAGCTGTGAAATTACCTTGGCATTAAAGTATTACAAATAACACTGCTTCGAATATTCTTATACATCTCTTTTGGTTGGTATAAGTGTTCGACTTTGTCAGACACATACCTATGGAGTAGAATTGCTGGCCATATGGATCAACTGTGCCAGAATCTAGTTGATGCAGTTTCATGCCAAGGTTTTGGTATATTTTGAAAAAGTTAAATAATGACTTTTATTTACATTTACCAGTATATATATCACAGAAAGACATAACTGATCTAGTGAAATAATACACTGTGGAAGTAAGCGATATGATTGTAGCTGAACAATTTCCAATATTTAGGTAGAAATGTCATATACTTGAAAAGGCAATTAACCATTTATCACAATCTGATAGGCCTGGATCATAGAAGGCTCTGTGAGTCAGCTTACGATGTTTGCCTTAGATTCACTGGATAATAGATATTGAGCAACAGAGTGACCTGGTTGGAGTTATCCTTTAGGGAGACATTCTGGCAGAATGGCATGAAGTGAAATGAAGGTAAACTGAAGTCAGTGAGTCATTTAGAATATTCTTATGAAAGTCCACAGAAAACACAGGGAGGGATCAAGCTAGAACAATGACAGTGGATGCCAATTACTCTCCAAGGAAAAACTGAAGGTTGGGAGACAGGAAAGTTTTCTTGCCCTGGCTGGAGAAACGATTTTAATGACTATATAGCCTGTTCTTTGTAAAATTTCCTATCCGTTTTCTCAGGAAGAGACAAGATAGGAGAACTTTAGTGGTCAATCACCCTTCTAAGAATCAATTAATAAAGATTTTAATAAATAGTGATTCCATGTCCTCAGACTGATTCTTTTAAGTGGGGGAAGTAAACGCCTGAATTAAAGGTAATATAATAGTCTTATATTTATGTAATTTATAAGATAGCTGCATTGCTTGTCAGTATATACTTAATGTATGACAGTTCAGAACTGATTTTTTTTTCCTTTGGGATTTTTAATAATAATTATTTACTCCCTTTTCAAAGCCCTTATCTATATCAGCAGGATGCTATATTCTATGACAAGCAATTCAAGACTCATACTTCTTAGGAGTGGCCTCTTTTTGGAAACTTCAGAAAATGCAGGCAGGGAGTGATAGCAGAGAAAGAGCTTGAGAAATGTTGCACCAAAAATGAATCCAGAAACCAGTCTTTCTTTGTAGTAGTTTCATGACATTCAAATGTACCAAGAGTGTCACCGTTGACTTTTCACAGGTTAGAAACATCTTGCAATTTCTAGCCAGACTTCAACTTTAGTTCCAACTTTATATGACTAAGAGCAAATTGATTCAACTTAAAAAGAAAAATTGTTATTCCTTTATACAATAAGAATAAGAGGATTAGGAGGAAAAAATGTTTACCTCACAGAAGTACAGCAGATTGCACAGAATTGTTCTAATAATTTTAGTCCTGCTAATAAAGTCACTGGATTTCCACTCTCATGAGGGAGTTTCTCAAATTACTCCAAAATCTGCTTTGAGTGTTTTTGCTTTCAGAAGCTCAGAAATTACTAGTAGGGGATAATTAATACCTTCCTGCAGAGACAAGAACAGAATCACCAAGATAATTAAAGGAAAAGCAGGAACATGGAGCGTTCAGTGCAGTGTGGTCAGGAGAATCTGACTGTGAATCTAATGCCAACTCAGCTGCCACTTAAAGCCACATCTTCTTTAAAATATAAACTAAAAAAAATTACATCTTCCTGTCCTGTTAAACCCCTATCAACTCCAATGGGTATGGTACCAGGTTCAAGAGGCCGAATAAGAGACCCAGAGCCAGTGCACAAGACGTGGGTTTTGCTGGTGTCTTACATACAGGGGAGAGAGTCCAGTGGCAGCAGGCTGAACAGGAGAACCACAACCACTTGCAAAGGCATGCAGTTTATATAACATTTTCACTGAGCATCCTTTCCCTATCGACCTCCACCTGACAACCTTCATTCAACACTAAATTCAAGGCCTTCATGTCCTGTGTGACCAGTATTCCACAGGACGAGTCGGGGCTCAGACGTTCCTCACAGAAAAGGAATGTATTGCCAGGTTGGTCACTTCCAGACTCCCTGGCTTGGAACACACATTCAGGTGCATCTGTCATACAGGCTTGTTTTCAAGACATGCTTAAGTTGTTTCTGTCAGATGTGTTTATCATGTATTTGTCAATAGTTTTCTTCAAGAATCACAGCCAGGATGAGGAAGACTTGAAAACAGCACTGTGATCAGAAATGTATTATCCCTTCAGCAAAATTTTTCTGATTTTTGTCATTTTGCAAGTCAACATGCAAGGACATCTTGCAGAAATACACTCAAGCACCTGTGTGTACTGTTTGTATTTAAGGTTTGTGTTTCTATGCCATTCTTTGCTAATACCCAAGATAGCCCTAGGCACTCCTAAAACTACACCAACATTACCAAGTGTCAAGTTAGCAACCCCCAAAAATTATCTCACAGTTACGTTTTTAGGACATTCCAAATTCATGGGCTCAGAGGCCTTTCTTGGAGCTCTATCACAGAGGAAGGGACAAGTATATAATAGGCCAGGAGGCTTTCTGTTGTTCTTTCTGTCAAAAATCACTCAGACATGATGTTTATTTGTAGTAGCATTTTTGTCTGGGCTAAAGGAAGATGGATGAACTAAAACCTACTTGGGCTTGTCATTAATGGCCCAAATCAATCATTGCAAAAAGCCACTGCATTACCTCAAGGAGAGGATGGAAGCAATGGCATTTTGGTAAAGAGAGAGATGACTTTACTTCACTGATGGTAATTTTAATCATAAAAAATTTATTAATGTCCTCCCCCTTGGTGGTGGACAGATTCTTGATTTATTTATATTAATGTGGTAAATTGAATCAACTAACTTTACTAAAAGATTAGAAAAATGATAACCCTATGAAAAGGTACTAAACAAGCAAGCTATATTCTGTCCTATGTGGTAATACAAGAGATCAACAAACAGGGGGTTTGCATCATATTTTCCACAACACAACCTTTCAAAGTAAAAAAATAGTAACTTTGTGGATTGTGCTGAATTATAAACTCCATTAGGCCATGAATTTGAGGTAGGATGGGGTTATCAAAGGTTTTGCAGAAGATCATATTTATAGTTCAGAGCTGCCTCAGCTCAGAAGTGTCCTTCAGTTATACTCCTTAGTGTATTCACTAAGATGGTAAACAAAAGAAGCTTCATGAATGTAGAATTAGTAGATATCATTTCTGTACTACTTGGTTTCCAGGTCTTTGGGTTCCATAGCAATTGACATTAGCAAAGATCACAGCCTAGAGGATGGTTAAAATACAATTGTATTCACACTTTTTTCTCCTGCAATAGAAGAGCTATTTTCAATTCGATTGAACACATGTATGGGATGTAAGCCTAAGAGAATGATGAATTTAGCTTAGAACAACCACAACACTCAGAGGATAAACATATCCCTGTTCTGTGGAATATGCCCACTTTCAACAATGAAGGTGACCCTGCAACAGGAAGTACTTGGCTGGACTAGTTGTTTCCTAGGCTCTTGACCCCAATGTATTACAACCCAGGACACTTAAATAACTTGCAAATAAGACTGTAATACCTCTATCAGTGAACGCTAGAGATGAAGAAATGCCTTCTCTGAAAAAAAAAATATTAAAAAAAAACCAGAAGAAACACAAATTGATGGCTACCAAGCTTAGTATTGATCCTGGCAAAGTTTGTGAAAAAAGCCATCAGTGGACGGTTTGTGAGCATTGTGAAGGAGGGTCACTGGAAGAAAAATGGAATCACTAAGAGGACACCATCTTGTCCTTTTTCCTCTTCATTTATTTTGCTTATAATGTCACTAGAGCAGTTTATTTCTTTGGGAAATGCAGCTCCTCTCAGCAGAAAAAAAAAAAAAAAAAAAAAAAAAGGCTAGTACTAATTTAAAAAGTAAAGAAAGCTGAAGGTTATGGTTCTTTGCCAGAAAATAAAAGTTTGGAAATAGCAAGAGTGAAAAAATAAATCTGACGGTAGTTTAGAAACAAGACACAAACAAGTTCACTATGTTATCTATAAAGAAACAAGAAAAAATTTCATTAAAGTAATTCAATAATTCTTCCAGACCAAAAAAAAAAAAAAGGAGTATTTGCTACAGTGGTACTTGCAAATTTTGAAATCTCAACACAGAAGGTATTATTATCTACAGCACGAATTATTAATTTTGATTCACAGAATCAAAATTACTAGAACTTCCTGAATTGATTTTACTATACAACAATCATTCTTCAAATTAGAAAGTCTTCTGTCTTTATTTTGCTGATGAGGCTACTGAGACCAAAGTAGTTTTAATGAAAATTTATAAATAAAAGGGGGAATTTAAAATGCAAATCTCATACAGGTCTATATACCATACTGTTTTCTACATACCTGAAAATTCAACGTTAGTTATATTTCCTTTACACCATTTGATGTGATTTGACTGTGTCCCCACCCAAATCTCAACTTGAATTGTAGCTGCCGTCATTTCCACATGTCATGGAAAGGACCTGGTGGGAGGTAATTAAATCATGGCGGTGGGTCTTTCCTATGCTGTTCTCATGACAGTGAATAAGTCTCACAAGATCTGATGGTTTTATAAAGGGCAGTTCCCCTGCACACACTCTGTTGCCTGCCGTCATGTAAGACATGACTTTGCTCCTCCTTCACCTTCCGCCACGATTGTGAGGCCTCCCCACCAATGTGGGACTGCAAGTCAATTAAACCCCTTTCTTTTGTAAATTACTCAGTCTCGGGTATGTCTCCATTAGCAGCGTGAGAACAGACTAATATACCCTCTCATGCATCAAATGGTGAATATGGATTTGGCTGTCCCCTACCAAGCAATTCAAGATGGGTACATAAGAAAAAAAATTAGTGTATAAGTTGCAAATGTAAAATTCTAGGTAAGGACTACAAATAATAATAATTAGAAGAGAAAAAATGAAAGGGACTTGTACTTTTATATCAATCACAGAGACAAAAGATCTTTAAAGTTTAAAATTTTATGCAGGAAATATCACAGATTTCATTTTATAATTTTGAAATGAAGAAATAATGTATCTAATGTGTTCCTAACCCTCTCTATTAGTCATCCTCTGTTTTATTACTATACTATTTCTTTGGCTCAGTATTTGTGATTTTCTAAAATTACACTATTTAGACATCTATTTATTTGCTTATTGTCTGTCTTCACCTGAATTTTATCTTTTTCTAAAATTAAGTTATTTTTACATTTATTTTGAAATTATTTTGAAATTATTATCTCTCTCACTTATATGGAATTTTGTCTGCTTTGTTAACATCTGATGCCTAAGTAGTAACTGAAATATAATAAAAATTCAATACATATTCTCTAAAAACAATTTAAAATATGAAAACATATACACATAATATGTGATATATATATTTGCTAGGTGAACAATGTTAATTTAACACACATACATATTTGCTGAAATTCTAACTGAATTTCTTCCTTTTAGTATTGCTACTTTTTCTAAGAATAATGAGCAACTCAGCCCTTCTTTTATGTGCAAGATCTCCACATTTTCTAGAACATCAATAGAAAGCTTTAAACCTCAAAATATCAAAATGATAGTCTATGGAATGTCTGGATATATCTGAATTTCTCATGATAATTCTAGTAAAAACATGCATTTTATTAATATTTAACCTTTGAAGCAGGTAGGTATTTAAATATCTTAATATATTTGCTGATTATCTTAAGAAGGTACATATGTCAAATTTTAATACATTATATCTTATTTGGAAATAACAGAAATCTTGACCTTGCAGTATTGCTAGACCTATAAAATAAAGTATGATCTCATGAGAAATGGGGGCAAGTGTAGATGTCTGATGGAAAGAAAACAAATGCAAGCACAAAGACTAAGTTGAAACATAATAGAGTGTCGATACAAAGGAAGAACTTAACTAAAAAGTAAAATAAAACCTTAGGAAACTCTTCAAATGCAGCCACAAAAGCACAATGCTCGCCTTAGTGTTTGTCTAGACTCCATTTATACCATTATCATTTCCAACTGGGTCTACACTAAACATCAAGTCAAAATTATTTTCTGAACACTGGTTCCAGATTATGTCAGATGTTGTGGGTTGTACTTTTAAAATAAACTGTAAAATACATGGTTGCCATCTGTCTTAGAATTTTCTGTTCCTTGTTTTTTTAAGGCCTAACAGGCAACAATAGAATCAAATAAAGGAAAACAGCTGTGATGGAAAGCTTTGCAAGGCTAATAATTTCACTCTTAAACTAGCACTGAAATTGACACATTAGTCATTTTGAATAACCAGATTTGTCTTTTTATTAAAAACTGGTGTCCGGGTGCAGGTGGCTCATGCCTGTAATCCCAGCACTTTGGGAGGCTGAAGCAGGTGGATCACGAGGTCAGGAGTTCCAGACCAGCCTGGCCAACATGGCGAAAACCCATCTCTACTAAAAATACAAAAATTAGCCAGGGTGGTGGCGCTGGCCTGTAATCTCAGCTACTGAGGAGGCTGAGGCAGGAGAATCGCTTGAATTCGGGAAGCAGAGGTTACAGTGAGCTGAGATCATGCCATTGCACTCCAGCCTAGTGACAAGAGCAAGACTTCATCTCAAAAAATAAAATAAAATAAAATAAAAATAAAAACTAAAAACTGGCTTTGGAATTTTTTTTTTTTTTTTTTTTTTTTTTTTTTTTTTTTTTGAGGCTGAGTCTCACTCTGTCGCCCAGGCTGG
Organism: Macaca fascicularis; assembly: GCF_037993035.2. Lineage (NCBI taxonomy): Eukaryota > Metazoa > Chordata > Mammalia > Primates > Cercopithecidae > Macaca > Macaca fascicularis. The sequence goes on from NC_088379.1 coordinate 117,376,665, forward strand.
AGTGCAGCGGCACGATCTCCCCTCACTGCAAGCTCCGCCCCCGGGTTCACGCCATTCTCCTGCCTCAGCATCCCGAGTAGCTGGGACTACAGGTGCCTGCCATCACGCCCAGCTAATTTTTTTTCGTATTTTTAGTAGAGACGGGATTTCACCGTGTTAGCCAGGACGGTCTTGATCTCCTGACCTCGTGATCCGCCCGCCTCGGCCTCCCAAAGTGCTGGGATTACAGGCGTGAGCCACCGCGCCCGGCCGGTTTTGGAGTTTTATAATTAATTTGTCTAATTAAATTAGCATCACTTTCTCTCAAGTCATTAATACTGAAGGAGAATATTATAAAATCTTACATTTGCACAAACTAAAAATGGCATGCTATTGACATTTATATAATGTACTGATATAAAGATTTTACCTAAACTTGCCATTTGAAATGGCAGTGAGTTGGCAGCTCCATGAATTATCCTCTCACAACTTCCCATTTGAAATGTGTTTATATGATAGAAATGATATTGCCACAATTTTGAAGAAATTTCTATAAATGATAAGGTTAATCTAACTTATCAACTGTAAAGTCTAACAAAAAAAAATCTAACTTATAAAAAATAATTTCCTACCTGAAAAAATACAAGAAGAAAAATGTTATCTATTCATCGTCTCTTCATGGATTCAGAGCTCTTAGGACTGTATCTTTGCTCCAGACCATTATTACTCCCTACTCTGTCACATAAAAATCACTCTGAGAGACGCATGCGATTTTACCACACTCTCCACTGCTTTCCTGTTACAGTAATCACAGCCTTTGCCATCTGGCCCACAATCTTCCTCTCCATGTTAAACCCTGCCATCTGTCGGAAGGACTTCAGTGCCCCATCACTAACCCACCTTTCTCAGTTCCTTAGCCTGCTGGTTCCAAGTCACCTTTGCTTCCACATGCAACTCAACTACCCACAACTAGATTTATACCTTAGTCTTAGTTACAACCACAAAGGCTCCACCTCCAAAAACACTTACGTATCCTGCTTTCTCACCATAACTGCTTCTCCTTCCGGCTTGCTTATTCAGCTACTCCTACAACGGTGCTTTGGCCTCATTAGATCACCAGACAGTTGATGGCTCTCCCAATATGTAAGAACTCTTCTTTCTTTACTTTTTTGTTATTGAAGTACAATCATGCACCCCATAATGATGCTTCAGTCAACGATGGACTTCCCAAAATATAATGTAGCTGAAAAATTCCTTTCGCCTGGTGATATCATAGCTGTCCTAACGTCACAGCACAACGTATTACTCATGTGTCTGTGGTGATGCTGGTATAAACAAACCTATTGTACTACCAGTTGTATAAAAGTATAACACATATAATTATCAACAGTATATAATTCTTGATAATAAGCAACAATGTTACTGGTTTATATATTTACTATACCTTTATCATTATTTTAGAGTATACTCTTTCTACTTATTAAAAAGAAATTTAACTGTAAAACAGGCAGGTCCTTCAGGAGGTATCCAGAAGAAGGCATTGTTACCATAGGAGATGACAGCTCCGTGTGTGTTATTGCACCTGAAGACCTTCCAGTGGGACAAGATGTGGAGGTGGAGACGGTGATATTGATGATCCTGACCCTGCATAGGCCTAGGCTAGTGTATGTGTTTTTGTCTTGGTTATCAACGAAAGAGCTTAAAAAGTAAAAAGTAAAAATAAAAGTAAACATTTTTAAATACAAAAAAAGTTTATAGAAAATTATATAAAGCAGGAAAATATTTTTTGTTCAGCTGTACCTGTGTTTGTGTTTTAAGTCTTATTACAAAGGAATCAAAACATTGAAAAAAGAAAAGTTTATAAAGTTAAAAAGTTAAGTAAGCTAGGGTTAATTTATTATTGAAGAAAGAAGAGTATTTTTTACAGATTTAGTATAGCCGAAGGGCACAGTGTTGGTAAAGTCTACAGTAGTATACAGTAACACCCCAGTGTTGATAAAGTCTACAGTAGTATACAGTAATGCCCCAGGGTTGATAAAGTCTACAGTAGTATACAGTAACACCCCAGTGTTGATAAAGTCTACAGTAGTATACAGTAACACCCCAGTGTTGATAAAGTCTACAGTAGTATACAGTAACACCCCAGTGTTGATAAAGTCTACAGTAGTATACAGTAATGCCCCAGGGTTGATAAAGTCTACAGTAGTGTACAGTAATGCCCTAGGCCTTCACATTCCCTCACCACTCACTCACTGACTCACCTGCAATAACTTGCATTCCTGCAAGCTCCATTCATGGTAAGTAACCTCTCCAGGTATACCATTTTTAATCTTTTATACCATACTTTTACTAAACCATTTTTTTATGTTTAGGCTCTCAAATACCACTGTGTTATAATTAATTGCCTATATTTAGTACAGTAACACGCTGTCTAGGTTTATAGCCTAGGAGGAATAGGCTATACTATGTAGCCCAAGTGTATAGTAGACTATACCATCCAGGTGTGTGTAAGTACCCTGTGACATTCTCACAATGACAAAATTGCCTAACAACACATTTCATACATAGCAATAATAGCCAGCTGGAAGATATAAAGGGGAAAAATACTTCATTTACAACACCAATAAAAGAGATTTTAAAAAAATACTTAGTATGTAATTTAGCATTAGATCCAGCTTCATACAACAACAACAATAACAACAAATAAACAGTGACTTAGTCACACAGTGGTTATTGTTTAATGCGAAATGTCCCATGGTCCAATCCAAGACTGGAATAGCTGTTTTACATATCCCAAGGGTCCCAGGCTCCCTCCAGCTTTCTGCTCTGGCCCTGGTGTCCCATTCTTACTACAAGAAAGAAGAAAGAGAAGAGCATGCCCCTTGCTTGGAAAACAGTCCTCAAAATTGTTCATACCACCTCCACTCATATTCCACTGTCTAAAATTCAGTCATATGGCCAGGCTTAACTGCAAGAGAGGCTGTGAAATGTAGCCCTTGTTCTGAGTGGTCATACGCCAGCTAAAATTCAGAGCTTCCACTATCGAGAAAGAAAAGGGGAAATGATACTGGGAGACAACTAGCGGTCTCTGTCACATGTAAGAATAAGTTTAAGGAAAAAAAATATGTAATATCTACTAAGAAATACTTTCAAATTGCCTGGGAGATACAAAATAAGATCTAAACAATTACAAAGCACACCACATTCTTGGGTGAGCAAAGAGAGATTTTACCTTGGTAATCCACAAAAAAAAAGGTCTAATAGCCATGAATTTGGATGCCTCAAGTAGTATAGCATAAATTTTTATAAAGCAAAACTGTTAAGTATATGTGTAAATGGCAGAAACACAATTATAGTAGTAGATCTCAACCTTTGGCAAATCAAACAAAAATAAGACTATAATTATTTTTAACAGTAGAATAAATAACATCCAGATGGCAGCTAAGGTCATCTTTCTGTCAAAAATAAAATTGGCAAATGCCCCCATTACTTGTCTGGCAAAGGTTCAATGGCCTCCCCAAAAGTTCTGGGAATCTCCATGTCTTTCATTCTTGAGATTCCCTCTGGCCTCGTCCCTGCCCTCCGAATCTCATTAGCTCTTGCCTCCTGTCTCATTCCCGTTTATACATTCTGCATAGACCCAGATGCGGGACACAGACCTTTTTCTTCATCTATCTAACAACAGCTCAAAAAGGCCTTTTTTGTTTATAGTCAAGTTAACTGAAAGTTTGGGGCAGAGGAGTGGGATTACAGCGCTGACAAGCAAACTGCTTATAAACATACCCAGACTGTTCTTAGAAGTCTTTAGGCTTTGGCTACCACACTGCCACAAATTTCTCACTCAAATTCCTGGTAAATCTAGCTTCTTGCCTTGTTACCTGGTTCCTGCTTGCCTTATGAATTCTGTCTTAACATTTTCCTGTTTATCTGTTTTCAGGTCTACCCCATTCTGCATCATCTCAGAAAATAAATTTTGCTTATTTTTTTAAATATTAGAGATAACTCCAACAAACAGCATGAGTGAAACATGTCGGGGGGCTATAATATCACCATAATTCCCCTCAGACTCCATAGAGTCATGCAAAATAAACATATACTCAACAGTGCACTGCAGCCAGCTCATAGTTGTTCATAAGAGTGGATTATAAGATCTCTTCCCTACTCTCCATGCAGTGACTTCACATCAGTTGTTTGAAATCCTCAGAGTGAAAGTATTTACAACATAGAAGCTGGCAAACACTCCAAATTTCAGTGATTTTTTGTTTTGGCTTGGTTTGGGATTGAGGGTTTCTTTGTGGTTTTTAGTGAGATGTTTGTTTGAGGAGCCTGCTTACCAGCACAACACTGCCTAAATCTTAAGAAAACTGTGTTTAATGTGCAAATGAAATTCAAGTCTGTTGACTCATGTTCCTCCCACATGAGCCAGCTAAACCCTCCAAGGCAGTGATAAGAAGAGGGAGAGGACTCTAAGCAAAGATGACTCCATCACTTGGATCCACACAGACCACAGGAACATGACACTCTGCCTATTCTAGTCCATGCAACAACATTGATTAAAACACTTGAGGCAACATGGATATGAAACTGTATAATTTAGTAACTTAAAATCATCAATTACACTGAACTGACCAGAGTTCAGTCCTGAGGACAAAGAAACACTATTATACCACATTCTTTTGTTGTTGTTGTTGTTGTTGTTTTCTGAGATGGAGTTTCGCTCTTGTTGCCCAACAACAAGAGCTGGAGTGCAACGGCACGATCTCAGCTCACTACAACCTCTGCCTCCCAAGTTCAAGCCATTCTCCTGCCTCAGCCTCCCAAGTAGCTGGGATTACAGACACCTGCCGCCACACCCAGCTAATTTTTGTATTTTTAGTAGAGACGGGGTTTCACCATGTTGGCCAAGCTAGTCTTGAACTCCTGACCTCAGATGATCCGCCCACCTTGGCCTCCCAAAGTGCTTGGATTATAGGTGTGAGCCATCATGCCCCGCCTATTATACCACATTCTAAAGTGAGGCACTAGGGATTAATATCTCTCACACGATCTAGTGAAAAGTAACCCCCAGCCTGTCCCCATCCATGTCCACCCCAACCAGCTATATAAGGAGAAGACTGGAGGGAGACAGGAAAGGGTTGCTATAGTCACTGGGTTTGTGTGGACTATAGTTTTCATGGAAAAAAGGTACTACCCAGCCCTTAAGCCAAGGTGGCAGGAAGGGATTTGACGATTACTGAATGGGATTTGACGATTACTGAATAGAATTTCTTACTGCCTTCAAGATGAGCGACTACCTTGCATTTGGAGAAAGACTATACTATCTATCTCCTAGGACTTGCTGACCATTCCCTGTGAATTAAAGAGAGAAGACGTCAGACTAAGAAAGAGGAAGACAGCACAGCAGCTAAGTTAACATATGCGATGGTAAGAGTGTGTGAGTTTCTTATAGGTCCAAGGACACCAGAAAAGGAGCTAGTCTCGAGTCCTTTTTGCCAATTCCTCATCCAAGAGACTATCCTCCAGGCAAAGGGGCTCCAGCAGGGGGAGGCTGTAGGATCCACCACTGTGGATAGGAGCTGAGTGGAATGAATTACAAGCACTTGTGCCAAAGAAGATGCTCCTTGCAACAAAACTGAGCCATAGGAAATTCTCACAGGACAGGGCAAAAAACTCACATACACCTTCCATAAGAACAATTCTTTAAATGCCTGCACACGAAGATGCCATCAGGAGAAGCCTGTCAAGATTATTAGCAGAAGAGCAACATAAACCTGCATGAGCCAACAAAGGAAGAAGCACAACTAACCCTGGGTAAAGCAGATTGGCATTCTGGCACTTTCTTTCTTCCTGTTGTCCCCAAACACAGAAGTTAGAGTCTGGATGAGGGGTAAAGGTAAGGGAGCACAAGAACAGGCCAAGTTAATCTCCCTACTCAAAAACCCTTGAAACATGGCATTAAGTCGTGACTTGATATGGGAAAGCTTTAGATCAAGAATGAGAGGGGAACTTTAAACTTGATTGCGTTGAGTTTTTAAATCTAAGAGTGTTCAAAGATCCTAAATCCGTCTGCAAGGTCCTTAAAAGAAAGAAATAGAGGATTTGATAAATATTGAAAGCAGTGATTAGAGAAACACAAAAAATTTCATGTTTATATTCCACACAGTTGAGATCCACTTCTTTAAAGACACAGCTTATTTGGATTTACCCAAAACAGAAACTCAAACAAAACTTGCTTCCTTTGTTTCTTTTCTTCTCTCCTCCCAGTTCCCTGTCAGTGTTCCTTCAGGGAAATCTAATGTGACATGGCTCCCCATGGGTTGATGCTGGCTTATGCTGCTCTTCTAGCTAATACTGACAGTCTGTTGATGGTGACATCTCCTGTGAAAGGCACTGCAAGAGGTAATCTCTTGCCAAGGGTACCTGTGAGTGCTTCACCCTAGCCTGGGGCTCAGCTCTCTGGCAAGGCAGATCAAGCCAGTACTTCCAGATCCTTTCATTGGCATGTCTTTGTATAATGGTCATTGTGGTGTCTTAGTTCATGTGTGCTGCTATAACAAAATACCTGAGACTGGGTAATTTATAAAAAGATAGAAATGTGCTTCTCAGAGTTTTGGAGGATGTAAGTTCAAGATCAAAGCACTGACATTCGGAATCTGGGGAAGTCCTCCTTGTTGGTCCTCACATGGCCAAAAGCAAAAGGGTGAAAAGGGCCAAACTCACCCCCTTTTATAAGAGCACCTAATCACATTCATGAGGGCAGAGACCTCATGACTTAATCACCAACCCACAGGTTCCACCTTTTAATACTACCATGGGAATTAAGTTTCAACATGAATTTGGGGAAGGACGCCATCATTCAAACCGTAGCATATGATAAGTGGTTTGGTGCCTTAGGCTAGCTCTCATCTGTCACTTATGCAATCATTCCTTGATGATAAATCCAATGTTAGTTGATTTACTCCCAAGTCTGTGCAAAAGATATTATATACTGCTACAGTAATGCAAAGAACCAAACATTTGTTTTCTACAATAAACACAAGTTGGTACTAACTGGTTTATCTTTTTTTGTTCACTTTCCATGTACTTACAGTCCTGTAAGGTTTTTTTTTCTTATTATTTTAACTCAAAAATTGTTTCCCTCAAATTGCAGGCTACTTATTTTTAAAATATTATTTAAACTTAAATACATATTATTGCAAACTTTACTTTTCATCATTTTACTTCTCAACAAAGACAAGGTCTCTAACCTCTCCCTCCACTCAAATTGCCACTCTCAAACCTCACTATTTATTTGCACCGCATTAGTTCTCTACAAGTCCAAAGTCTGGATAATATGTTTTGATAAGCAAATGGCCCAACATTTTGAGTTGAACATAGAATAACTGATAGAAACTTTGAAAGTTCAGCCTTTCTTCTCTCCTCCTACACCAATCTCTTTTCCCAATAAAATGAATAACATCATTCTTGCCCTCTCTCAGAAAACTAAAGGAGTTAACAATTGTTTTATTTTGTTTTAAATAACCACCACACCTCCAATATAAGTAGGCATATTGGAGGATCCAAATGAAGAAGTAATAGGCCAAATTCACTCAGTAAACACAGCTAAGGGTGAAGAGGTATAGCCATATAATCCTTTTTTTTTTTCTTTTTTTTTGAGAAGGAGTCTCATTCTGTTGCCCAGGCTGGAGTGCAGTGGTGCGATCTCTGCTCACTGCAACCTCCGGTCCCTGGGTTCAAGTAATTCTCCTGCCTCAGCCTCCTAAGTAGCTGGGATTACAGACACCCACCACCACGCCTGGCTAATTTTTGTATTTTTAGTAGAGACGGGGTTTCACCATGTTGGTCAGGCTGGTCTCAAACTCCTGAGCTCGTGATCCACCCACCTCAGCCTCCCAAAGTGCTGAAATTACAAGCATGAGCCACCATGCCCGGCTCGTATAATCATTTTTAAAAAAATTTTTGAATTTGTGTCTTTAGGCCAAATATGTGCTCTTCCTCTTACTTCATTGACACCTCTGTTTATTGAATTATATCTGGCTGTTGAGCACTTTCATGTCAATGTCCTGACTTCTAAAAGTGTTTGGGTTGACCTGAAACAAATATTGAATGTATAGATGCATATATATGTATGTCTTGCATCAACAAAGAATATGTCTTCTTTTCAAACACCCATAAAATGTTTGTAAATATTGTTTCAAGAATGGACAAACAAATCAACAGAACAACAGAGACCAAAAACTTAATGAAACCATTATATATATATATCTATATATATGAATGAATCATTACAAACTAATGCATGCAGATGAATTATCCAAATGTTCTGAGGAAATTATACTTCTAGGAACAGATTAAGTTGGATTGCAATTTTAAAATGCCATTCACGAAAATAAATTTAATTTAAAAATAAAAGCAGAAACCAAATGTAAATTGACAACTATTTAACTGATCTCAGAATAAATAAGAGCTTTCTAAACTGGGGGAAAAAATTATATTCCTCATTAGGAAATTCTAAACTACCTATGTACAATTTGAAGATCTCTGAAGAGCAAAGCCTCAGCATAAGATTGTAAGACAATTCAAACTGAGAATATCATTTATATCCACACTGACAGATATTTAATAATATTTTCTATATTAAAAACTCACTCAAACTCATAATGGAGACACTAAAACTTAGACTGAAAATAGCTATGAATAGAAAATTCACAGAAGATGGCATATAAATTATTAAGATATGAAATAAAATATTCCAGTTATTAATAAATAGAAATACCAATTAAAACAAACAGACAATACTATGTTTTCTAAGTTGTCCCTTTTTAAAGATAATATTTAGTGCTGCCGTGAGTGTATTGAGAAGAATCGCTCACACACACCTGGTGGGAAGATAAACTGGTATAAACTCTCTGGAAAATAATTAGACAACATGAACAAAAATTAACAAATATATTGCAATTTAACCCAAAGGAAATAGGCAGAAACAAGAATGAAGATGTATATTGAAAGAATTTCGTACTAGGTTATACAGAAAAACAAATCTTGGATACAACCTAACTTTGAATAATAGAAAAATAATTAAACAAATAATTTTTGAAGAATTTACATGTGATTAAATTAACATGCAAGTGTTTTAATGTAGCATTAGGTGGAAAAGTATATGTATTCCTATGTTTCAATTCAGACAAATTCTAAATCACACTAAAAAACACAAAGAAAATGAAACAATATAATTAACTACCTTAATTATATTTAGGTAGTACTGTTACAAAAGTTGAACTTTCTCCTCAAAATGGCTCAATATTTTCTAAATTTTGTAATGCACATGTATTATAAAAAGTTTTAAAAGTGCTCTTTTAACACTGACCATATTTTTTAATAGTTTGGAAATATCTCATGGAAACACTTAAAATATATCCCAATGAGCCTGGCACAGCTGCACAGAGTTCAAATCTGCAGTATCTATTGCAAGACTAGAGACAGGCAGAAGGGCAATGAATTTTCCTGCACCTGAGAAGCATACAGTCTGGCAAAGAAACAGACAAGAACGTCAACTACTAGAATACAACCTGCTAAATGCGATAACGAAGACATTCAGGTGGAAGTACAGTCAAAAGACAGTTAATTCAACAGCAAAGACATGGAATCAACCTAAATGCCCATCAGTGATAGACTGATGTGGTACATATACACCATGGAATACTATGCAGCCATAAGAAAGCGTGAGATCATGTCCTTTGCAGGGACATGGATGGAGCCGGAGGCTATTATTCTCAGCAAACTAATACAGAAATAAAATCCCCAAATACCATGTGTTCTTCTTATAAGTGGGACCTAAATGATGAGAACACATGGACACATAGAAGAGCGGACAACACTCACTGGGGCCTGTCAGAGAGTGGAGGGTGGGAGGAAGGAGAGGATCAGGAAAAATAACTAATGGGTACTAGGCTGAATACTTGGGTGATGAAATAATCTGAACAACAAACCCCCATGACACAAGTTTACCTATGTAACAAACCTGCACATGTACCCCTGAACTTAATAATAAGTTTTTTTTTTTAAGTGAATTCACCCCAGAGAAAGGAGGGTGCATGATTGGAAAAAATTCCAAGGAGAAAGTAACCTTTGATCTGACTCATTCTCTTCTCCCTCACTCTTTCTTTTCTTCTCAAAATAGGTTAGAGACAGAGGAGACACAGTTTTAAAGAGATAGAGCCTTTAAAATAGGGAAACAAAGTCATGTTATGAGGGGTTGTTAAAATCAGCTGGAGAAGGGATTTTTTATTTTTATTATCTCAACTCTGAGAACTCTGAAAATCTAAGGCCCCTTCCTGATACATAGAGGGGGAAATACCACCCTGATCCACCCTGGTAGAACTAGAAGTGGAAAGTGTTGAGGATTCTGCTGTGTCTCAGGCATGGAATTTCGATCCTGGTGGGGGATGTGGCAGAGAGAGATTCTTCAAGAAAAGAGAAGCTGCACAGCTGCAAAGAGTGAAATGCGAGACTGACATCCTCCAGAAGTTACTCTTTTCCAGAAGCAGGAGCCAGCCAATGACTGAACAGTGATACACAGGGCCAGCTATTTCCACCCAATGTGTGCTCCTCTGGAGAGCAGTCATGGCTCCTGACCTCCCTATTGGGCTCCATCAGATGGCATCGCAATCTGATGATTTCCCCACCCATTTCTGCGTTCTTCCCTCTTGCACTCCTACTCAGTCTCTATATTTGCTTCTCAGAGAACCCAATGATCACAGGCAAGGTAAGTCCAAAAAGTCCAGAGAAGTGCAGGCAAAGAAGAGAAGAGAAAAGAAAAGAAACAGAACCAGAGATAAAAAGAGAAATGTTGGCCTCTCATGGGATGAACTTGGCCAATAGTAATACAATTTTCTTTCTGGAAATGTTATGTTAGCTGTTGCAGGCTTTAATAAGAAGCACACAAGAGACATGCAGTGAGGTGACAGCATGTATAGCAATCAGGAGGAATGAGACCATTAGAGAACTGGCACCAACTGGTTGGTTTGGATGAATAAAAAAAAAAAGTGTATATTGGTACACAAAAAAATTCAGACTGGAGACTTAGGAGCTAGACCATGGGGAATGCTGTATCCTTTGTCAAGTAAATGAGTACATTTCCTTACAACTTTCTTAAATACCTTCTTTTGACCTCCATTATTACTATAATCCTATGCAAGGACAATGGGATTACATAAAAATCCTGAGTGAAATTTATTAATACAATACTTTCAGTGAATGTTGGAAACAAAATCAAATATCAGAGAGGAAGCATGCATTTTCCTGCTAGAACATCCACTTATCCTTGTGTCTGGCAGACTATTAACTCCAGTGATCACAAAACAGGTGGCAATTTGAGCACATATAAGATTTAGTTAAGATAAGTATTTAAAGGTTTTTATCGCCAGTGTGCTCTCAGACGATAACAATTTCTCTGTGATGTGGTGTCTCCCAGATCAAAGTTTCCAGATGTCTTTACAAAACTGTAGGGAACCATTTATCCAGAGAGCTCTTCTTTCCTGTGACATAAGTTCGCCTTTCAGACATGTCACAATCACTTAACCATGACTCACAACCACTTTGTGTGGACACCTACATGAAATTGATTGTTGTTTACAAGGCTTTGGAACTAGGCTAGTTCCTCATGGCCTTTACTTTGCTGTTATCTATCAGACAATGACAAGACGGTAAGTACATAAATTCATTTTGTTTCAAGTGTTACAAAGAACAAAAAAGGCCAAATAGCCCATAAGGTAGTCTCCTAAATGGATATTTTCCGGTGATATCCCATGGCCCTCACTGGTTGACACTGCCCTATAAAACATTCCTACAACAGATGTCTGTGTCTATGGTAATGACCCAGATGGGCTTAGGCTGAGAATTGCTTGAAAGCAAGGGTTTTGTCTTATTCTTCTTTGTGTCTGTAGTGCCTACAGTGACCAGTAGATGGAAATTGTTGGTTCGCATTTCAGCTTTCAAATCAGGAACATGTTCTTTAAAAGCTGTGACATGGCTCCAGTGATTGAGCTAGAAATGGAACTAAAATGGGGGGAAAAATCAAGCGCTTAGTAAATTTTTTTATTAAACTTTTTTTATTACAGTCCTTTATGAAGTAAATGGCCCATGAGAATCCATCCTCAGTGACTTTCTCTCATCCAGTCATACGTGGCTGACTTCTGCAAAGCCTGATGTGCCAATGCCTAGCAAGAACTCCACGAAGTATGGGGAGCTATCAGCCGTGAATATACTGCACTTCCCTGGAATTAATTTCTATGACACTAATGAAAGTTTTGCAGTTGTGCATATTGACTACCAAACAGACTTAAAATGTCAACTTTTAATTTATGTTCTATCAAAGCAATTTTATGCATGCTTTTTTGCTTCCATCAGGATTATCATAAGTTCAACCAGTATGAATGATGAAAAATAAATTTTAAAAAAGAAAAGTGATACGAATAAGCTTAAACAAAAGTGCCAATAACAAAACAATGAAGAATGTAAATGCCAGTTGATTTGCCTTTCCTTTGTGTCCCTGCCCTCTCCTTTTCTTTTCCCCAAAGGGTTCTATAAACTATACTGAACTGACTAATGCTCTAAGGCCCTGACTCTTGCTCCTCGGGAGTGTGATCATAAATTACAGTTGTACAAATTTGTAAAAGGCTTCATCTATAAGCTTAGCTAAAACATACATGTAAAAAAATTTTAAATAACAATCATTTTCTAGAAGGAGATATAAACAAAGGAAGAACTTAACCATCTAAGGAAATCACAAAATGAATATATTGTTCAATATTTTTCTTCATGTTTCTTAACAACATCACAGTTGACCAGAAACATGTATGCTGTCATTCACCAAAATGCAGAATGGAAATCTAGTTTAATTTGAAGCAGACAGCTTAAAAGGCAAAGCTTTATATGAGAAATTTTCATGTTAAAATTAATAAGAATTGGATAAAAATTGTGAAATAAACTAGCTTGCCTTTGACATCTCCCCCAATTCAAGGAAGAACCTTTTCCTCCCATTTGTATTTCCTCTTGCCCCTCTTACCTCCAGATTTATATTTTTTTCCCTTTAAAATGAATTATTATGTTTTTATTACTAAAATAGTATCTATTTTTAGGCAGCACTTAACCTCAGAAAGTGCTGGGTATCTCTTTATCACCTACCAAATATATTGGCATATTTATATAACTCCTTCTCCAAAATATAAATTCTTCCAGACAGAAACTTTGAGCCTTCAGTGCCTTAGTAAATGTTGTAAATTAGGGACTCAATATTTATTTCTTATTAAAATAAACAAAACATACCCACAAGTTCACCACTCAGAGTTATTTTCTTTTATATTTTTCCATATTTATTCCAATGTTTTTATTCTACTGTTTCTGGATCATTTTTTAGGTTGGAAAATAATACAAAAAAAAATTTTTCGATAAGAAAACTCTAACATTCAAAAAGCCCTTCAGGATCAAACAAATAAATCTTAAGTGGTAGAAATGTAAAAAAAATGTTCCAGAAAGCTAGAGAATATACCATCACTGCCCACATTATGATATCTGCTACTCCACTTCCTTGTAATGTTAACCCTCTGCTGTTAAGGAACCAACATATTTACTATAAGAGATAAAAGATGTACCACTAAAAAAAATTCAGGAAGAACCATGCAATATTAAACATAAATTGGAAATTTCAGTGTGAGTTCACAATTTTGTTATATGTGTTTTCTAGCTCTAATTTCTAATGAATATAGAAATAATGGCATCTCTGTAGCAATGAGCACATTTTGTGCCCAGATCTTGTATTCTAAACACCATTTTTCACTGAAAGAAACCACAGGAACTTAAAACAAATATAGTTATTTCATGTTTGATTCTGGGAAAATACAAAGTGAATTCAAGAAATCTTGTTGCACTAGAAAAAAGTAGAAGTGCTCAAAGACTATTGAGGTTGTATTAATGATTTATTGCTACATAAGAAATTACTCCCAAACTTAGTAGCTTAAAACAATAAACATACATTATCTCACAGTTCTGTGGATCAGAAATACAAGAGTGGCTTAACTGGCTGGGTCCTCAGACTCAGTCTCTAACAAGACTGCAATGAAGTTGTCAGGCAGGCTGAAGCTCTCCACAGGCTCAACTGAAAGAGGATCTGCTTATAAGCTCACTCACGGCTGTGGACAATATTTGCTTCCTCATGGTTGTTGGACTGAAAATTTAAGCTACTTACCAGCTATTGATAAAAGGCCTCTTTTGTCTTCCAGCCACGTGGACTTCCTCATAGGGAAGCTTACAATATGGCATCTCACTTTCAGTATGGAGAGCAAGCAAGAGAGTAAGAGAAGGTAAGCAAGACAGAAGCCACAGACTTTTTATGACCTAACACTAGACATTACATACTATTCACTTTTGCCCTGTCTTTTTTTGATAGAAATGAGTCACTAGGTCCAGCCCACTCTCAAGGGAAAGATTTATATAAGATCATGAATACCAAGAAGCAGGGATTATCCAAAACCATTCTAGAGGCTGCCTATCACATGGATCATGTTAAAGGTCAAAGGAACAGCTTGAATGGGCTCCAACTGAGTTGACCATTTAGGGAGATTTGACTACCTATAAGAGTAAATATAATAATTTATTATTATATAATGGATTTTAAAAAGCCATGAGTCCATAGTGATTTTTTAAAAGTGGGAAAGAGAGAATTACAGTCTTATTTATAAAAGAATTCCAGCTAATAAATGTAGAAGAAATGATAGAATTAGAGAATCATCATTTTATAACCCCCAAAAGTAATAAAGGATTCAGACAATGATTACTACAAGGAGTTAAAACCATTGGGTCAAAGGTAGTGTGTACCGCGATAGTCACATAGTGCCAAAATATCATCTAATGTTGAATATTAATTAACAATAGCAAAAACGTTTGCCTTTTTCAATAGCAATTCTGACAATTAGCACTCAGCCAATAACTAATAGTTGGATAACTTTGTATTATATGCTCCCTGATATAATGTAATACAAATTATACATCACCTGTAAAATCTTTTTGTCATAAATGTTTACATTTAATCTCATCAGGTTTCTCAACATTCAATTTACAGGAAATATAGGAGATGGAAGAATAAGTTAAATAATGTCATGAGGAAGTAATCAGAAAAATCTAGAATATATGAAATTCTAAGAGAAAATTGTCATAGACTCTTCAAAATGCTCTGTCATGGAAAAAAAATTTTTTTAAATGAACGACTGTTCTAAATAAGACTAAAGACCAATAAAAAACAAATGTAATATGTGAGTCTTGGTTGGATTGTGCACAAGGAAAAAAAATTGTTTACGTTTCTGGAGGATGCAATTAAAAGAGATCGCAGACACATAGTACTAAGATATAAAATAAGGTTTACTGAGTGAAAGACTTGAAGCAGAGTGCATGCATTCCCAGTAACTCTTATAATCTCACAGTTTAGACTAGACGTACAGGACCTCTGAGTGCCTGTTCCAGTAGAAAGAGTCCCTTTCTTATTGATTAAGCCCTATATATTTATAGGATATAGTCCAGGCGGGGATAATCTATGCAACCACTCAACACTGGAAGCTCGCAGGTTGAGAAATGGTCTCACTAAAAATATGAAACCTCCGGAGTCCAGTGGCTGGTATTAGCCTCTTATTCCATGGAGCTAACTTAGACTTGCTGAGAAGTGCTTTGCAAAGCTCTTGAAAAGAACCCCCAAGACCATCACGGAATTCTTATCAGGGAAAAATTGGAGAAATTTAAAAATGAACTGGCTAGTAAATAATTGCTGAATATACATTTCCTTAAGTCTGATAATGATTTTGTGGTTATGTATGAAAAAGCCGTTTGTTCTTAGAAGGTACATGATGAAGGATCCAGAAGTCAAGTGTCATGATGTCTGCAACTTGTTTTCAAATAGTCGTTTTGTTTTTCTTTTTTAAGTAAATGTATGCCAAGAGAGAAAAAGGAAATTTTGAGTTTTCTTTTAAATAAAATGTTAGGAAGAAATGAGGACTGTCTTGACTCGAGTAAGGTAGAAGTAAATTTACAAACATTATGAAAATATGTTTTCTAATTCTTCTCTTATTTAAAAAAAAACATAATGTAGACTGTCTCAGAGGCTAGACTGTTGGCTGCAAATAACTGACCTTTGGAAGCCAGATTAAATTATTCAAGGCTATTTTGTTCCTAGAACAGTGAAAGGAGGACATGGAAAATAATATGCTCATGGGAAAAACTTATCCAGGTCCTTTTGAACCTCTTCTTGTGTCTAATTTAAAATATATCTTTATACATGGTTGGCATATTGGCTATTTCATTGAGCAGACTGTGCAAACAAAATTTGTTGCAAACAAAATTTGTTGTCATTTAAAATTATTTCTCAACTATAATAATGTGTATTCCTTAATAAAATATCTCTTACTGTCTACTTATTGTTAAGCTATCATTAGTTAAAACACAGCTTTTTGTTAAGTAAGAGTAAGATGCTGACCCAAGAAACACATTAAGGGAATAAAAGAAGAATATTACATTTGCTATGGTATTCTGGCTTCTATAAATAGTTCTCCCATACCTGAAATGAAAACAGATTTTATTGTCCTATCTACCTTCTCCACCATGACCTTCTTCTCCCTATTATCTGGTAAATACCTGCTTCAATGGAATATTTGAGCTCTTTAAGAAATAAAAATTACATTTTTCTCTAATTCTTTCTCTGATATTCATGTATGATTTCCATCACCTCTAAATCATAATAGTATCCAACACTGACACTGGAAGAAGCAGCTGATTATATATTCATGTGTATTAATTATACACGTGAAGCTCAGTAAGGCAGTACCACACACCTGGAAAAGACACCTGTACTTATTTCTTCACAGTGAGAATTTTAATAAATTCTGAGCTTGGAGAAAAGGAAGATAGGTAAACAGTTAATCAGCGCAGCCTTTGAAGAATAGCAGAGCAAGCTTCCCTGTGTAAGTTGACACAAGTAGACAATATGGATTTGTTTTACACTTTAACATATCACTCTGAATTAGTAAGAAATTACATAAATTAACTATAAAACTTTAAATTAAAAGGTACAAATTAAAAATAATTTTTCTTAAAATAATAGATGTTGGTAGAACAGAGACCTATTTTAACTATATCTCCAACACTGCACAAGCTTGTGTATGTTATTTAACATCTGCACTTGAGTTTCCTAATCTGTAAAATGTGTGTGATTTTCATTGTATTATTGGGAAGAATAAATAAATGCATGCATATGAAGTGCTTGGGGCGCAACAAACTTTCAACAAATGCCAGTTTTCTCCCAAACTACTTCCCTAAAATGATTCACCATCCCTGTTTCTTTCTTCACAAAAATAATATGCTTTTTTTCCCTAGAACTCAGGGGATTTGCAGGAAAAAAATAATCTCTTGATAATTATGATAAACAGTTTGCCAATCACTTCTTTAATTAAAATTGACTTGCAAAATTAAACCTTGTTTCAAACATTATGGATATGACTTTTTTTATTACCAAGATTCTATTTCTTCAAATATAATGTACACAGTTTACATAAATCTAGTACAGCATTAATCTGATTAAAATTCTAGCATTTTTTATTATTATTCCCCAAAGAGATACTTGATCATAACATGATTAAATGGAAACAGGAACAAGATTATGAAACTCAGTAAAGTGCATTGTGGGAAAACGAAGAGACCACTACCAGTCTCATCAAATGAGGGTTCCTTCTCAAGGCAAATCACGCAAAAGGGTCTCAGAGGCCCTTACCTTCTGTTTGCATCACACTAATCAAAGTCTCAAGTCACTGGGTTTGCAACCTCCTTAAATCCCACATCTAATATTTCTAAATATAGATTTGACCCCATTCTTCAAAAGAAGACTCTTAAAATAAGTCCCAGTTCCTGAGGTGGTATGCCACTCTTTATCTTATCTCATCACTCTCTCTCAGTTTTTTGATCACTGTGTTGAAATAGTACACAGAATAACCAGTGTTATAAACTGATGTGAGTAGCAGCGACTGGGATATTTCTCTCCATTACTCATCTTTCTGCTTCCCACGGTATTGATACTCCATTGACTCTATGACTTAAGATTGTTTTTAGATGATGGAGCTAAAAATAAATTCAATTTGGAGACAGCCAAGAGGTGCAAAACAAAGACAATGAAATTTAAAATATGCCTTTTAATGAATGCTGTTTGTCTAATCTTCCCAGAGAATATGGGTGTTCTAATGTCTACAACATGTACTTATGACTTAAACAAAACAAATATGTTTGGAGTGTTAACTGCCTCACAGCTACTACCCTCAGAGGTACATGCAAAAAAGAAAGAAATTAGAACAGTGCTTTGAAAGTATGCATTTCTCCCTAAAGACAGATGCAGTCTTATTGCATGAGTTTCCACATCCTCTGAAGAAAGAAGCAAGAAAAGTTGAATAAAAGTATTGCTTAAATTTTAAACCCATGAATTTGTCAATTTAAATTGCTGCTTTATTTCCAAGGACATTTGGCAATTTACATTTTGTATTGGCCACAAGCTGAATATGGTCTCACCTTTCTCATAAAAGGAAGCTGTTAAGGCTGAGAGAATATGGGTATGTGGCTCCCCTTAGTGGCCACCGAGAATATCAACATAGTTCAGAAATAAAAGTTGAGAAAAGTGATGCTTTGAATTATCTCCAGCAAAAGCTCATTGTCTGTCTTCTTCACCACCTGGCAACAGCTGGTATATATGTAAAAATGAGACAAAAAACAGATAGAGGTCGGATCCAGGAGGACTTTCCTTGTATAGAAAATCAATTTCAAGTAACGAATGTCCCAAGGTAAGTTTCCGAGAACTTCCGAAGCTTAAAAAACATGGCTCGACTTAAGGGAGAAGATAGAAGCAAAGCTTCACTCCCTATACCATTTCACAAATAGCTTCAGGTTTAGAAAAGTAGAATAAATACTACAACACCAGGGGATAGGCTAATAACAGAATATTCCCAACCTGACAAGTAATTTGATGGAAACAGACACAATGAAAAATGTTTATGTGCAGAATATATTCCAGCTGAGAGTCTTCAATACCAGCAACTCCCAAAGGTTCTAGGCAGGCACTGAGAGATTCACAGCATCAGAATTTCTGGGCCTTGGCCCAGGTTTCAACCATGTCCCACATACAACATTGCCTTGGTTCCCTTGAGAGTTCAACCTTCATAGCAGCTACTAAATTCAAAGCATAACTTCTGAGAAAGGAAAATGCTTTGGAACAAAGATGGGAAGATAGATCTGCCTTCCAAATTTATAAACCTCTATATTTATCGGAACTAGCCAGGCCATAAGCACTATGCACAATAACTCACAGACACTGGTAACTGCACGAGTAAGAGATGGGAGGGAGGCTTGGCCAATCCCACTCCTACCAACAGAGCTGACTCATCAATTCTGATACCTCATCCCACCTCTTAAATATCCCTCCCTAACTAATTCATGCATAACCCTCTTCTTACCTTTGCTCCCTTTCTGATTTTTTCCTTCCTCCATTCTTTACTTTAACCTGGACTCTCTCTCTAATACAACCACCTTGTCCAAGTCACATCAACCCCACCTCCAAATCCTGTTTTTTCTAGGTTAAGAGCTTGATTCCTCTCTCTTGTCTTTTATTTCCCTTAATCATCCTCTAATGAAATTTCTTCAGCCATCTAATGAACTTTCTTCAGCCATCTGTTATGACTAACATGTTAAGCAGGGTCTCTTAAAGGATATTACCAAAGACACTCTGCTAAAAAGCATTCAAGTTGAAAAGCTTACAGCCCCACATGGTGTCACTATATAATGCGACATACCTCTCAGCTGGCAGACTGTTAAGATGTCTTTGAATTTTTCAGATACTGAAATTGAGGCTTAAAGCAAGTGTCTTGCCAACTGACGATTACATAGAACTTGCTGCTTCTTAGGACATAGTATTTCCTATTATTTAACAGTACCTCTAAAAGATAACAATCCAGAAAAAGTTTTGAGGAAAGGGTTAGGTTTTTGGTACACTTCAAGTATTGTCGCCCAAATAAAATCCACCTGACAACACATATTTGAATGTCAGTATTACAGCAATCTACTTTTTAATTATAACTACTTTGTCTTTTACATTATACCTTTTTTTCTTCACTTCAATATAAATAATTACCCCTTTTTTGATGATGTCTTTTCCCTGGTTATTGTGTACGAATACAAAATACGTTCTCATTTTAAGGGTAATGTTTTCACCTGCCACCTGTCATTTAAAATTGCATCTGCAAAAACCAAGCCTTCCTTTTAGTTTTTTTATGTTTTGTTTTCCCAGTGAAGGTTAATTGCAGTCCTGCTTCCATAGCTTCCTCACTGCTGCGGAGTTAACCATGGGTTTGCTTCACTGGGAAAGGTTTATCAAAGGTCTGGAATCCAAAACAATGACAGCAATAAATACCAATTAGATCTAGGCCCTTTGCTCCTATTGCCTTCACAGGTTACAGCAGTAAACCCAGCTTTTGACTTTAGTAAGACTGGACTCTCTTAAAGCCATGGAAGAGGCTGGGCCTTGTTTTCAACATCACTTTTGGATCACAAGTTCTCCTTCCTGACTGAGATGATAACATGGAAACACTAATGAACAGTGTCCCTCCTCCCTACCTCCTTAAAACAGCTCTTAAATGTCTGCAATGATATTAGGTCTTCATTGGTGAATTAGGAGTGTAAGTGATATGTGAATCTGTCACCTACAATTTATTTTGTCATAGACTAACACTTTGAGAAATTGAAATTAGAACTTGATCTTAGGACAGAGAACATTCAAAGCAAAGTAAAAACTGTGCATTCTTTCTATTAGGGAGAAATTACATAATATGTGTTTAAAAATTACATAATATGTGTTTCTTACATATCTAGTATACTTCCCTTTTTTTTTTTTTTTTTTTTTGAGACGGAGTCTTGCTCTGTCACCCAGGCTGGAGTGCAGTGGCCAGATCTCGGCTCACTGCAAGCTCCGCCTCCCGGGTTCACGCCATTCTCCTGCCTCAGCCTCCCGAGTAGCTGGGACTACAGGCGCCTGCCACCTCGCCCGGCTAGTTTTTTGTATTTTTTAGTAAAGACGGGGTTTCACGGTGTTAGCCAGGATGGTCTCGATCTCCTGACCTCGTGATACTTCCCTTTTTTAAACCATTGACTTTTTAAAACAGAAAAACACAAATATGGCTATCAAAAAACATAAAGATATAGAGATATATAAACTAGTCTGTCACATCAGGAAGATCGGAGTCGCTTGAAAATATTTAGCTATTGAAGTAAACAGAAAATTGCTAGAAATTTTACTAAAGCATTGAAATAGCAACACAAATACAAGCTACAGTGACACAAATGCCAGCTACCATGACTTTAGTGTTCTATGGCCGAACAATCAGCAGTTATAAAACCAAATGCTTGTCTGTTTATTGTGGTTAACAAGTATCAAATCAAATTGTAACTTCTGAAAATAAAAGGGCTGTCACTGCAAGTCTGGCTTTACAGGTTACTATCTCTATGGGAAAAAAAGATATAGCAATAAAATTTAAAATTCTTTAATCATTACCATCTCACCATCTTAATAAAATATTTTTAATTTTTGCTTTAACTTTCCAGTCATTGTTCACATGAATACACATTAATGTAGCCATCATTACATATTTTGCCCCAAATAGTATGCTCATAAACTTTTTGTAGTTTTATTTAAGATTTTATTTTTTGGCCAAGCATGGTGGCTCACGCCTATAATCCCAGCACTTTGGGAGGCCGAGGCGGGCAGATCACTTGAGATCAGGAGTTCCAGACTGGCCTGACCAACATGGCGAAATCCTGTCTCTACCAAAAATACAAAAATTAGTGGGCATGGTGGCGGGCGCCTGTAATCTCAGCTACTCGGGAGACTGAGGCAGGAGAATCGCTTGAACTCGGGAGGTGGAGGTTTCAGTGAGCCGAGATCATGACATTGCACTCCAAACTGGGGAACAAGAATGACTCAAAAATATATATATTTTTTATTTTTTCGACTCTCCATTTGGAAGTACAAGCTATAAGCAGAGAAATCAATGGGTTTGTCACTATAGGACTGTTAGGTGCTGATACGTAAGTGCTTTTTGTGGCATGGTTTTAGCTCTATCTCCCAAAATATAGGTCCCATTGACCACAAAGGACATTGTCAGACATCAAAACTAGTTAATTAGTCAGAATACAAGGGGAAAAAAGCACCTAATGAGAAACTCTAAACTACAAGATGCCTGAAATTCTAGTGTTTGGATCCTGCCTGCTTACCTGCGGAATGACTAGTCAAGCACACTACTGCAGTTTGCTCCCAGCTGAACCTGATCGGAAAGACGGGAATTGCTTACCCATGAGATGCATTATTATTTTAGCTCTGATAAACCTGGCTAAAACAAACAAACAAGCAAAATCCTGTTGCAATCTGTGTTTTTTCAGTACAGCAAATTCAATTCACTCAGGTGGTACAAATTGATAAGCAAGAAATCACACTATACAAATAAGAAAGTCATGTGTCTCATCTAATGAGTCTTATCCTCCACAAAGAAACAGTAACTGGAAACAAACATCTCTAGAATGCCGTCTATGTCTTGTTTCCTCTGATTGAGAGGACAGTTCTATCATCTCATCTACCCAGTAAAGCAGCTGGTACACTGATCTCTGCACATAACAGGTGAGTGGCAGTGATATATGGACTGGGCTCTTTCTTGGTAGCTATGGAACAGCCACACATAGCTCATCTTTTTAAGACAATGCCCAAATCATTAGCTCATATTTCATGAAATATTTCATTTTCATCGTATCCTTTCGCATTCTACTACCATTATGAATGGAGACTTATAGGCAAAAAAAAAAAAAAAAGCTAGAAATAATCAACCTTAAACTAAAATGAGGACTGCTTTTTATGCATACTTATTTCAAACTAAGTCTCTCATTTAGCTCTCAAGTCACTGGACCAAATTACACTTGTATTATTCAGATTATGGGAAGGTAAAAAATAAGAGAGGAAGAATCTGTATGTGGATAGGTGGGAGATCTTTTTAAGAGCACATAAACTGAAGGTGAGTTCAACATATTCTAATAAAGAGACAGAGAAATTGAGACTGTGAATTGTAAAGGAAATACACATTAAAAGTTGTAGAAAGGTTAGCATTCTTCTGTCCCTGGTTTGAGGTGATAAGTAAATAGCAGAGTAATGCAGGAGCTAAGCAAAAAACTAAGAATTATTTTATCACGGTACAGTTTTGAGTGATTCCCCAAGGGCCTGACCGTGAGGTACACAGCCCAGAGAAGAACACTGAACCCAAAGATTCCAAAGACTCCACATGGGAAATTAGATCAAAGACATTTCCCATATCAGCTGCCCTGAGAGTAAGGAATAGCATTCAAAATATTGCAATATTGGGGTTCTATGCAAATTTACTGCCTCTGTATTGCCTATTAACTTGATCTTTATTACATTAAACTTCTTTTTAAATAAACAATTCTTTGTAACAAGAATTCAAGAAATAGAAAAGTTATTTTAAAAATCTGTTCAGCAGTTACTGTCAAGAACACAGATAAATCGATGACGAGAAGATGACATTGCTGAGTTAAGAAATCTCAAGTCTTTCATGGTCTGATAAAAAAAAAGTAACAATTTTATAGGATTTTACTTTTTGTCTAAGTGGTATGATATCCTTAAATTGTTTTCAATTAACTTTTGAATTACTACTGTAACCCTGAGGTTCCATTTATTGTATATTTATTCACTTTGGTTAATATTATAAAATATAATGAATGTACTAAATTCTCTGTAAAAAATGTCAAACTATAATAACAGTGTTTTAAATATTTTCAATATTGTTACTCTTATAATCAGATATAAATGATATTGCTGAAGAATATAAATGGTTTGTTCCACCTGATTCATCTATCTTTTTTTCTACTTATAGGAAAAACAAGAGAATGTACTGGTTAATATATGGACATATAATATCATATAATGGGCTGTCTATGTTCTGATTACATTCTACATTTAATAAGTCCCCCTCAAAATATCTGTTTACCTTTAAATGTACCATCTTTAAAATAAGGCTAATAATATCCACCTCATAGGAGTGTTTTGACATTAAATGAGACTATGCTCACAGAATGCCTTGAATAATTTCTAATACAAAATGACATATAACGCATCACATTGATTCCACTTTTCAAAGACAACATACTTTGGTCACAAAACAGTCGAATTTACTGCACATTTTATATGACATCTTTTGTAAGCAACCCCAAATCCCTACAAACCCTTAATTAAGGGTTTTTCTTTTCCCTTTGGCCACTGAGTTTATTTGATTTTTTACGAGATATAAGATATGATATAACTTTATGAGACACAATTTACATGCCATAAAATATGCCCATTTAAAAATCTAAATTTGAATCAGTTTTGGTCAGCATGTGCATCCACATAACCACCACCACAGTCAAAATATCAATATCGCCATTTCGCCCCAAAAGTTTTCTGTTACCCTTGGAAGTCAATTCCCCTGCAACTGGTCCCCTCCCATCATTGCTCTACTTCCTATCACCATGGAGTAGTTTGTTCACAAATTTCATATAAATTGAATTATACAGTATGTACATTTTTGTGTCTGGTTTCTTTTGTTCAGGATAATATTTTTAAGATTCATCCGTATTGTATTAGTAAGTTTGTTCATTTTTTTTCTGCCAAGTGATATTTTATTATATGGATAAACCACAATGTATTTACTCATTCTCCTGTTAATAACATCTGGGCTGCTTCTAGTTTTAAACTATGAATAAAGCTGAGTGAAGTTCAGCTTTTAATCTTATAATGAATAAAGTTTTAGGCTATTATAAAGATCTTTGTGTGATCATATGTTTTCTTTTTGCTTTGGGTAAATAACTAGGAGCAGAATTATGGGTCTTGTAGTAATTATACATTAAACTTGATATGAAACTTTCAAACTGTTTTTCAAGTGATTGTATTGTGTTATCTTTTCACCAGCAATGTATGAAAGTTCTATTTGCTTTCATCCTCATCAACACTTGGTATTGTCTGTCCTTTTATTTAGCCATTCTATAATAGATATAAAAGGGTTTCTCATTGTAGTTTTAATTCCATATTTTCCTATAACTAATGATTCTTTTTTGAGGTGTCTACTGACATTTGTTGTCAGCCCTTTAAACGTTGAATTGAAATTTTAAAATTATCTGATTTCTTCTGAATATCTGGGACAATACCTGTGGATTATTTCCCTTGCTGGTGTTTTCAGGGTCAAAAGAAGCTGCTGAGTCAAATTTAACTAGTATTTAATATCTTAGTTTCATTAAATGTAATGCTACACAATGGGACACAGCACGGAAAAGCAAGAGAAATATTGAAAACTGGACCCAAAAAGAAGCTGAGGCAGAAAACAAGAAAAAAGCAACAGAATTAGTGGTCAGGAGGATCAGGAGAAAATCAGGCCTTAAAAGTTGCTAAAGGAAAGAATTTCAGAACAAAAACTATGAGCAGTAAATTAAGGTAATGATCTTTTACGTGGTAGCAAGTGTTTTTGTAGAGTCAAGTATGGAAACTCAAAGAAGCCAAAGAAGATGAACAAATATGAAAATTTCACCTTCATAACCTTCCATCTTGTTTCATGTTTGATACTTTAATAACACGACAAGGTCTTGCTGACTTCTCATCCTTACTGAGAAAGCAGCCTCTAGTTAATAGAACAAGAGGTGAGGTTCAGGAATTGTGGCCTTTACTCTTTGATATGTTTGTGATGAACACCTTTTAATCTTGCCAAATACTTCATCTTTCTGCCTCTCAATTTCCCTAACAATTATATATAAACACCTTGAATAACAGAAGCTGTATACTTAATCTTTCACACAATTAAGAGCAAACAAACAACAAAACAATTAGTGCTAATACCATGAGCCCCAGAAATCCTCACAGACGCTCAAATGCTAAAGATTGTTCAGAGTTGTTCTGTGTAGATGTGTGGTCTAACCAGACAGACTTTATGTGAAATGCTGTCTCTACAAAAATTTAATAACATGTGTGAAGTGAAAGATTCAGTGTTGAAGAATCCCTCTGAACATGCTTCCCTTCAGCACTGCCACATCAGAAAAGCAGACATGGGATCATAGCGGGCTGGCTCCTGGTATTACTGATTTTCTTTCTTCTCCATCTTTGAATCCCATTTCTGTGAGCCTTGCTCAGTCATACATCACAATGGCTTAGGAGAGGTGAAGGAGTTATCCTTAGAGCCTAATCACAGGTGCCTCTCAGCTCCCTTAGGGGAGAATATCAACTCTTCTTTCTGAACCTTTCTAGAGAAATAACTATTATACGGTCTCCGTTTCAACAAGCGCATATGGAATGCCCACTATGGACACTGCAAGAGCAGGCAAAACTTGCCTTGGTTTTCTATTACATTATTTTCCTTTTAGGACAAATGTTAGTATTAATACCATTGATCGGCAGAGAGTAAAGAGAGCGTAAGATCTCTACAACATATCTCCATTGATATTTTCACTTATATTGCTGTGTCTACAGAGAATTTTTGTTGTACTATAGATATTTTCATTATGGACTAGGGAAAAAGGAAAGATCTGTGTCATTATCATTTATAGATAAAGAGACAACAAAAATAGGCATTTTAAAATTTAAGGCAAAAAAATTGATGTTGCAACAAAAAAAAACTGACATAAAAATGGGCAAAATGCAGTGATAAGATCAACAATCTGAAAAAAAATAAACAACATAAAGAAATTAATTTTTGCTACAGATAAGTCTTCAAATTTAATCAACTGCATCCCATAGAAAAAGGATAAAGAGCTATCAGTGCATGGGCAATTTAGAGAAGAGGAAACCCAAAAGGCTAATAAGAAAATGAAGAGATGTTCAAGCTCATTATTAATCAGAAGTACAAATTAAAACCACACTGAAATTTCAATCTATACTCTATAGACTAGCAAAAGCCATAAAGCAATAAAAAGCCAAATGTTGATAGGAATGTGATGATATAGGCTATGCATGGTGGGCACTACTGGTGGGAGATCATCAGCCAGCCTGGAGTAGAGTGCACTGGCAGTATCCAATGGAGTTACGTATTTTCTTGGGTATGTGTCACACCGAAATTCCAACAGATATCTAGGTGGGAAAGCATGAGGATGTTTATTACGGTGTTGCTGATAATGATGGGGAGTGGATGTATTTCTTTGGGGGAGTGAACACATACAATATGGTGACCATTATGAAGCTAAAAGAGACACACCAAATAGAGTGCTGAAAAACATCTGCAAAGAAGAATGACTATAGTACAATGCCACTTATGTAAATTTTTAAAAATATACGCATTAACCACAAAATACATTTAAAAGAATACATATGTTCAGAAGGATATACATTAAATATACTAGAATGATTGCCCATAAAAAAGGGGGAATGTAAAATGGAAATGGAAATAAGAGTAAATAAACAAAACAAGAGAGTGGCTTTGGAGGAACAATGATGGTAAGACAGACCAAAAAGGAAACCAGGCCAAAGACCAAAATGGAAAACCAAGGGGCTAAGGAAGAAAAACAGAAAGAGAGAAAGAGTGCTCCCTTTAGGAAATAACCAAAATAATTAAGTATTGCCTTCTTGTTATCTCTGGACTCTTTGTTGTGAAAGTAGCAGACTTTCAGATAAACTGGAAACATTCTTCTACAGAGAAAGAAACCAGTTTTCTTTGAAATATAAGGATAGTGACAGGGAAGGGTTTGGATCATACTCCTAGGATTCATCTTGCCACACTTGTGGCAATCAGCAGACAAGACATAGAAGCTATTGGAATAGCTGACAAACGTAAAACAGACTATAGAGTAAGGCCCCGTGTGCTGTTAGCAAACAAAGTTACAATGAGTAAGGCTGCAGAGCTCATAGTAAATCCAATAGTGGAAATACTAGGAAAGGATTGCACCCCCAAAATCTTATAAAATGCCAATTCCCTAGATATAGTATTACAAATATATTTTGATCACTTTAGTGCAATATTCTTACCTTTTTTAAGTATAAAAATTATCTGAAAATCTTTAAGAAAATAATAATGATTGAACTTTACCTTAGAGAGTATACAAATAAACTTGGGCTTGTATGAGAAATGAAAATATTTCAAAAACTTCTATTTCCTATAAAGAATAGAAAACATTTATCTTTTATTTGGGAACAGCCTGATGAATGTCAGTTGTCTAACAAACGAAGTTTGAAAGCAGCATGCCAGCTCCTCCGTTTCAAGGAGGGTAACAGCTGCTGTGGGGGGAAATGGGATTCCCTGTTCACATAGTTTCATAAACTATGGGTTAAGCAAAAGCTTGTGTGTCATAAACTACAGGACTTGTCAGAGCCTATGCTATGTTAGTATGCACTATGAATATTCCAGATGTGTAGGACACAGCATTTCTTGATCTTATCTCACTACAGACTCCATTCACTGCAAAGCTCTTTGGGAGACTAATGTTCTTTCATACACACTTCCAGAAATGCTCTTCCACGTCAGGAGTTACCATATCTGGTTTATCATCAAAATCACACAGAGATATCTCCTAGTACAGATAGAGATAGAAATATATAGAGATAGACTGTAGGCTCCATTAAGACTGACAGACTCAGAATTTCTGGTGGAGATGAGGAGGACATTATGGGAAGCCCAGAAATTTGTGTTTTTAGTAAACTTTTCAGGTAATTTTGTTAATTGACCAAATTTGGGTATCATGCAAGACTTAACTGAAGCATACAACATTATTATCTGGTATGAAAGTCCCAAAGGTCTTTGTATAGGTTTTTGTTTTGTTTTTCTTTTTTGAGATGGAGTTTCACTCTTGTCGCCTAGGCTGGAGTGCAGTGGTGCGATCTCTGCTCACTGCAACCTCCACTTCCTAGGTTCAAGTGATTCTCCTGCCTCAGCCTCCCGAGTAGCTGGGAGACACCCACCTCCCAAGATTACAGGCACCCACCACAACGCCCAGCTAATTTTTATATTTTTAGTAGAGACGAGGTTTCACCACCCTGGCCAGGCTGGTCTCGAACTCATGACCTCAGGTGATCCGCCTGCCTTGCCTCCCAAAGTGCTGGGATTACAGGCGTGAGCCACTGTTCCCGGCCCTTTGTATAGGTTTAAACTTTAAAAACTTCAGAAGTATAATGCTACACACATTTACCAAAAAAACACTTGGAAGGTTAATTAAATTTTTAAAATATTGTCATGTTTCTTGTTCCAGTTTAACATAACCACTCTCTTGTGCTACATATTGCTATATTCAATATTCAAACTTTGCAGAAACAAAGGCATTGCATTTGTAATTTGAGCTTTAACATATCCAAAGAATGAGGTATTGAATCATATACCGTAGTTGTAATGTGACACCACAAGAGTTTAATGGAGAAAGATCAGTTTAGTGAGGTGGCCAAGGAAGAGGACTTTCTGTACCAGAAAGTGGCATGAAAAAAAATTAAATAAAAAACTTACTTTTATTATTTACTTTATTTACTGATGTTGTTACTTCAACAATCTACTGTTGTACCTAAAGTAAATAACATTTCATGTTTAAGATGAATATTGAGAAGAATAGGAGGGCTCAAGTTATTTTCCAAATTATCAAATTAAATTTTCATTTGCTGTAACTGTGACGTGCAAATATACACTTAAGAAAAGTAGCAGTCTGCGAATTGATTGATTGTAATTCTTACATCAAAGAGATATTCAATGAACAAAAACAACTAATCCTCAGCCATTTCAGGTAAACAGGAAATGGCAATTTTAATTTAACTAACCTTGCAGGGAGAAATATATAGAAAGACATATTTAAGGCCAGGCAAGGTGGCTCACACCTGTAATCCCAGCACTTTGGGAGGCCAAGGTGGGCGGATCACCTGAGGTCAGAAGTTCAACACAAGCCTGGCCAACAAGGGGAAACTCCATCTCTACTAAAAATACAAAAATTAGCCGGACGTACTGGCGCATGCCTGTAATCCCAGCTACTAAAGAGGCTGAGGCAGGAGAATCGCTTGAACCCGGGAGGCAGAGGTTTGGGTGAGCTGAGATCACGCCTCTGCACTCTAGCCTAGGCAACAAGAGCGAAACTCGAAAGACAGACAGACAGAAAGAAAGAAAGAAAGACAGACAGACAGACAGACAGAAAGAGAGAAAGAGAGAAAGAGAGAAAGAGAGAGAGAGAGAGAGAAAGAGAAAGAGAGAAAGAGAAAGAAAGAGAGAGAGAGAGAAAGAGAGAGAAAGAGAGAGAGAAAGGAAGAGAAGGAAGGAAGGAAGGAAGGAAGGAAGGAAGGAAGGAAGGAAGGAAGGAAGGAAGGAAGGAAGGAAGGAAGGAAGGAAGGAAGGAAAGGAGGGAGGGAGGGAGGGAGGGAGGGAGGGAGGGAGGGAGGGAAGGAAGGAAGGAAGGGAGGAAGGAAGGAATTAATTTACTTTTTTTAATTATTATACTTTAGGTTCTAAGGTACGTGCAGATTTGTTACATATGTAT
The DNA here is from genome assembly GCF_037993035.2 of Macaca fascicularis. Classification (NCBI taxonomy): domain Eukaryota; kingdom Metazoa; phylum Chordata; class Mammalia; order Primates; family Cercopithecidae; genus Macaca; species Macaca fascicularis. The sequence goes on from NC_088379.1 coordinate 117,407,229, forward strand.
ACATGTACCATGTTGATTTGCTGCACCCATCAACTCGTCATTTACATTAGGTATTTCTACTAACGCTATCCCTCCCCCAGACCCCCACCCCCCAACAGGCCCCGGTGTGTGATGTTCCCCTCCCTGTGTCCATGTGTTCTCATTGTTCAACTCCCACTTGCGAGTGAGAACATGTGGTGTTTGGTTTTCTGTCCTTGTGATATTTTGCTGAGAATTATGGTTTTCAGCTTCATCCATGTCCCTGCAAAGGACATGAACTTATCCTTTTTTATGGTTGCATAGTATTCCATGGCATATATGTGCCACATTTTCTTAATCCAGTCTATTATTGATGGACATTTGGGTTAGTTCCAAGTCTTTGCTATTGTGAATAGTCCCTCAATAAATATACGTGTGCATGTGTCTTTATAGTAGCATGATTTATAATCCTTTGGGTATATATGCAGTAATGGGATGGCTGGGTGAAATGATATTTCTAGTTCTAGATCCTTGAGGGACCACCACACTGTCTTCCACAATGGTTAAACTAATTTACACTCCCATCAACAGTGTGAAGGTGTTCCTGTTTCTCCATATCCTCTCCAGCATCTGTTGTTTCCTGACTTTTTAATGATCTCCATTCTTATTGGTGTGAGATGGTATCTCATTGTGGGTTTGATTAGCATTTCTCTGATGACCAGTGATGATGAGCATTTTTTCATATGTACAGTGGTTGCATAAATGTCTTATTTTGAGAAGTGTCTGTTCATATCCTTCACCCACTTTTTGATGGAGTTGTTTGTTTTTCTTGTAAATTTGTTTAACTCCCTTGTAGATTCTGGATATTAGCTCTTTATCAGATGGATAGATTGCAAAATTTTCTGCCATTCTGTAGGTTGCCTGTTCACTCTGATGATAGTTTCTTTTGCTGTGCAGAAGCTCTTTAATTAGATTCCATTTGTCAATTTTGTCTTTTGTTGCCATTGCTTTTAGTGTTTTAGACATGAAGTCTTTGCCCATGCCTATGTCCTGAATAGTATTGCCTAGGTTTTCTTCTAGGGTTTTTATGGTTTTAGGTCTTACATTTAAGTCTTTAATATATCTTGAGTTAATTTTTGTATAAGGTCTAAGGAAGGGATCCAGTTTCAGCTTTACATGTGGCTAGCCAGTTTTCCCAGCACCATTTATTAAATAGGAAATCCTTCCCCCATTTCTTGTTTGTGTCACGTTTGTCAAAGATCAGATGGTTGCAGATGTGTGGTATTATTTCTGAGGCCTCTGTTCTGTTCCATTGGTCTATACTTCAGTTTTGGTCCCAGTATCATGATGTTTTGATTACTGTAGCATTGTAGAATAGTTTGAAGTCAGGTAGCGTGATGTCTCCAGCTTCGTTTTTGTTTTTTTTTGTTTTGTTTTTTTTGTTTTTTTGGTTTTTTTGGTTTTTTTGGTTTTTTTGCCTAAGATTGTCTTGGCTCTGCGGGCTCTTTTTTGGTTCCATATGAAATTTAAAGTAGTTTTTTCCAATTCTGTGAAGAAAGTCATTGGTAGCTTGATGGGGATAGCATTGAATCTAGAAACTACCTTGGGCAGTATGGCCATTTTCATGATATTGATTTTTCCTATCCATGAGCATAGAATGTTCTTCCATTCATTCCATTTGTTTGTGTCCTCTTTTATTTCATTGAGCAGTGGCTTGTAGTTCTCCTTGAAGAGGTCCTTTACATCCCTTGTAAGTTGGATTCCTAGGTATTTTATTCAGAAAGAGATATTTAAATACAACTCTTCAAATAATGGTAATAAAATAAAATGATTTTAATTTCCATAACTAAACTTTAAAATTATGGCTTTTATAAGTTTATAGCCTTTATAATTTCATATCTTATTAAATTGTACTTTAATTTTAACTTAAATTATGGGATCCTATATGAGTCAAATATATAAAACCCATATATCCATGCTAGTATGAAAACATAATTTATAGTCACTTACTACTAATTCATTCAGGGAGATGGCCATTATTCAATAAATGTTTATTGAGTGTCTACTTTATAGCTGGAACTGTTTGCGATAGAGCTTATAGCTAAAGAAGCAGATAAAGTCCCTGTCCTTATGCCACTTATATTCTACTTAGGGAAGTCAAATGATAAACAAAGAATTAAAGCATAGATATGTCAGATACTGATGAGTGGAAAGGACAGCAAAACAAGAAAGGAGCATAGACAATTCGCTGGGAGGCTGGGGGAGTTGCTGTTTTGTATAAGATAATTAAGTCCTCCTTGATAAAGTGACATTTGAACAGAGAAGTGAAGGAAAGAAGGAAGCACACCATGTTATTATCTTTTTTATTTTTTTTCTTTGAGGTGATGTCTTGCTCTGTCACTCAGGCTGGAGTGCAGTGGTGCGATCTTGACTCACCACAACCTCCGCCTCCCGGGTTCAAGCTATTCTCCTGCCTCAGCCTCCTGAGTAGCTGGGATTACAGACGCGCACCACCACACCCGGCTAATTTTTGTATTTTTAGTAGAGACGGGGTTTCACCATGTTGGTTAGGTTGGTCTAGAACTCCTGACCTCGCGATCTGCCCGCCTCAGCCTCCCAAAGTGTTGAGATTACAGGCGTGAGCCACCGCACCCAGCCTACCATGTTATTATCTGAGGAAAGACAATTTCAGACGGAGGAAACCATAAGTGCCCGTAGGAAGTGTGCTTGACAGACTGAAAGAACAGTAAGGGGCCAGCATTCCTGGAGCATAATGAGAGATGGAGCCAAGTGGTAGAACCTCTGGAGGGTTTGGAGAAGAAGAGTGGCATGACCTGATTTACACTTTAAAATGTGAGACTGATCAGGAACTGTGGCTCATGACTATAATCCCAACACTTTGGGAGGCTGAGGTGGGAGGATCTTTTGAGCCCAGGAGGTAGAGGGTCCAGTGAGCCATGATCGCACCACTGCACGCCAGTCTGGGTGACAGAGCAAGACTCTCAAAAAAATAAAATAGAAAATAAATAAAAAGAGAGACAACCACAATCATCTTGGCACAGATGGTGGTCATGTGGACCAGTGCGGTAATGGTGTCTGTAGCAAAAAGTGGCCCCACAGGATAAGAGGTGGACTAGATTTGGGTTATGAAAGAAAAAGAAAACCAAAAGATAATTTGGGGCTTGAGCAACTGAATATTTGCAGTTGTTATTTGCTGAAACAGGAAAGACCTCTAGAGGATTAGGGGTGGGAGAGTAGAGGTGAGAAATCAGGGGTTCAGTTTAAGTTTCAAATGCTTAAGATACACCTCCAAACTTGATTTCTAGAGTAGACGGTTTGATATTGAGTTTGCATTTCAAGGAGAGGGTATAGCTAAAGAGATAAAGAGATAAAGTTGAGCTTTGTCAGAGCACAGTTAATATTAAAAGAGCCTACCTGGGCAGTATGTGTACATAGAAAAGGGAAGAAGTAAGAGGCAACCTAATGTTTGGAGGTTGGGGAGTGAGTGGCAACCCTCGAAGACACTGTGATATATGGAAACGAGGAGACAGAGGAGCTCATACTCTCCATGCATCTGGGTTTCTTAATGACTTTCTCAGATACCTATGAATGTACCAAGATTAATTATAAAATAATGATGTAATTCATATTTATCCAAAATCCAAAGGGATATATAAAATGTAATTTTACTCTCCTCTCTCTCTAATGGATAAGGATGTAAACGAAAAATAAACAAGCTGACATGAGTGATTAAAAAAAAAATCCAGGCTGGATCACAAACTCAATCTTGATTCCTGTCAGCTCTATCTCCTACACCTTCTGTATATGAAGAACAATAGCATTCAATGTTCATCCTGAAAATTCTGTGATACAAGAGAACTCAATGAGTCATCTGAATTATCAAAGCAAATTTACATTCACTATAATTGCAATGTGCTTTATACTTTTAAGAAAAGTAGCAATGCATGAACTGTAGAATTATAACTCCTACATTAACAAAATACTCAATTAACAAAAATGCCCATTCCTCAATCAATAGAGGTAAGTGAGAAATTAAAATTCTCATGTAAATAAATTTGCAGAGTAATATATATAGAAAGATATTTAAAAAAAACAGTTTAACAATGAAAATTAATGGTGATAATGTTTTTATAAAAACCACACTAAATCTTCACAATATAAATGCATGTTTTTTTCTTATGTTATGGTTATGTTATAATTGACTTGTAAATAAATGAAATATATCAGACAGAGATCCTTAAAGATTTAAAAAGCATTTCAAAGTCACCAATCCAAAGTGTGTGGATTAGGTATCTACCTACAAGGAGTGACTTGAGGAGCGTCAAGAAATGTGAAGAATGCAAAGTGTAAAAGAAAGAAGATGAACTTAGACTTTGGTTGGATTGGGTCTTATTGGCTGTGCTACCATTGACAGGTGAATTGATCTATCAGAGCCCTTTCTTGTAAAGCAAGGTCAGTCTCCCTATCAGAGTTATTGCAGGATTGTAGGAGACAATTCATTCATTTGTTCATGAATTCTTACTGAGCTTTAACTAGGTTTAAAGTTGGTGTTAGACCTTGGTTGTGAGAAGAAAAGATAGGATCATTTGAGAGTGATTCATTTGTGTATCTACGATTGAGTAGACAAGGAGACTCACGATATTTCAGCTGAAGTAATACATGAGAAAGCTATAGGAACATATTAGGAATGCAAAACATATGTATTTTATCTTCTCAATTTTGTCCCCAAATTTTTTCACAAATAGCTACATGAGATAATTCTTTTAAAAATCACCATCTAATTTTGACATGAAGACCTGGTTCCAAAAAAGCCTTTTTAAAATTCAGATTAGAAAATACTGTGAAGAAAATGATGGAAGAAACTAATCGTTTGGGAAAACACACTATTTTTTTTTTTTTTTTTTTTTTTTTTTTTTGAGACGGAGTCTCGCTCTGTCACCCAGGCTGGAGTGCAGTGGCCGGATCTCAGCTCACTGCAAGCTCCACCTCCCGGGTTCACGCCATTCTCCTGCCTCAGCCTCCCGAGTAGCTGGGACTACAGGCGCCTGCCACCTCGCCCGGCTAAGTTTTTGTATTTTTAGTAGAGACGGGGTTTCACTGTGTTAGCCAGGATGGTCTCGATCTCCTGACCTCGTGATCTGCCCGTGTCGGCCTCCCAAAGTGCTGGGATTACAGGCTTGAGCCACCGCGCCCGGCCCACACTATTATTTTTAATCCTCAAAACAATCCAATAAGGTTAATGCTATTAATAGTCTCATTTTAGAATTGGGGAAACTGAAGCTCAGAGAACCAAATGATTTTTCTAAAGTCATATAGCTAAAATGTAGTGAAGTTCAAACTTGAGCATAGAACTAACTCTAAAGACTTTTCTTGGCCAGTTACCACTAGGTATGGATTTGCCACAACTAAACAATGCTTAAGCTTCAGGACCCCTTAACCACATGAGATCCTCCCCATTACCTTAGGAGGTTCTAAGCAATGTGGATAAAGAATGACATAAGGCTGTCTCATTCCTGTAATGTCAGCCTTTGAGAGGCTGAGGTGGGCAGCCTGGGATTGCTTGAGCCCAGGAGCTCAAGACCAGCCTAGGCAACATAGGGAAATCCCATCTCAACAGAAAATCAGCTGGGCGTCATGATGCACACTTGTAGTCCCAGTTACTCTGTAGGCTGAGGTGGGAAGATCACCATGAGGTTGAGGCTGCAGTGAATCGTGATTGTCCTACTGCACTCTAGCCTGGGTAACAGAGAGAGACCCTGTCCAAAAAAAAAGTCAATCCAAAGAGATTTAAGATTGCTCCCTACACAAGAAAATTTCAAAAGCTTAAAAGTTTATCATAACCATAAACATTTACATAAGTTTACATAAGAGCAATTACAAATAGTGAAGTGAAAAAGAAACTTTTCTAAAATATCAGTAGTAGAAAATTTGATTCATTATGCAAGAGGAAAGACAAAATTATCTTTTCATTTTCTCTACATTTTCATTTTCTCTAAAGAAAATATCTTTACATTTTCTCTACATAATATTGCCATCATAATGAAGAGGCAATCAACAAATATGCTGACAAATGTATAGGGAAAAGATATTTAAAATGTGTGACAGTCAATTAAAATAATTATATTATTTTTCTAGATTTTGTAATGTTTGCCATATTTGTTAACTTTTGAAAATTTGTGATTTAAGATTTTTTTCATTTTCAATAAATGTTTTCCTTTGTACCCAATTTTGTATTATTTTTCTAAATGAGAGCCTCTCAAATTGTATAAACTTCCAGTGCCACAAAACCCAGACACGCCTCTGATTATCACCTATCAAATCCCCAGCTTCATGACAAAGAACAGGTCCACAATGAAACACAGTAGCAGATGGCCAGGTATGTGGCAAAGGAGGGACGCTCTCACTCTCAGGGTTGGCCCACCTGAAAGGAGCTCGGAAATGCGCAATTCCTATGAGCCAGAGCAGAGCAGGAGAAAAGTCATTACCTTAGGGGGAACATCTATCAGGGGATACAGGACAATGAGAAAGGAAGTGACTGAAGTGCAAAAAAACCCACCACACTCCATAGTCTTTCTTGACGGTCTAGACTGTATTCTACTGTCTTTTGCTGTATGGATCATATTCTATAGTTTCTAAATACCACATCTTTAGCTAGGGAAATATTTCATTTATATACATTTTTCAGAAACTGGCTTATATTACTTTGAGTCCTTAATTGAGGGCAGACCACAGAAAATCCAATAACAAGAAAGAATCCTAGGAATTCTTTAGACCTGGCTTCATTTTACTGCAAAAGAAACTTGACTTACTCAAGGCCACACAGCTCACTGGAGACAAAAGCTCAATCAATCAATCAAATATAACTGAAAGTCTCTTCTGTGTTTAAGGCACTGAGAAAGGGAGAAAAAGTGACTAATATAAAGAATCTGCCTTACATATTTAATATTTAGGATTGAAAAATATGTATAGCCATTAATAATATATAAACATATACACATATATATTTAGTTCTATGTATTAACTATATGATATACAGTGCATAGTCACTTAAGAGCAACCAAAAATGCTATAAAAACAAAAATAGGAAAACTCCATTAGATATAAGTATAAATAGCAATATAAGAATATTTTAACATGCATCAGAAAATTCTAGGGTATTGACATATTTAATAATTGTTAACAGTATTAATAGGAAAAATAAATATTTGTATCACTGCCTATATAAACGAAATTTAGATATGATAGAATTGAACAATTATTCTTTGTTTTTATTTTCTATTTTTAAAATTTGTAATGAATGTTATAGTTCTTTTTTAAGACCAAATAACTTTCAAATAAATGTCAACTGAACTTTATATATAAACTGTGTGTATATATATAAAATAATGTCCGAGTCCTCAGAATATAAGATTCTAGATAAAATATGAAATTTGGGAAGAAGAAGTCAAAGGCAACAAGATGTTTGTTACTTTGAATTACCTCTACCTTTACAGAAATCCAAATTAGTTTTGTCTTTAGCTGGACTCATGAGAGAAATGTTCCATCAAGATAATCCACCAAAAACCAAACTTCAAAAGTGAAGTTTGGAAAAAAGAGATTTATCTTTCCTAAAATAAAACACTGAAAGGAACAGATTAAAACATGAAAGAGGGTATGGAGATTTCAAAATTATTGCATTCTGGCCAGGCACGGTGGCCCACACCTGTAACCCCAGCACTTTGGGAGGCCGAGGCAGGCGGATCACGAGGTCAGGCGTTCGAGACCAGCCTAGCCAACATGAGAAACCCCATCTCTACTAAAAATACAAAAAATTAGCTGGGCATGGTGGCAGTTTCCTGCAATTCCAGCTACTCAGGAGACTGAGGCAGAAGAATCGCTTTAACCAGGGAGGCAGAGGTTGCAGTGAGCTGAGATCATGCCATTGCACCCAAGCCTAGGTGACAGAGTGATACTTAAAAAAGAAAAAAAAAAAAAATTACTCCATTCCATATTACCTCCTGTCACTCACTCTATCTCACCCCACCTCATCCCCCTGGAAAAAAAAACCTTAAAAATTAGTGTTGCGAAACTGAACCAGAGTACATTAGCTTTCTCTTAATGCCATAGCTGTCTGAAAGTTGGGAGGAAAACTCTAAACGAGATTATGGTTCTTCCTTTTTCATTGTTGTTGTGTTTCTGGCCACTCATTTTTGGGTTTTTGAAAACCAAAGAAAGAATAAGCCACTGGATGGACAGACAGACAATCGCTTGAAGCCAGATTATCAGTAGCTTAAGTAGTAATCCTTTAAGTGTATTGCCAAACATACCGCGAAGAGATCTGAAACAGCTCTTGACTGAAAAAAGCTGAGGTGATGTGGTGACAGCACACCTCAAACTCTTCTTCTGACTGCCTGAGACTTTAAGATGTTACTTTCATCTCCTTAAAAGGTACATAAAGAACAGCGAGGTTTGGAGTCTTCCTTCATTGTAGCTTGAATTATTAGAAGTTTTTTATTGTAATAGAAAAAATTACTTCCACGATGCAAGCTGTGACAACATAAAAACTACAGTAATCTCCTGAAATTATAAATGAATCCATTTTAGCTGCATTTTCCTTTGCTTTACCAGAAGACAGAAAACTGTGAGACTGTGTGTGCTATTCCGGTTAGACATACTGGCCTGTATCATCAAGATTTCAAGGCAAGAAACCTCAACAGAATAATAAATTTCAGTTCAAAATGGGACTGGTTTTTTTTAAACTTTTATTTTACTTTCGGGAGCATATGTGCAGGTTTGTTACGTGGGTAAATGGAGTGTCACTGAGGCTCGGTATATTAATGATCCCATCACCAAGGCAGTGAGCACAGTACCCAATAGGTAGCCTTTCAAATACCCACCCCTTCCCAACCTCCCACCTCAAGCGGTCCCCACTGTCTATTGCTCCCATATTTGTGTCCATGTGTATTCAATATTTAGCTCCCACTTACAAGTGAGAACACATGGTTTTTGGTTTTCTGAGAACTGAACTAATAAAAATTACCTTGTAAATGTCAAAACATCAGCAGAGCAGTAAACAAACACCTTTGCCAAAATTCCATTTGGGAAATAGATGTAATGATGATTTTCTTGGTATAAAAATAGAAACAGCAATAGAAAATAGATAATTTAGATTTTTATTTTTTCAGTTTATAAAACTTTTGTTTTTAATTTTTATGGATGCATAATAGTTATACATATTTTCAGAGTACATGTGATATTTTGGTAAGAGCGTACAATGTGTAGTAATCCAATTGGGGTAATTCGGGTATCCATCACCTGAACCATTTATCATTTCTTTGTGTTAGAAACATTTCAATTCCACTCTTTTAGTTATTTTTAAATATACAATAAATCGTCCTTAATTATAGACACCCTATTGTGGCTGTACACTGGTTTTTTAGAAGCATAACAAATCTTATGTATGTTTCTTTTGAAAACAAAGGCAAAAACCACAGAGCCATTTATATACTGTAATCCCTTCTCATCTTCCTTTTATTTCACCTTTTTCTGCAGTTAGGGAGTAAGGGAAGCATTGTAAAAACGAAACTGGCAAGTTTTTTGGGTTTTTTATTCTGTTTGTTTGTAAGTTGTTTGTTTTTTGTTTTGCTTGTTTGGGGGTTTTGAATGGGGGGTGGTGGTGTTTGACTGTTTTGAGACAGAGTCTCTCTCTGTCACCCAGGCTGGAGTGCAGTGGCATGATCTTGGCTCACTGCAGCCTCAACCTCCCTGGGCTCAGGCAATCCTCCCGCCTCAGTCTCCCAAGTAGCTGGGACTACAGGCATGCACCACTACCCTCAGCCTTTTTGTAATTTTAGTAGAGACAGTGTTTCACCGTGTTGACCAGGTTGGTCTTGATCCCCTGGCCTCAAGTGATCCACCTGCCTCGGCCTCCCAAAGTGGTGTTTTGTTTGTTTTTTTGTTTTTAAGACAGAGTCTTACTCTGTCAACTAGGCTGGAGTACAGTGGCACAATCACAGCTTACCGCAACCTCCATTTCTCAGACTCAAGTAATCCTCCCACCTCAGCCTCCCAAGTAGCTGGGATTACAGGTGTGCACCACCATGCTCAGTTTTTTTGTATTTTTTGTAGAGATGGTTTTTGCCATGTTGTCCAGACTTGTCTCGAACTCCTAGACTCAAGCCATCTGAAGCTGCCTGCCTCAGCTTCCCAAAGTGCTAGGATTATAGGTGTGAACCATTGTGCCCAGCCTGCAAGTATTATTTTTAATTAATATATATTTATTGAAACAAATTCAGACAACACATATGTATACATCAGAAAATAAAGGCCCCATTCTTCCTCTATCCCATTCTCTTAATGTTAATACATATCCTTTGTGTTTTCTATGCATATACAGTATACGTAACTATAGAATGCATATGTAATTAAATATTCATTTACCCTAACTTTCAAGTATTTTCAACGTAATCAAAATACTGTAAGAAAGTCACAGCACCAAAGAGATGAAATATTTTTTGCTCCAAAATGAATAACTGTTCAGTAACTCCGATCCAAGATGAATAGAAGCCAAGTACAATTCTGCATTCTTCCAGGCAATTTTTGTGGAAATAAGATTAGCATAACTTGCCAGGTAAAAACAATCACAGTAAGAACCATGGAAACTACTAAGCCAGACAACCTTTAAAAAAAAAAAAATAGGCAAGGAAGAGACAGTATACAATATCTCTATTCAGTAAGGACTCAGATAAGCTTAAAAGGTAAAATTTTCAGAAACATTGCCAGAAATATCCATATTTGCAGCTTATCCCAAGAGCATTACCAATTCCAGCATACATTCTACCGACTTTTTTTCTTTTGCTTCTGGTTTTAAAAATGTCCCTTAACTTCTTAACACTTTAATTAAAAAAGACTTCCTTTAATGTCAGTGCTCTTATGTACAATAAAGTGCATCATTTAATGCTACTAAGTTCTAAAGTATTTGTGATTTTTCTTTCATTTATACCAATAACCTGAGTGTGATGAAAATTAACAATTCCCATATTAGCTGTCTGTGTGTCATTGATACAGCAACTGCAGTCACTGGGTTTCCCAGTGACTGTGAGTGATTTAGATTGGATTTATATTGTGTCAGCATCCAAGTGCTAATTTCTAAAACTGGTCACAGTGTGGTTGGATGTGGTAGGATGATTCACTGAGATCCTAAATCCTTACAGCCAGTGGTATGCTGGTAAATGGTTAACAACCAGTTCTGTGGGATGGGGAGAATGCCAGCCCTGATTTGCAGCATTTTCCAGTTCCTATAGAATAAATATCCCTACCATTGCCAATTTGAAGATACCAACCTGAGGTCATTGACTTCAGAGTTGGGAAGAGAGGTGCACCTTCAGCTCTTGAGAGCCTCTACAAGTTGCCTCCAGCATATTGCTTCATAGAGATGTTAAAAATGTAACTTAGAAATGCAGTGACATCCAAACCTTTCATTCCCAAGAGCAACACTCATGATTACCTGAAAAACCAAAAGAACCCTAGTCAATATCTTCCCTTTCCCTCTTCCCATTACATCTCTCTCTCTCTCTTTTGGAATACTGAGTCTAATGAGTCTAAGGGCTCAGTTAAACTTTTGATCTTAAGCCTCTTCCCTTGAACCTGTGAATTAAAGTCTCCTCTTCACTTGGCACATGGCAATACCATGGTTTTTTTAAAAAATAAGGAGAAATAAAGGAAATGTAAAGGCATCTTCCATGCTTGTTTTTTAAGCCTAGAGCAGTAGATGTTTATTTCCTATCAGCAGGACTAGAGTAAAGAGGGAGGCTAAGTAACTATAATTACTCCCTAAGGAATATTTTCAACATGCAAAGTTGTGGCATTAGGAACCTCCTCAAAAATTTTTTCCCACCTCTTCATTTTTACAATCACCTCCAATGGCTTCACATAGTAAGTGCACAGCAAAGTGCCTGGCACAGAGAGATGATGGACACATGTCTGTTGAATAAATACGTGAATATTCATCTCTCTCAATCCTCTGTCACTCTTGTGGTACCCTTTTATGGACAGCTCTTAGAAGGAAGTACGTATTAATATAAGATAGCTGTACCACCATAATGTATTCTCAGTTATTTTACTGTATAAGTAATACAAAGATCAGTGATGGAAGGGAATATGGTTGAAATACTTCTGAATTTAGCAGTGGAAGAATTAACTTGCTAAATTGCAGTTACGAGAAAATACTGCTTTTCTAAAATTGTCCAAAATTGTTGGTACCTGTGCTGTAGCTATTCCTCCAAACTTCAAAGGCCACATTCACTGGGGAGAGCCTGCTTGTACCCCAGGAGGCCAAGTGAACAACTAGAAAATGGTAATAAATGAAAGCACTTGGCTCAGAATTGCATTCAACAAATACTGGGGTGGGGGTGTGTGTGTGTGTGTGTGTGTGTGTGTGTGTGTGTGTGTGTGAGCTTTCTGCTTTTCCAATGCTTTCCCTGCTCTTTTTCCTTCACTAGCACTATAATCACAAGTGAGCACTGTCATAATCTCTATCAGGAACCTGGCTTCAACCGGGGAGCAGTAGCAACCAGTCCCATATTTTCATGTGTGCAGATAAATGTAGATCTGTCCTTCCTTGAGCTGATGTGGAAAACAAGGATTTTTGAGGAAGACTCAATTCAATAATTTCATATGTTTCATTACAAATACACAAAATTATCCCAAGTTGTATCCTTTTATTTTGTAAGCTGCATTACAATAATTATTTCCCACTATTATCTTTGGAAATATACTGATTGAAACTATATTACCACTTTATAGTCTCTGATTGGCTAATCTGACTTTTAATTCAGAGATTTATATGGTACCTAAATACATGTTGCAAGAATGTTTGCTGTCTTAATGAATAAATGAGTGAATGAATTAATGATCTAAGGTCAAAATCACTATTGTGGAATCTAAATGCATATTGATGTCCAATCTAATTGAAAAGCGTTCACTTAGAACCCATCTCATTGCTAGCTTGGAAATTGACCACACTTTATATATTTCATTCAACTCTGCATTCTTGTTAGAGACCTGAAAATATGTTATTCTTCAACTGCCAAGCCAAATCTTTATAAACTTTGTGGCTATAGTTGTTATAGTAGAATCAAATGTTGTTCTCTCTGATGAGCTTTCCCAAGAAAATTTTAAAATTTTGGTATTAAATCTGTTTTTATCACTGTGCCTTCTTAAAAATTCAGTCATTTCCATTAGAATTAAAAGTTTCAAACACACTTCTAGAGAAGACAGTTCCTCAATTGTTGGTATGACTCTTTTGTTTGCCAAAAACCAAAAGGCCTGCAGAGGTCCTTCCAATCCTGTAGCTACAAACCTACGCAGGGAAGATCTCATCTTAAGTAAAGGAATCTAACAATTTACAGAGAAAGAGAAAAACTACTGCCCTCCTAGATAGTAAGAGCTGTATTTCAAACATTTGCCTTCCTATTGGTCCCAGAAATTAATTTCCCAATATAAGAAGACAAATCCAACTAAAGTCAAATTACTTTTCCAGTGTTTGGTCATATACTAACCTGTAACTTACAGTACGTTCAAGATTCCTTCCTTCCTTTCCTTTTTCAGTAGACACAACTGAACAACTGTTATATCCAGTGATTAAAAATTAATGTTTAGAATAGAAAATAAAATTCTACTTATCAATTAAAAATAATGCTTTGTTGTGTTAAAAAAATACTAAACAAAGAAACTCATGTTTTTAATAGTAAACACTTATTCAGTATCTACTATTGGCTTTTTTTTGTTGTTTTTCTTTTTAACTTTAGATTTAGTACTATTGTTGCTCTAGAAAACTGGTTGGCTAGCAAGGGCTGTCTGCAAAAACCCCAGTGTGGCAATAGTAGAGCTGAAATCACTTTACCCAACTTGTGTCAGCTATTCCTGATGATAAGAGTGCCAGCAGGGTGGGGCACGCTTATAGTCAGATTAAGAACAGGTTTAATCCTCTACTTCCCCAATATTAATATAATGCAGCAGTTTCTGTTTCCACAGGGTGCAATTAATAATCATTTCTCATTCAAACAGCTGAGACACAACACTGCCATTAGGCAGTGTTGCTACAACAGCTGAGTCATCCCTTTCAATTTGGTGTCAATTAGGCTAATTAGTGGTTAGCAGCTCAGACTGCCCTTCAATCATTTAAAAAGTCAGGCACTTGCTCTAAAATTTTCTCACATACTGATGATATATGTCTTGACTGCTAAGACAGAAGCTTTAGGCTGGAAAGATGATATTTGGCCACAACATGTATCTGCCCATTGTCACAAAATAGAGTTTTTCTTGGCCACCCACTAGTTCTATGGCCTCTTGTCAGCCATAGCAGTTGAGGCACAATTTGTTGGCCACTGATATAACTGAATCCTATTATCTTTTCATCTCACCAGCTAGGTGGTCGGGGTGTGCTTTCCCCTAAGGGCATATGTACCTGTTAAAACACTATTTCTTTTGGCTCTGATTCTAAACCCAGGCAGAAGGGATTAGAAACCTGGCTTTTAATTGTGCTTGCCTTTTTCTTTTGCGAACGGCAGTCATTCTGTAACCCCTTTTTGTGATATGAGAATGAACACTGGATTAAAGCATATTTTTGATTCCTCACCAACCATTCTAGTCTGTCAGGCACCTTGTTTAAGCCGGTGGGTGTGCTTATCAGCAGTTCAGCTTTGGCAGGAGGCAAACACTGAGCAATTTCAAAGCAAATCTGGTTCCTACTCCTAGAAAAGATCACTAGGAACAAGTCTATGGAGATAATTCAAAGAACTATTTAGCGTTGTTCATTTAGTTACTAAATTCAGATCTTTAAAGTTTTGACAGAGGAATGATTTCCTTCGTAAGATTTAAATACTCATAATGCCTAAACAAAGAGCCTGCATAAATTATAGAAAAACATAAAGTAGGTTGTTCTGTAAATAAAATCTTCATTTGAAATATGTCTTTTCAAAATTAAAGTGGTGTTACTACCACTTTTTAAAATTGTAATGTATGCTGACATGACTCATCATATATGAAAATTTCAATTTAAATAATCCTCCAATATGCCCTATCCTAATAGTTTAGATTTTTAAGAAAAGTTTTATTGTTCTGTTGTGTTATTTATGTTATCAACTTTTTGAGTCTAAGAAATTGAATCTCATGTAATAAGACTACACATCAATATACTTTGGAAATGCAAAAGAAATTTCAAGGAGTTGATATAAAATTAGAGAATTTGCTAATTGAATATTAATGATGACCTAGTAAAATACCTAAGTAGTGAATCTCACACCAAATTTTATGTAAATAATATTCAAAATACATCACTGACACAACAAATTTACATATAGAAGCTTATCTGTGATGCAAGTTAAATATAATCTATACTTTCACATTATAAATAGCATTTTTATTTTATCTACATACCTAAGGTGTTTATAGTCTACATAATTTGTATAAGATATATTTATATATCTTATGGTGTTCAGTTACATGTGAAATTTTAAAATATACATTTGAATTTACGTAGTATAACCAAATTAAAAGAATTTTAAACACTCAGATATTTTTAAAGGTGACATCTATTATAGCTATAGAAAAATGTGACCAGTGAAAAGCTGATAAATAAAAAGACCCATTTTGACTAAACAGTGGCTCAGCAAACTAAATCATTTAATGCATTGAAAGATCCTATAATTTCTTAATATTCATTTAATAGCATTTTCTGACAATTTTTATTTTAAATTAATCATTAGAAGACAAATGTTTTTTATGTCAGCAATATAAATACTTGAAAATATCCAAATATTTGTGCTCTTTAAGCTGAACTCACATAGATACAGAACTGAATAGCTACAGCAAGATGGGAATATCTTTGTAAATATAGCAAATTATGAATGAGAAACTCATACATTTTTCTTTTATTCTTTATTTTTAGTTTCTTTTCTTTGTTTTAGTTCCTTTCTTTGTTTCCTTTTTTTTTTTTTAGTTTTTCTTTTTATTTGCCTTACCATCAGTAAGGCTCAATCTTAGGTATTTTCCTCTAAATACAAAATAACAACGTTGAGGAAATTTTTCTTAATAATTATATAAACACTATAAAGCTCACATTACATGGACAAATTTTAAAAATATCTTCTGTGTAGAAGTTAAATTAACTTCTAAAACATGAGAATTGAAAAAGAGAAATAATTTATAGTACTCTGCTACTATTTACTTAGGTAACACTTAGAAATTTTAAAGCTTCAACATTTTTCCTTTCACAGTATTTCAATAGTAGGCAGTACATGCTCCCAATTAAAACAATGCAAAAATAATATACTATAGCTTGGAAAATATAACCAGTCTCTTTTCTATACTTGAAAGATAATATTTTCTACACAACTCTTTCTCATTGCTCATTAATAAGTTTCACACCATTAACATTGCAATTTTCTCTTGTTGACATCAACGTGAAAAATTATACATTGAAATATATCTTAACTAGACATATGAGCCAAGTAGTTTTCAAAATATAAAACAGTGAAAGCAAACTATGAAATGACATCAGAGTCAGAAGGAAGAGGGTAAAATAAAATAGAAAAATTACAACTTACAAATCAGACCAGAGATTCCAGAAAGAGTAATGCTTAAGGACATTTATATGTAATAGGGAATAAGGATTTTATGGATTTTTTTAAAGTTTCAACATAGTTCTTTTTTAAACCATCCATTTATTTAATCTGTATGAAAAGGTGTAATATTACTCTCCAACATGGTAGACACTGGCCACATGTAGCTACGAGCATTTCAAGTGTGGCTAGTCTAAATTGAGATGTTCTTTAAGTGTAAAATACACCTGAGATTTCAAAAATTTGGGGGAACGGGGGAGGGATAGCATTAGGAGATATACCTATTGTAAATGGTGAGTTAATGGGTGCAGCACACCAACATGGCACATGTATACATATGTAACGAACCTGCATGTTGTGCACATATGCCCTAGAACTTAAAGTATAATAAAAAAATTTAGTATAAAAAATATCAAATATTTCCTTAGTAACTTTTTATATTGCTTACATGTTGAGGTGATAATATTTTGGATATGTTAATTGAAATAATATATATTAGTAAAATTTATTTCACCTGTTTCTTTTTACTTTTTCATATATTCACCAGAAAATGTAAAAGTATACTTCTTGCATTCTATTTCTAATGAACAGCACTAGTGTAAACTGCATATTCATTGCACTATAAATAATTAGTGACTCCAGTCAAAATTTTGATGGGACTTACTTTTTCTGAAAAGCCTAAAAGATATCTTAAGCAGGTAAGTTTGTTTATTTTGATCAACCTAACTGACAAAATTAGCTAAAAGAAAAATAAAAGCGAGGTAAATCCAAAGTCAGTAAAAAACACCAAACAGGGAAGTTATATAAAAATAGATAAATTGAGCAATTTTCTACTGGTCACATTATTCAAACAGCTAAACCATTTGTGCTTAGTGATACAACTCAATTTCTTATCTAAATCAATCAGATAAATCCAACTAGGGAATATCTTACATTCTTGTTATTGTCCCAAATATATCGGTCAGATATTATTCCAAGCAATCGCTAGAATATTACATTCAAAAGCATAAGAGTAATAATGGGCATTAGGCTTATATATACAAAGGATCTTTACAAAACCTAGGGTTTTAACTACCAATTATTTTTTAAGTAATATATTAATTCCTTAGAAATAAGACATTAATCCTATCAACAATCAGTAGCATGATTATTTCATTGGCAAGTATGTCTGGGTATAATGGTATCAAAATAGATACTGAAAACTGAACATTTTAACCAACCAGCTAGCTGTTTTGTACAGTGTTGAACGAACAATCATAGTCAAAAAAGTGGGTGTATCCGAAGAGTAGATTGGAACCACTTTCATATTAAATAACATGAGAAAAGAAATGGCAAATAGAACTGAAAAATCTCACAGCTATCTAAGAAATAAAACAAATTATACTGCCTATACTAAGCTTCCATTTAACAGAAAGTCTTTCCTTTCTCGTACTCTGTTTCCAGTAGATTTGTCACTTAAAGTTCTGTTCACATGGAATTTGATGAAATCCCCAGCAGACCACAAGATTGGTAAACCTGTTCTAACTGCTCTTACAATATCATGGAGCAGAGCTTGAATTACCAATCCACCAGAGAATGCTAATGCAATTATGAGTGTTTACTTACACCATGTGTTTCTCACTGAGCCTCCCCGCTGTGTCAGGATAAACCAAAGGGAGCTAATGTTTTATAGATGGTAAGACTCTGTTTGTTTTCAGTAGGGCTAAGTCTCCCAAAGCACTCAGACACACTAATTAAAGTAAACTGCAGAGGCCCATAATAAAATATATGTGTTTGGAGACTGTGAGATGAACCCTACTGGCTTATTAAAAGTCAAAAGAAAAATATACATTATTTATGACTTCAAAGGGACACATTGTGAGCTCCAGTTTATTTAAAGGATTAACTAAGCAGTGGTTATTGGTGACCATCTGAACAGTTCTTCTTTCACAGTTCATTAGTTCTGTCATATATGTGAGAAGTCATCATTTGGGTTCAAATCAAATATTATTAATCAAATAAATTACAGAGGGTACATCAACATTATTAAATGGAATCTTTGTGAAAATAGCTGCTAATAAATCTGGTACTTACTTTTCAACAGTTGCCTAGTTGCAACAATGTGATTTAGGTTTTCAAAATGTTGTATAAGTATTAAATAATACATTCTTCATTAATTTGGCCCTCCCAGAAATAGCAAGTTGGGGAATATAATTACAAAACAAATTGCTTCATGACTATCTATTTTCACAGAAGTTACTCCTTTAATCTAGAAACCTGGAAATTTCACAGGGAGTCCACTTTCCCATTTTCAACATAAGACTACAAGAGAAGAAAAAGTAATAGCTCATGAAAATGGAAGCCTTTCCATCTATATCTTAAATATTTTTTTTGAGACGGAGTCTCTCTCTGTGGTTTATTAATTGTCCTAAATCAAGTCACATAATTAAAAGTGCACTATTTCTACTTTGCTTAAATACGTTTGAACTAAGGATGATCAAAGCAAACCAATATTGCGGCATTTGTTCCCTGGCATTTATTTGAATAACTGCAAACTAGCCATGTTATTGTTTCTATCAGTAAAAACTTTATATCATTTAACTGAATATTAACTTGCATCTGAAGAGTTCTTATAAATAAAACTGCACATATTTAATGGTACAATCACTGAGAGAGTTTGTTTCTCATGTATTTCTAGGTTAGCTTGAGATTTACCTGAGTTTATATGTTACAAAAAAAAAAAATGTACCTCCAAATAAGAAACTGGACTTAGGATATCCCTTCTGAACTAGCTAGTAAACTGAGGCTTTTTCGAGATAGCAGAAATACTACTGTAGATCTGCTATTGCCTTCTGATGGAATTATTAGAGCTTTAATTTCATTTTTTCTTTATTCTCTCTCTTCTTCCTTCCCTTCTTCCTTCTCTCTTCTCTTTCTCACTCACTCTCTCACTCTCTTTTTCTCTCTCCCTGCCAGTCCTGTCTGTATCTCTCTCTGTTTGGCATTTGTTTCCATCCGAAATTTGCCCACAGTCTTTGTCATCATACCCTTAGGAGACTACAATAAAACCTAGAATTACAAGATGACAAGATGACATTTTGAACATTACGGGTTACATGTCCAAGAGGTGAATTAAAGTTGCTGTCAGTTATGAAGTAATGATAGAATATTTATTTTTATTTTCTTTATACATTCGTTTTAATACCACTATCTTATACCATCATAAAGCAGAAAAAGACAAACTAAATAAAATAAAATAAACATTACCAAAATAATACTTATTGAACATTTACTTCATTTCTATAATTTGTGTAACTTTACCTCAACAATGAGATTTGTATAAGTTTAATTTTCAGATTTCATTAACCTATTAGCAGCCAAATGTATAATTTTAATATTTTCCAAGGTATTTATGATGAAAAGAGTATATTACTTCTACTTGATTGTAAGTTGTTTCCCTAAATGCATATTACAATGAGAAAATAATAAAATTTATTGGATGAAGGGCTACTTGTCTTCTTTCTCCCATTTTTCTTTTGTCTACCTCTATTTTTTTTACCTCTTTTCCAGTGAGCTTCCTAAGTCTATTTCTCTGAAATGTTAAATTTAAGAGTTTATTTTTATCTTCAAAATTTTGGAACTATCTCTAATTTCTGGAACTGTAATGGTTTACGCTTTTGTTGTCGTTTAATAGATGCTCTATAGACCTTTTCAAAAAGCATCACATGATTATTCTGTAAACAAAATTAAGCACATGAACACAAAACTACCATTAAGGAACACACATCTTTAAAATCCATGCTCCCTTGAGCAATAAAAAGCAATTTGGCACGTACTGTGAACATGTATGTATGAACCCAGTAAACTTCAGACAAGTGCGTTTAATTTTGTTTCTTTGGTCCAAATAGTATGCTCTACTCAAAGCTCCATTTTCACTATCTCTACCAGAATCAGGGTGTCCTTATTTCTGCATTCAATTGAAAGTATTTAACAAATACAATAAAGATTTTCCATTTTCAAATTAAACTTTGGTTTGAAATAAGATAAAGAATAGCTACATTTCTTTGGCATTTGCTGTGAGATAGATCTATTATTACCTTCGTTTTATAGATAAGAACAGTGAGATTTAGATAGACACAGCTTTTTTCTAGTGTCATACTGCTGGTAAGCAATGAAGCCTTGATCTTGATACTAGCACAGACCTGTCTGAATCTAGAGTTGAAAGTTCAACTACGATCATGAATTGCCTTTCCAGTAATAGAAAAACAGTTGTCAAGCTACAAGACCAGATTTTAAGGCTTGTAATTAGAGTGATCAATGGATTTTGCAAAAAAAAAAAAAAAAATTAAATTAAATTGAAAATATTTATGATTGCTCAAAGTATTTCATTAAAGTGTCTCTACCTCCTCTACAATAATAATGTAGATTATCAGTATTATTATCTTAAAAACAAGAGGCTGGACAATGGAATGAATAAAACTTCCCTGACCACAGCATTCCTTCGAATGTTCATTATGTTCACATTGTGAGGCCTTATTTTATCTTCTTAAGAGCATTGTTGTTGAAATTTATATAAACTTACTTCCTCTGGATAAAGATCTATGTTTGGATCTACAATTTTCATATTATCAATACGACAATATTGATATAATGTTGTTTTGCCTCCTCCACAAGACTGCATCTTCCAAATAGCATAAATTGTGTCTCATTCATGCTGAAAGCCCACTACACTGCGAGATTCCAGTATGCATTCAACAAATGCTTATTGTACAAACTCATACTACTTTGTAGCATCCATAACCAGTTCCACAGTCCTGTGTATATAGATGGTATTCAGTGAATACATATTGGAAAAGTTATGACTTCTTTATTAAATAAAGATGAACATCTTACTCAAAATATAACAATAAAAGCATTTAATTATTTAATGTAAAACCTAAAATATGGGTGGTCAAAAAAAATCATGGTAAGGTGACTTCCCTAAAATAAGACCCACCAATCTCTTAGATCCAAAATAAAAATGAGAGATATTTATCTATATACAATCCCATCTAACTTCTTTCCCACTCAACTTTGAAAACAACAGGAAGTAGAAGAAAATGCCAAGTTATTCTTTGGTCTAGGACAGTCTTAGAAACCATTTTAAACTTATAACTCCTATCTGAAGACTCAAGTATTTCTTCTAAGAATATTTATTTAGAATTAATTAAATACCATAAAGATTTATAAAACCTTTTTTTCAGGTTTACAATTTAGCGTAGGGTCTCAGATTCAAATGGTTACAAAAAGGAAAGAAAAAAATGAAGTAGGATTTTCTCTTTCATATATTTATTCTAATAGATATAATTTTATTAGCATCTGTCTCATCCATGAGACTGTAAGGCTTATTGGACAAAGGTTATGTCTATTTTTCTTCTTGATTTATTCCCAGTACCAAAGGCAGTACCTAGAAAACATTCACATTAAACCATCATTTGTTAACTGTGTATTATTGAGTTGTATATATCATTAAGTCCTGTAGGATTTTAGAAAGTGATTGCTTCCAGTTGGAGCAATTATAGAAGGCAGTGGAAACAAAATAGCTTTTGAGCTGATCTTGAAGAATGAGTTAGAATTTCAGTAGTTGGGGTTAAAAGTGTGTATTTCCATGTTGAGGAGCAAGGGAGTGGAGATGAGGAAGGAAGGCTATCAGGTAGATAGGATAACACAAATAAAGATAAAATACAGACATATTCAATTATAGCAAGAAAGTTAACTGAAATGTGGGATTGGGGAGATGGATTTCATAATAATAATAATAGAACAGAAAGCTAAAAAGACAGATAAGATCAAAATTCAGAAATCCTTGAAATCTAGGTTAAATGTGGAAGATGTATGAACACGGAATGAATAGCATTTTGTTAAAATCTAAATCTTCTAATAGACTGCAGCAGTTAGTGCACCAAAACAATCGAAGCAGAAAACACTAGTTAGGAGACAATTGCAAAAATCCGAGTGGGAAGTAAACAAAGTTATGAAAATGTTTCTGCTAATTAATTTTTGCAAGATTTTTCCTTTAAATCAGCAAATTGTTCATTTTAGTGATAAGGTGATTTTAGAAATTATCTTGTTCAAATCCCATATATTTTATGATTTAGGAAATTGAGGACTAAAGAGATTCAGTGACCTGCCCAAGATTCCAAAGCCAAGACTGGAAATGGATCTTCTAGTTTCCAGTTCTATTGTTCCTTCTATTTTAAATGTATGCCTCCCTCAAGGTGACCCTTTAAATTAAAAGGAATTAACAAAGTAACAAATATAGAAATAGGACCTTTATTGCTACTTCACTAACCGAACAGTAACCTTATTTAATAGATCTTCCCTGCCACACAGACATCCCACTGAAACATTGTAATAAATGTAATAAAAGGGGAGATTAGGGCAAACATCAGTGGGAAGACATTAATTAGAGAAGGACCTCACCAATTCTCAGTTGACTAATCCTCAAACCCTGTAATTCTCATAAGAAAACTGGCAATCTTGCTTCACTTCTTATCAAAGAGATTTTCCAGCCAAAGAGAGCAGCAAGCTCAAGTAATGAGAATCTCATTAATTTTATTAAATATGCTATAAAGTCCCATAATAAATAATTAAGCCCTATTAAACAGATATCTGATAGTAAGTCTTATCCCTTTATTTATAGACATAAATAAAATGACAGTGCTTACAATGAAAATCATAAAAGATAATTGTAATTATTGATGATAATAATACCTTATATTTGTTTTAAGAGATTTCAAAGCTTTTCAAAGCTTGACTATTGTATCATAATTGGCATACAAAGCATTTATGTCCTAATCTATATAAATAAAGTTTCTATCAACTACCTGTTACACCATCACTTGAAAATGGCTGGACAGATTTTCACCAAATTTGGCTTGTGATGATCTGACTTGAGACATAAAATAATAATTGCTCAACAAGTCCAGTGGGGAGGGCCGTCACAGGGGAGTCTCCAAGGGAGAAGCCTTTATCATCCAGAAACTGCCAACAGTGTTTGAAGCTACACTGGCCAGAATAAACTGAAAAACATAGATGTAGTCTATACTTATCTATTAGGTATTAGAATATGATCCAAGGCTTCTTTTTCACTATTAAAAAATGTTAAAGACTCTCAAGTTTGTTTTTTTAAAAATATATCATTTACTTCTACCTATATATGTAAATATTTCTGGCTATTAGTAAAATTTAAAGTGCTGTAATTTTGTTTCTTTGTTTTTGACTGTACCTGGATTACAAATGCAATATAGAATTTATCATTTCAGTTGCTTCTTTTCCATATAGCCATTAAATCAATTGCTTGATGTGGTAGGCAGAATGTCCCCCCTAAATATGTCCATGCCCTAATTCTTGAAACCTGTGAATATGCTAATTTGCATGGCCAAAAGGATTGTGAGGATGTAATCAAAATTACAATCCTTAAAATGGGGTAATTATCATGGATGATCCTGGTAGGCCCAGTGTAATCACATGAGCTATGACTCCGGCTGTAGTCAGAGATATTGCAGAAGGAGAAATCAGAGAGATTTGAAACACAGTAGAGAATTTGTTCACCATGATTAGAGGTGACCTGTGGAAAGCATGAGAGAGAAGTCAGCCAGTCTCTAGAAGCAAAGACTAGCCCCAGCTAACAATCAACAAGGAACAAGGACTTCAGTCCTACAACCATAAGGAACTAAATTTGGCCAAGAAACTGAATAACCTTGGAAGCAGATTCTTCCCCCTAGAGCTTCCAGTGAGGAATGCAGCCCAGCGGGAACCTGGATTTTAGTCTCGTGAGACCCTAAGCAGAGGACCCAGCTAAGTCCACAAGGAATTATAAACTACAAAAACTGGGGGATAATACATTTGTGTTGTTTGGAGCTGCTAAGGGTTTGGTAATACGTTACAGCAGCAACAAAAAGAAAGAATATGCCTGAGTATTCTGCTCAATGTCGTTAATTCAGGACATGCCATATGTAAAGTTCTATGCTAGAGTAAATGTTTCCTTACCTTGGATGACATACAATCTAGTTAGGAAGGTAAGATTAAACATATAAAAATGTAATTAGTAAATCCAGGGAGTAGCAGGAATGCCTAGCAATGTCATTTAGGGAAGTCTAGATAAAAGGTAGGGTTTTTTTCTATGTATAGGGCAATGTTTCTCAAACTATAGCATATATCAGGATCACCAGGAATCTTCTGAAGATCTTATTAAAGATATCTCACCTGGGGCTGGACATGGTGGCTCAGGCCTGTAATCCCAGCACTTTAGGAAGCCTAGGTGGAAGAATCACTTGAAGCCAGGCGTTCAAGATCTAGGCAACAAGGGGAGACCCTGTCTCCACAAATTTGTTTTTTTAAATTAGTCAGACATGGTGTCGTGCAACTCTAGTCCCAACTACTCCAAAGGCTGAGGCAGGAGGATCACTTGAGCCTAGGAGTTTGAGGCTGCAGTGAGCTATGACACCATTGCACTCCAGCCCAGGTGACAGAGTGAGAGCCATCTCTAAAATAAAATAAAATAAAATAAAATAAAATAAAATAAAATAAAAATAAATAAAGATAAAGATGTCTCTGATTCAGTAAGTTTGGATGAGACTTGAGAAGTTGCATTAGCAAATTTCTAAGTGATACTAATGTTGCTGATCTTAGGACCATACATTGAGAATAATCATGTAGAAGTAGAAAAGGGAAATAGTTTAAGCAAATATTTAAGGCTAATTAGAAGTTCAAGAATTGTTTAGGGACTATGAGTTGCCTTGCATGAAAATGGTGCTTTGCAAAGATTATTGAGGCCATAAATATTCAGAAAATATTTGTAGTTGAGAAGAGATCTAAAATAGGAAGGAAAAAAAAAACAGTAAGAAAGTCATTGCAAGCGTTCACACATGAGAAGTTAACCCAATGAAGAATAAGCAAAAATAGAAAAAGGGGTGGGGGGGATCCCTGAGAGATAGCAAAATACTATGACATAAGAAAATATTTGTTAATAATAAAAACCCGGTATGTTATACTGAAAGTAATTGACTCTTTAAGATTTGGAGCATTTTATATTTTTTTTCTTCTGTCAATTTTGGTGGTGTTTTTGGAAAACTTTATCCATTTCTTCCAAGCTGTCCAAGTTATTAGTGTAAATTTATTTGTAACATCCTTTATTCTCATTTGAATATCTTTAGTATCTGCAACATTGTTGCCTTTTTCATTATTAATATTGATAATTTGTGTTCTCTCTTTTGCTTCATCACTCTTAAAAAAGGTTTCCAATCATACTGACTTTTTCAAAGAAGAAAATTTTGATTGTCAAAACTTTCTTTACATTTATTTTCTCCTTTATTTATTTTGCTTCTTATCTTTATAATTTCCTTTCAATATTTCTGTTTAGTTTGATTTGCTGTGGCTGTTTCTAACTTATTAAGATGAAAGCATTAGAATACTGATTTTAAGCCTTTCCTCTTTTCTATTATATGCATTTAATGCTACAAATTTACACTGCAATACAGCTTTAGCTGCATTCCATAGGTTTTGCTATGCCACATTTTATTGTAATTTAATTTGAAATAATTTTTAAAAGCTTATTATTATTTCTTCCTTGTCCCACAGACTTTTATAAGTATTTTGTTTAACTTAAAGACAATTTTGGAACTTTTGATACATTTTGATTATTATTTTATTACCTTTAGGAAAGCATATTCTGAATTATTTCAATCCTTGCAAATGCAGTGAGATTTTTTATGGTCCCAATTATAGTAAGTCTGATCAGCATTCCATGTGCATTTGAAAGGAACGTGCATTCTGTCATTGTTGGGCATATTGTTCTATATAAGTCAGCTAGGTCAAATTTGATAATTGTACTGTTCAGATTTTCTATACTCCCCCTAAGATTTTCATCTGCTTGTTCTTGCAGCTCTTAGGATAGGTCTATTTAAGTCCCTAACTCTGATTATGGATTTGTATATTTTTCCTTTTCTTTCAGCTAATTTTCCTTTGTATTTTTTAATGTAATAAAATCATGTTATATACACAAGTATTTTTAAGATTGTGACATTGTCCTAGTGGTTTGGCTCTCATTTGAAGTCCCTGTTTATCACCAATAATGACACAAACTTGGCTTCTTAAATTAAAGTAGAATTTCTCTGACATTATTTATTTTGGGCTAGTATATACATGACATGTCTTTTTTAATCCTTTTACTTTAAATCATTATCTTACATTTGAGATATGTATCTTGTAAGCATTACATAATTTATTTTCCCCATCATTTACAACTTTAGTCTTTTTCTTTGTATATTTATTCCAGTTGCATTAATTTAAGTGCATTTGTTTTTTATCCTTCCTTACCATCCTTGTCTAATCAAACATTTTTTTAAAATTATTGTTCCATTTCTTGACTGGTTAAATTGTTAAATATGCCTTCTTTTAGCTATCAACCTACAACATGCATCTATTATATTCTCATGTAAATTATTACTACTTTCCTAAAAAATGCTAAAATCTTGAAGGGTCTTAACTTTACCTTTTTTCTGCCTTTTAAATTAATTTTGTATTTAATTCTACAAATATTTTACAAGTGCTTTATACTCCATAAGACATTATTTGATCATCAATATTAATCTACATAGTTACTTTTCTAGTACCCTACATTTCTTTTTATATTTTCATTATCTTATCTAGAATCATTTCCCTGTTCATTAAGAATTTTCTCGAGTATTTCTTTCAAGACAGGCATGCTTATGAAAAATTCAGTTTTTATTTGCTTAAAATATATTTATATACCACTTCATTTTTGTAGCATATGTACCCTGGTCATGGGATTCTAGGCTGGTATTTATTTTCTTTTAACCCTTTCAATATTGTCTTCTGGCTTATATTATTTGTTAAGAAGACAGATGCAAGTCTTAAAATTATTTATTTAAAGTTAATAATTTTTCTCCAACTTAAAAAAAAAAGTTTCTCTCTGTTCTGGATTTTCAGCAGTTTGACTATGATGTGCTCATCTGTGTGTGTGTGCATGTGTGTATATGTGTGTGTACGTGTGTGTGTATATGTGTCTGTGTGTGTGTGTGTGTATTGATTTTTTGGTTTTTATATCCTTTTGGGGGTTTGCTGAGGTTTTCGAATCTGTATGTTTGTGCTTTCATCAGTTTGGGGACACACCAAGCCATTATGAAATATGCTTCTTCCCAATTTTCTCTCTCCTGTTTCTGCTACTCACATTAAACATATATTATATTTCTTTACTATGTGCCACATCTTTTAGGCTATGTTTTATATTTCCTATGTTTTTGGTGTGTTTTAATTTTAATACTGTGTGTTGACCTGTGTTATGGTTCATCAATCCTATCTTCTGCTGTGCACCATATGCTGTTAAACTCATACACTGTGTTCTGAATTTTGGATGTTATGTTTTCAGATCTGCTGTGATGAGAAAACAGTCTGCCTGAAAATGCAGCCAATAGAAAGAAATAATAAAATGTGGAGATGTAGAAATACTGGAAATCATGACATTACTTGAGTCTCTGGACCCAGTGCTGCTTGAAGCAAGTACTATCTGTGATCTTTCCAATTACATAAGTCAATAAATCTCATTTTTGTTAGCTGGAATTCAGCTTCCAATTGCTTGAAACTCAAATAATCCTTACAAGTATAAGTCAACAAGTTGGCATTCACTATATGCCAGTTGGTCATCCAGAGCTCCCAAACAGTCCCCAGCACAAGAGCCTCTGCCCCATGGAGTTGAGTGTGCCACCTTTCTGGCATGTGGATATGCTCACCAATTCAGAAGCCCCCCAAATGCCACCATTTAAAGATTTCTATGGGAGTTTTATTACTTAGCCATGATAAATGAAATCATGGTCCACTGATGACTGAACTCAATCTCCAGCCACTCTCACCTCCCTGGAGTTAGGGGGACAAAGCTGAAAGTTCTAACTATAATCATGTGGTTAGTTTTTCTTGTGACCGGCCTTCATCCTCACCATTGGTCATCTCATACAAAAGAGAATAAATTCCAAGGGTTTTAGAACTCCATACGAGGAACCAATAATAGAAAACAATTATTTATTTTTATTATATACAATAAGAAATGAAAATTTTGATATTTAGATTCAATGAAATCCCAATCAAAATCCCAGTAAGTTATTTTGCAGATATCAACCAACTGATTCTAAAGTTTATATGGAGAGGCACCTAGAGTAGATAACATAATACTGAAAAAGAACAAAGTTGTATGACTGATATTACCTGACTTCAGGACTTACTATAAAATAGTTACAGTAGTCAAGACACTGTGGTGTTGGTAAAAGAATAGACAAATAGATCAGTGAAACAGAATAGAGAACCCAGATACAGAACCACATAAATACAGTCAACTGATCTTTGGCAAAGAAGCAAAGGCAGTACAACAAAGCAAAGACAGTCGTTTCAACAAATGGTGCTGGATACTCACATGCAAAACACTGAATCTAGACACAGGTATTATTCCCTTCACAAAAATAAACTTAAATTTATTACTAGAGCTATATGTAAAATACAAGACTATAAAATTCCTAGAAAATGAAGTAGGTGAAAATCAAATGACCTTGGGTATGATGATGACATTTTAGATATAATACCAAGGGTATGATCCATGAAAAAAATAATCAATAAGCTGAACTTCATTAAAATTTAAAAAAAAAAAAAAACTTCTGCTCTGTGAAAGATAATGTGAAGAAGATCAGACAAACCAAAGACTGGGAGAAAATATTTTCAAAAGACACATTAGCTAAAGGCCTGTTATCCAAAATACACAAATAACTCTTAAAACTCAACAGTAAGAAAGCACACAACCTGATTTTTTAAATGTGCCAAAGGCCTTAATTGATGCCTCTCCAAAGAAGATATTCAGATAGCAAATAAGCATACAAAAATATGCTCTACCTCATATGTCATTTGGGAAATGCAAGTTAAAACAACAGTGTGATACCACTGTACACCTATTAGAATGGCCAAAATCCAGAAAGCTGACAATATCAAATGTTGGTGTGGATATGGAGCAACAGGAACTCTCATTCATTGTTAGTGGGAATGCAAAATGGTACAGCAACTTTGGAAGACAGTTTAGCAGCTTCTTACAAAAGAAAGAAACTCATACATTTCTACTCATATCATATGACATGAGTAGAAGACTAAATCCTGCTCTTTGACATCTACTTAAAGGACTGGAAAACATATGTTTGCATAAAAATTTGCACCCAGATGTTCAGAGCAGCTTTATTCATAATTACCAAAACATGGAAGCTACCAAGATGTCCTCTGTTAGGTGAATGAATTATAAACTGTGGTATATCTATACAATATTAAGTGCTAAAAATCTATGAAAATACATGAAGGAAACGTAAATGCATACTACTAAGTGAATAAAGCCAATTTGAAAAGGTTGCATGCTGTATGATTCCAACTGTAGGACATTCTGGAAAAGGCAAAACTTTAGAGAAAGTAAAACAAAATCACTGGTTGCCAATGATTGGGAAGGAGTGGTTAGAGGGAAGGATGAATAGGGACAGCACGGAGGGTTTTTATGGCAGTAAAAATTTTGTGATAATTTAATATTGGATATATGTCATTATACATTTATACTAACTCATAGAATGTACAACAGCAAGAGTGAACCTTAATGTAAACTATGGACTTTTGGATGATCATGACGTGTCAATGTAGGTTCACCAGTTGTAACAAATATAGGAATTTCCACTCTGATAGGAAATGCTGATAATGAGGACGGCTTTACATGTGTGGGAACTGGGTTGATATGGGAAATCTCTGTACCTTCCTCTCAATTTGGCTGTGAACCTAAATTAAAGTCACGAAAGAAGGAGACAGACAGATACATCATTTCTGATGTGCACTCTACAGTTAACCCTTACTTAACCACAATTCATTTAACAGAGAAATTATAATAGATCTTAAAAAGAAAATCTCAACATATTAAATCACTTTGTCCTTACTACTGATATAGCTAAAATTTTAGCACCTGAACCTATGGCTAACCTGTATTCATCAGCTACCATCTGAAGTAGATTTGTACTGAAAGACTTCATAAAATAATCCATGGCCAATTTTTAAAATGTATTGATTGAAAAACCAGGTTAAGAACAATATAGTCAGCATAAGTACATGTGTGATTATTTGCTGATCATTTCTTAATGTTCACCAAACATTCAACAACTAAACTTGTATGGATATATAATTTTTATCCAATCATATTGATAAAAGTTATATTAGGTATTATCAGTGAGAGTGTGGGAAAGCGAATATTTTCATGTACTTCAATATGGTAGAGCAAAAGAGTAAAGAATTTTGGAGATTCAATTTAGCAGTATTTATCAAATTTTAAATTTGAATATACTTTAATTCAAGAATTCCTTCAAGGCATATCTTCTACAGAAATATTTACACTTGTGCAAAAAAGGTTTTAGTAATAATATTCTTTTTGTTCATTGCAGTGGTGAAAATATGAAACAATCTAAACACCCACCAATAAGGGAATGATTCCATCCAGTATACGCTTAGCAGTTAAAAAGAGCTTGGTAGATATTTGCTTGTATTATATTTCCTTGCATCACTAGTACTAGAACATATTTCAAAGACATGCTAACAAATAAAAAATCAAACTTTAAACACTTTATATGAAACCACAATATTAAAAAAGAAGTATATATACATAATATGAGTAGAAATCTATTTTTGAATATATACACATGTATGCATAAAAATATTTGAAATGATTACCTTTGCTAGGTGTGAAGGCTCATGCCTGTAATTCTAGTAGTTTGGGAGGCCAAGGCAGGAGGGTCACTGAGCCCAGGAGTTCGAGGCTTCGGTGATCTATGATCACAGCATTGCACTCCAGCCTGGGTGACGCAGCAAGACTCTGTCTCTAAAAAATAAAATAAAATGAAATAATTAAATAATAATTTTTAAAATGATTACCTTTTAGAGAGAGTATTACTGTGAGGGAGCAAATAAGAGCAACCCATTTTTATTCTATTATATCTTTTAAAAATATGCATAATGAACCTATATTTTACTTGTGTGATATATATAAAACATACATATATATCTACCTTATGTAACTATACCACTCAGTTTGAAACCACTAAAAATGTGTTTCCATATTACTGACAAATGAATATTTTAAATTGCTTACATATATATATATATATATATCACAAGTAAAATATAGTTTATATATATCCCTAAAAAACTAAGGAACCCTGAGATCCAGTCAACTGATTTACATATAGGCAGTGCCCTGAAGTCCTGTGAGCATGTCACTCCCTGTGGCAGTATATCCCTTCTGTACTCTGCTCATGTAAATGTATCAGCAAATCCTAGAGCATCAACACATTTGAGAAGTCTTATTTCCTGACATTAGCCTTTGAGCTCACAATACCCCAACTACACAGCCAAATTGTTTATTTGGATTTGATACTCACACCTCACAGAATCTCTTCCCCTGCTCCCTTCTTTGTCCTTTCTCATTCTATCTGGACATTCTTTCTTCTCGGCTTGTCCCATGGAGTCAGATAGACTCTTTTTGAGTCTTAGCTCTGTCACTATGTATGTGGCATTGGGCAAGTTACTTAAATTATCTGAAGTCCAATTTCAACTGTGCAGTGATAAATATAATACCGGCCGCTCGGAATTATTGTTAGGGTACTGCATGTGAAGTATAGCACTGGGTTCTATTTAAGGCTCAGTAAATAAAACCTACTATTATTATTTTTATTTATTTAGTTAAGCCATCTCCTTCAAAAGTTCAGAGACCCTGTGACTTGTCAATTCCCAAATTACTAAGCACTTCATAACTACCATTTAGAAGCTGACCCCAACTTCAATCCATGGGGAATAATGATAGATACTTTATACAGGGTCTGTATTTCTCAGAGTTGACCACTCAGCTTTAACCAACTTCTGTGGCAACAGTATCATTATACACAGTATATTCCAGACTCCAAAAGATGGAAAATATCGCCTTATAATCAAAATAACCTTGGGTCATGAGTGTGTCTTGTTTTTCTTCAAAGTACCAGGAGAGAGACATGTAGAAGAGTGAGCAGAAAGGTAAACAAAGCCTCTTTCTTATGAATGTAAAGAAATGAGAGTAGGATAAAGAGTATAAAAGTATTAAGAAAAGAATTACTAAAAGAAATCAAGCTTTCCCTGGATCACTTCCTATGAAGACATATACAATTCTTCTTTTTAAAAGAAAATTTACCTAAAATCACACTGCATGTATAGTTACCACTTTCCATGGCAGTTCTGATAACATACAAAAATACATTTGAATTGGATTCTGTAAAGCATGTAATTTAAACATTGGTACAATGCTCTAAGTGGGTTTATAAAATCCTTGGGTCTAACATATAGGTGAAATCATGTTACGATGGAATTCTTTCAATTATTCAGGTAATTTTATCCCAAACCATGCTCTGCTTATTATAATACTAAGGTGCTGTTATTCAGTGAAATGCTGTTTCTCACTGCTTTTTGTTATTTTCATTGTAAATAAATTCAAGAGCACTACAACTATATATGAATCAGTACATTTTAATGCTTTATTTAAAAATCCATGCTTAAAGTAATGTTGACTTTGTTGCTGCCACTGTAAAATTTTTTAAAACTATGTAAATGGTCACATCTTCTAACAAGAAAGGCATGGTTCACAAATACTTTAAAAACATGCGTAACAGCATTAAACCAGTCATGACTCCTGCAGGTTCAGTGTATGGGTTCCCAGTCAAAACAGATACAGTTTCTCATAATATCTGGCCTCTATGCTGATGTTCTTCATAATGCTATTATAAGAGGTTTCATTAGTCAAAGACATCTTCATCTAAAGCTTCCTTCTGGAAATCATATCCTATTTAATAAATTAGATGTAAAGCTCTTTATTCAGTTAACCACTTTGGATTTTATTTATCTTAGATACATTTGGCATAAAAACCTAAATCAGAAGTGTTTCACCCTGGTGAGGACATATAAAAATAAAATGGTCTTTCTCTCATTTTATTCCTTCCTATTTCCCCTTACCCCGCCTAGATATAATAACCTATTTCTGAAGTAATACGGATAATTCTGTGACAAATCCACTTCAGCCTTGGTAATGCCCTTCGTTTTGACTTCAAA
Organism: Macaca fascicularis; assembly: GCF_037993035.2. Classification (NCBI taxonomy): domain Eukaryota; kingdom Metazoa; phylum Chordata; class Mammalia; order Primates; family Cercopithecidae; genus Macaca; species Macaca fascicularis. The sequence goes on from NC_088379.1 coordinate 117,440,975, forward strand.
ACATTCACTGGCTCTCATGGATTTGTACTATTTAACACCCAGATAAAGGTAAGCTGCCTTTTTTAATAACGATGGATTACATTTTCTCGTTACATGCTCTTATTCAATTGGATTTTTTCAATCTAAGCACATCTATTCTAGGGAAAAATGTAATGTCAGTCTGAGAACAATTGTAGTTATTAGAAAAGTAAACATGATGAAACACAAAGTAACATAAACTGAAATTATCTGATTAAATTACTATAAAAAAGACGTGTATTTCCATGGAAAAATGATGCATCTAGGTGCTCTGCATTTTCTCTCTCCATTTTTTGTTATAGGACTATGTTATTACTTGTGCTTTCTTATAAACAAACATACGTGGAGGATGGGGGATATTTTAAGTAGAAATATAAGTTTGGGCCACGTGCAATCAAAGAAATATGATGGCATTTTATGTATGGAGACTGATCTAATAGTTTCTAGGCTAACAAATATGTTAATGATTTTACAGAAGTTCTTCTTGAATATCAATTTCAGACATCCAGAGCATAAGGTTTTCAAAGATGCTAATCCTAATATTCTGATAATATGGCTAAATCTATTAAATTTATTTTGTTCAATAAACTCAATTCAAATAAAACTGCCTTATTTTGATTGCTCAATAACTCAAATAAAACTGCCTTACAAAACTATACCATTCAATTAGAAACCACTAAAAGTGTTCCTATATTAATGACAAATGAATATTTTAAAATTATTAAAATTACTTTTTAAAGTATTAAATTATTAATTGAGTTAGAGCAGGAATAAATCAGTACCATTTCTAATAATAAAATTAGTTATGATATTTCCAGCATCAGTATACTAAATGTAGCTATCATTTTACCTATATTTTCCCTAAACCTCACAAGCATTCTGCAAGAGAGATATGCTGACCTCTTTTCTAGATGGGGACACTGAGGCTCAGAGATGTGAAGTGTCTTACCCTAAACAGCTCAGCTAACTAGTTTCTTAAGTAGTATTTGAGCCCTGGTTGACCCAAATCCAAAGTGAATGATCAGTCTAGTACACTACTTAGCCACTCACATTCCTGGTATCCAATGCTGAGACTTGCACCCAAGCGTTATCCCCTGCTCAGCACCTTGCACAGTGTCCAACATCTAGTAGGTGCTTAGTAAATGTTGAACGGATGAATGAAGAAATGCATAAATACATAAAATATTAGGCTTGGTAGGGTACAGAACATGACCCACAAATGAAATGTACCATCACAATTTCTTAAAGCCAAAATACAAAATCCATGAAAGTCTACGTCATTGGTATAAATGTAATTAAAATAACCTTCACAGCAGTATATTTCTATTTGAAGAATTGATATAAGTTACTCACCTTTTTAAGTACCAGGATATGTGGTCATATATATATATGTGTGTGTGTGTGTGTGTCTATAGATACATATAATAATCTGAGAAATTCGGCTTATTGATGTCTTCCACTGTTTTTCCTCCAATTCAAGCTTTATTATGATTAATGGAACATTCCCTTTTTCTGTGTCAGAATTAAAACAGTGCATTTCATATACATTCCTTTTTTTAGAGATGCCAATGTTTAAACCTGACATTTGGGTTTTGAATCAAATTTTGCAGACAAAACATCTTTAGAGAACAGAATGCAATATTCATTATTTCCAGGCATGTTATTGTTGGATGTATCCTGCAGCAGTGAACCTGAAAGAGTGGCAGGATGAAAAAGTAAGCGTTCAAGAGAAACAAAAGCCAAGACAGAAAGAGAGGACAGCAAAAGATGAAGAGAAAGAGAGGAAGAGGGAGGAGAGGAGGGAAGAGAAAAAGATCTGTATTTGTTTTACTACCTAGTGACAGCCATATAGAATGACATAATCTTGTTTTTGTAGGACTGTTTTGTTAAAGTAAGAATATTGTGTTTGTCTTATTTAAAACATTTCATAACAGTGCACCAAAAGAAAGATATGAAGACCCTCCTGTTTCATTTCCTGCCTCCATAGAATGTTGTGTTACTAAAATATTTTTATTACAACAGAACCTGAAGCAATATAAAATGTTTGCTTGAGGATTATTTTTAGTCCCTTTAAGCTGAACTTCTGTAATGAAATCTATTTACAGACATTCCATAGTGCCCTATGGTTACTAGCTTATGCAAATGAAGTGTGACCCTGGGAATAAACCTCTTGCCCCCTCATCATCCTCCCTGGCTTCAAAGGTCTCTAGGCAATCACTCTTTTAAGTGAAGAGATTTTAAAGCTGAATTGAAATAGAAAGAGAGGGAATAAAACTTGATGTATAATACCCATGCAACCCAACCATTTACTATCTACTGTTTTCCCATAAATATTTAGATACTAATTTATAAATCCATTTGGGATAAAGGTATTAGTACGTAATGATTTTTTTCTTTCAACCTCTACCTTTACTTTGGATTCTACAAACTAGAGACCAATATCAATCAATAGTCATTTACTCTAACTTCATTTCTTCTTACTTAAACTAAGGGTCACTAGATTGGGACAGAATTGGTTTAGTGATAACAAAATCTCTGCTGATTATATTCTCACTGACAATATATTTGTGCTGAACATCAGAATAATCAAAAGTGGTCAGGAAGATTTATATAATTCTAAGAGGATAATAACTAGGTATATGCCTAATATATTACTTGAATATATTAGTATTAGAAAATATTGGTGTTTATAAACAATTACAGAGAAAAATGATGGATCTAATTTTTAAGGGAAGGTTAATGAAATTGGATAACATTGCATTTTCAGAAGTACTAGTGAATGGGAAAGAGCTGTCTAAAATGCTTGTATAATAACCATCAAAATAAACTTTATAATTTTAGTGGGTCCCTTCCTACTGGATGATACTATGAACACAAAGTTTACTTTTTGTGGGACAAATTGTTTAAATGTAAGCCAGTTACAGATGGCGAGTGGATTCAAATCAGCTTTTGGAGGCCCCAGGGCTCTCCAGGTCAAAATGTCACCTCAGGATATTGCTAAAATTAGGAACTAATCCAGGATGACTCTGGGACTTGTAGGCCAAAAGGTCTGCTATACAATATTTCAAGGGATGGCAAACCACAGATAACTAACTTTTTAACCTGGTCAAATAGCACAATGAAGTTAAAGTGCGCTGGAAATTCCCTGCAAACACTTTTCCTTTTTCAATACTCTGGTAAAGTGTGCTGAATCTACCATTTTTCATAAAATATAGAGCTTTATTAAAATTAAAGTAAATGTCACCATTTAAGCTCTGTTATTTGTGTTTTGCTTTTTTGTATATGATCATCAAATTTATGTCATGAGGTTTTATTTTAGATGGTTGATGTTGAATAGTCAGTATTTGGTTTAGGTTAATACTTAGGCCTTGAAATGCATAAGGCTTTACCAACTCTTCCTTTCTAAGGGGTAGGGTCTCAATACTACAGCTATCTTCCTGGAAAAATCTGATTAGGCTCCAGAATAGGGTAAACGGTCCTGAATCCCTGGCCAGTAACAAGTGACTGAAAGGCAGAAAATTAATCAACGATGTACTCAAAATAGGTGCCAGAAGTTGGTGCTAAAACTCAGCTGGTCACCCCAAAGTAATGACTCAAAATAAGATTGGTGCACTTGTTAATGCTACCAAGTTACACAGCAAATATGCATGGACCCAGAAAAAAAAAAGAGAATGATGCAACAGAGGTAAGAATTAGAATTCAGAAGAAATTGGAGCATAGCAAACCAAAATCACAGCTAAAATACACCAGCAAATTATAAAGTCACAGAATCTAACAGCCCAGTAGGAAAAAGTCAATGAGTCTCAACTGCAAAAAGCAGTAAATCTTGTGGAAAACATTGGACAATTAAAGAAAACTCTCCTGAAAAACAATATATAATTCCAGATTAGTATCTATGCAGACCAAAGTGGATTCAGAAGCATTTCTCCAAACAGATATGTCAAGTTTTTAAACCTCAAGGACTAATAAATATTTGAGAAGAATTTCAACTGTAGACATTCCTCCTCCAGACTGAGAAGGGAATGAGAGGATGGCCCATGATAAAGAGCCACTCCTACAAGTGTAGCATGCTTACAAGTTGATCTTCAACAGACTAATCCAATGGTTCATTTGTTCATTCATTCTCTCAACAAATATTAACTGACATTTGTTATATGACAATCATTCTGCTTATATGCTGCATATAAGATAGTGAACAAAACAATCCTTTCTCAGCTCTTAAGCGTGCAACCAAGGGAGGGAGACAGATTACTAAAAATAAACACACAAAGAATCTATTACAGGTGGGCACATCATGAGGTCAAGAGATCAAGACCATCCTGGCCAACATAGTGAAATCCCATCTCTACTAAAAATACAAAAATTAGCTGGGCAGGGTGGTGCGCACCTGTAGTCCTAGCTACTCGGCAGGCTGAGGCAGGAGAATTGCTTGATCTGAATTTAAGTTCTGGATCCTCAACCTATTACATCATATGAATAAGTTACTTAACATCCCAGCGTTCACATTTTCTCCATAGGGCCATAGTGTATATTAAAGGTGATGCTTTTATTGTTTTTGAAAATGTCAGTTAAGACAGTCAATAACATATACTACCTGCTTAGTAAAGCATGTAAGCAGAGAGCTCTGTAACTGAGTTTTCTCCCTTCTTTTCCTCTATATTTTATTCTCTTTTGCATTGACTTTGCTATCCCTCTCTCGAACCATCACTCCCACCACACAATGCTTAGACTTTAGGATAAATGTTGGTCAGATAGATCTTAAAGCAGAGAATGGAATAAAAAATGACAATAACCTTTGGAAAAAAATGATAGAAAGCCCAAGCTCCAGTTCCACAGAATGGTCATGGTCTCTTTTACTGTCATAAAAGAAACATCACATTTCTTACACAGTTTCAGAAGTGCCTGCTCTGAACCACACTTAGAAGTCAAGTAGCAAAACAGGATCTTTAGCAGCAAAGTGCTCGAATGTGTCAGTCTTACCAGTTTTTCTTTGTTTTGTTTTGTCTTTTGTAGAGACAGGGTCTGGCTATGTTGCCCAGGCTGGTCTCAACCTCCTGGCCTCAAGTGTTCCTCCTGCCTCAGCCTCCCCAAATACAGAGATTACAGTGGTGAGACACTGTTTCCAGCCTAGTCTTACCAGATTTGTACACTACTCATCACCATATCTTTCATCAAAGAATCATAATCCAGGCTACATTTCCTTAGTGGATTAAAAATCTCAAAGAGTAAAGGCAGAGAAAAAGGTCTAAAAGTTTACAGAAATGTATCATCAATGCAAATGGTCAGAAAATAATTGCGGAAAACCAAGGAGTGTATTTGAGAAAAGGATTTACCTCTTTAGGCCAAGCCATATATAGATAGGACAGTATACCTGGGGTCCAGGCATTTCAGCCCATAACCCCTCAGCAAGCCAAGCACATTCTGATAATGTTATGTCAACGTCAACAGGTACAACATTATCCCTGCAAGGGCCACAGGAGCCTAATACTTTCTCCTCTACCATTAAATAGATTTAAAATCCAGTTGCCTTCTGGGTAGTCAAACCATGGCTAGTTTGGGTACGACACAGGATGTGAATATAGGATGAGGAGGCACGTGAAGTCCTAGGAGGCTGATATAAAAATAGAGTGTGCATTTTGAGTGTACGTGGGCCAAAGATGCCCCACTCGTTTACAAGTAGTTTGTCACTAAGGAATGAGATGGCAGATCATTTTCGTAGGAAGTACAGAACCAATGATATCTTAAACTAGGTTATGAGAGTAAAGAACAATGAGTCCTTAAGAAAAAGGAAAGTTGGCGGGGCGCGGTGGCTCAAGCCTGTAATCCCAGCACTTTGGGAGGCCGAGACGGGCAGATCACGAGGTCAGGAGATCCAGACCATCCTGGCTAACACGGTGAAACCCCGTCTCTACTAAAAATACAAAAAAAAAAAAAAAAAAAAAAAAAAAAAAAAAAAAAAACTAGCCTGGCGAGGTGGCGGGCGCCTGTAGTCCCAGCTACTCGGGAGGCTGAGGCAGGAGAATGGCGTGAACCCAGGAGGCGGAGCTTGTAGTGAGCTGAGATCCGGCCACTGCACTCCAGCCTGGGCGACAGAGCGAGACTCCACCTCAAAAAAAAAAAAAAGAAAGAAAGAAAGAAAGAAAAAGGAAAAGGAAAGTTTAGGCTGTTACAAGCTCAGGGTTGAACACCAACTGAAGGCATTCTTGGGGTCAGGTTGTTGGGCACAATGTGTGATTGACATTGGAAGCCTTTCAGACTCAGCCACTTTTGCAAGGCTGCTGTGCTGTAGTGACTAGTAACTTTCACACTCAGATACTCTGTCAAGGCTGTGCTGTAGTGACTGGTAACCGAGCATACAAGCAAAGGGCCCAGTCTTACAGAGTGGGTGGGCATCCAGCTGGAAAATGCAGGACAGGTCTCTGACGTTGACACCATGTGGCAGAAGAAGGCAAAGGCATTCATGAGTTGAATAAACTTTCTTGTGCCTCCTGTGCCCTAGTACTTGAAACAAGACTAGCCTCTCCTTTAACATTAAGGATTTTCTGGGCTTCTTGGGCAATTAAGGAGGAGGTATGCTAATAGGACAAGTAGGTAATGGATGAGGCAATAACTCTCAAGGCTTCGGCATGGAAGTGGCACATATCCCTTGTGCCATACTTACTTCATTGTAACACATTTCTTTCGTCAAAATATTTGGCTAAGCTTGATATTTAAGAGACCCAGTAGAAAAGGATGAAGTAAACAAGGGTCCAATAAAAAGAAGTCTCAAATATTTTGACAATCATACCATCTATCACAAATTTCTTCTTTGTTCACATAGTCAATGATCAGTATCTAAAGATACAAGGACATGGTAAAGAAAAACAAATTTTGTAGACTCTAATAACAAGTGTGAAGATTTTATTTCTACAATTGAGATGCTTTCTAATTCTAAGCTTCTTTAATTTTACAGTAAACACTACGGCACTTTTTTTTTTTTTTTGTCATCCAGGCTGGAGTGCAGTGGCATGATCTCAGTTCAACACAACTTCCACCTCCCAGGTTCAAGCGATTCTCATGCCTCAGCCTCATGAGTAGCTGGGATTACAGGTGCCCACCACCATGCCTGGCTAATTTTTTTTTCTGTATTTTTAGTAGAGGTGGGGATTCACCATGTTGGCCAGGCTGGTCTCAACCTCCTGACCGCAAGTGATCCACCTGCCTCTGCCTCCCAAAGTGCGGAGATTACAGGCGTGAGCCACCTCACCCAGCAGATGCCTATTTTTTACATTAAAAATTTGAAGCTGTGTCTATTAAATGCATTGAGTTCTTTTGGAAAATACCATCAATGTCATGGTTATTATATTTATAAAATGTAATTGTCTCTAAATAAAATTTTTTGTTTAACAACTTTTTCCTTTAAAAAATAAAAAATTACATAATCTGCACTACTTTTCATTTTCATCTTCAGATTTTACTATTTTCTTTCTGTTTTTATCCTTATTTCTTCCTACTCACTTGACATTTTGACACAAAAATGTATAACAAGAGTAAAGTTAATAGAGAGAGAGATCATTTTAACTTATGTATGACTTCCAGAAAAGACCATCTGAAACAGTCATACCTATAGCATTCTATATCATACCTACAGATCCTAGAGAAACTCCAAGATTAGGTATAGCATAGTATCTCTAACATGGTTAGAAAATCACCACATTATAAGCACACCAACAAAAAAGATAATTTCTCAAAGACTATGACCTAGCTATAATACAAATGTATCAAGCCTGTACAAGTCTAAATGACCTATTGTGGAAGCTATCTTGGTTGTTCTAAAAACAACTGACTATGTAATTATTAGATATTGCAGCTAAATGTTGCATATTTAAGTTTATGCAAACACACACCATCATAAACAGACAGTTTTTTGACATGAAATTATTTACATGGAAAAAAAGGAATGTAGAAAAGAAAACCAATAGCTATGTAAGGAACATAACTTGCTTAAAGCAGGTCTCCTCAGATATAAAATAAAGGACATTAACCGTATTACATTTAAAAAAAAAAAAACAAAATATTTTAAGGATATTTTATTTCTCTTCCGGTTCTATGAGAATTGTAATGATTATCCTCAAAGCATTTTCCATTAAGTACATATGTTTATAAATACATAAATTGCAATTAATCTACAAACATTTACTGGTTCTAAGTAACAGGGTATGTTTTAGACACTTAATAAAGTAATATCCTCAGTCCTTCTGCTTTTCTCTGTAAATTTCAACATCTCAATCAATCAATAAAAGACCTTCAAGGGTCAAAGTTTCTCAGTGCCCAAATGCTAGGATTACCTCAGGATTTAACACCAGGCTTGGTTAAATACAGGTTATATAGATCTCTTCTTTCTTTGGGCACAACCAGAAAGGAATCTTTTAGTTATGATAGAAGAGCAACAAGTAGAAAAAAGACAGCTTCTGTGCCCCTCTCAATCAACAGACAAATCAACAAACCAGACAGAATTATATGTGATCTGATAGTGTGTATTTTGTGACATCACCGTCATTTTTATCCAACAATTGTTGAGCATTTCCATGCACTAGGTATTGTGGTAGGTGCTAATAATACAAGGATAAGCAGAGTTCAGGGGAAACTTCCTAAAAAAGTCTGAATTTCAAAGAAGGAATGAATATGATTTTGCCAGATGGGCAATGGGGCCTGAGGAGAGAGAAGGGAGAGGGGAAGAGAGAGAGAAGGCCTTTCAGACAGAATGAATATCACCAACAAAGTTATAGAAGCATGAAACAACATAGTAAATTCTTGAACCTGCTATTAGAACAGTTCAGATTGATGCCTACCACCAGGGCACAGGCTGAGAATGATTAGGTCTTGCAAGGGCATGGACAGAGACTACTTCATGGAGGGCCACGTGTGCCTTAAGAAAGGTTATAGATTATCATGAAAACAATGAAGCATCAGGGGAGGGTCTTAATGAAAGAAGCTACGTTATAGATAAGAATTTTGAGAAAATAATTTTGGCTGGGACATGAGGTATACCTTAGAGGAGATTGACATGGAGGGAAAATATCAATTAGGAGATTATTTTTAGAATTCAGAGAAGTGATATTTTTAAAGGTTCTGAGCCCAGTTTTAGATTTGCTACTCATAAGGGGACTGTTGTACACCCAACAGCTACTAGAGAGATGATGGCATTTTTCAGGATTTAAAACTTTTCTGTTTAAAAATTTCTTTTCCTCTAACAGACAATTTGAAAGGAATCATCAATATTACCTATATTCTTGCAAAATATCTTTTTACAAATGTCACATTGAAGATGTCTGAATCCCTACTTATAGGATTCGTTTGCTCCTTCACTGAAGAAAAGTGCCACAAATCTCTAATTCATTGGACGGGATAGGATTCACATTGCAGATCATGAGATTCACTCTTTTAAGCGACAAATGACTATATTTCCCCCTTATTTGGTGACTGACTCCTTCCTCCAACCGAGAGCTTGTATCTCTGTACTTAGGCTTCCCACCAAGATTACATTTGTCCATGACCTATGAAGTAATCCTAACTGTTTTGTATTTTTAAACACCAGTAGAGGAGACAACAATGATTGGGTGCCCTCAAAATTTTGCTCAGTGGTCTGACATCATAGATATTTCGCCAGGCCTATTTCCATATTTGACCAATTCTTCTTTCCATTGAGTCATGCTGAACAAAATACATTATCTCAATAATTGCTATCTTCAACAACCTAAAATTAAATGTATTATCCCAACACTGTGGTATGATGAGAAAGAAATTTTCTCTTTTAAGAAAGTTGAAGAGATACTGATGTTAGGGAAGTTACACCATACAACTAGAAGAAAATTTTTAAAGTTTTTTTTTAATAATTACAGAAAAAAGGTTTGTCATAACTCACGAAACAATAAAGCCTGCTTTCACAACAAAGCCTACCTTATAACTTTTGTAAAGAAAGAAAAGCAAAAATAAGTATAGTTCCAAATACTATCATTAAAACTTGTGTCTATATTTTCATTTCTGCTTATTTAGCATTGCCTTCATACTTAAAATGTATAAAGTATCACTACTAAAAATATAGCATCTCCCTAGAAAGTGACTTTAAGAATAAATAGCTTGTTATAATTAGCTAATGCTGCTTCATAAACCCAAAACCTTTTAGTTAGTTTACATTAAAACTTAGATAAGGTCTTCAAAAACGTCGGTGATGAAGATCACACAATGCAGTAATACCAAGGAGAATTGTTGACAGTAGCTTCTCACTAGCTGACAAAGTCATGACTGTTTTTTAAGATTATGGAAGGCCATTCATTTTGTTTGCATGAATTTAAAGATAATTTAACCAAATCCTCTAACAGTAGTTAATGGTTCTTAATTATATGATGTGATAAAATAGAAGAAAGCCTTGTTCATTGAAAGGTAGTATTATTATTAAAATTATCTAATTTTATATGACAGTAAAATTAAAAGATGACACAGTAAAGAAGGAAAAATACCCCACGGAGTGGTTAAACAACACCTAAGTTTTCACTTTTCTGTGCCAAGTTTTATTTCAGAGAATAAGGCTCAGTTGCACAACATTTCAGGAAAACATAAAATTAAGCTTTGGAAGTAGATTTCATGGCTCAGCTCTCCTTTACTGACTTACGAAGAAGTACATTTTGCATCATTGTTTGAATCTGCTAGCATTTCCATGATCAAACTTTTGACTTCAAAATTGAATGGCAGTATAGTTTATTTTTGAGCACTTCTAAGTGTTATACCAGTATATCCTATCAACTTTGAACAGGAATTGAGAACACACACCTGGCTTGCAAAGATGCTATAGGATTTAGAACGTGAACATGATAAGCATATCTGAGATTGCCCTCACTATTTCTTTTGGAGGCAAGAACTCTATTTCTTTCAAACTCATGTAAATAGAATAACTAGTCAAGAGTTTCCAGTCCTCTTCTGTTTGGGGACTGGAATAATTACTAGTTATTGAGTGCCAAGTACACGTTTTACCTGAGTTTTTTCATTTGATGATCCAGAGTCCCTGTAAGACAAATGTTATGGTTATAACATCCCCATACTACAGATTACAATTTCAAGGCTTAGAGAGGTTAAACTGTATGTTCAAAACACGTGGACTATGAAGAACAGACACAGGGTTCGAATCCCAGTTTTGTTCAACAGGGATTCAAACGCAGGTCTAACTCCAAGTCCTAGGCATATAAAGTTGAATTCATATATTTTCTGCTAACTCCCCAAATCTGTCTCTATTGTGACATTTCCTACTACTATGGATGGTACCCTACTTCCACTTATCTGCAAAAGCCAGAAAACAGGGATAATTCTTAACTCCTTTTTCCTCATTTTCAATAACCAATAAGTCATCACGTCCTCTCTTCTACTTTGTATCTTTCAAATCCAGGTTTACCCCAGCTACATTTTCTCTACCTTAGTTCTGCTCTCATAATTTCTTTCCTGGATGGTTGTAAAAGTTCTCAACTGATATTCGGGCCTCCAGTCTTACCTGTCTCTAATCTACTCTCCACACCACAATCAGAATGAGCTTTCGAAAGGACACACCTTGTCATATAGCAATCCCAATGTAAAAGCCTTAAATAGTTCCTTAGTGCCTTAAGAATAAAGCTCAAAGCCTTCTTACCTCTTTTAGGGTCCTTTGTTAATTGTGCCTTGCTTAACTCTCCATCCTAATCTCTCTCTACTCTTTCTATCACAGACTACATCCCACCCCTCTTAATGTTCAGTAGTTGTAGAAACATTCTGGGTGATTTCTTGCCTTTACGCTTTGGTACAGATTTCCCTCCTGCTTCTTTGGAAATTTCTCCCTACTTTTTCCTAATTTTTACTTGGGTAACAGTTCTTCCTTCAGGAAGCAGTTTCAGTATCCTCTCCTTAAACTATCTGTCGAAACTCTTACTTGCCACAGCACTGAGCTCAAAGCACTCAAGGAAAATGTTGCCATTATCCAGTTGGGCTTTAAGATGTTTCCAATCAAAAACTGCTTTAAAGTTCATATGGAACCAAAAAAGAGCCCGCATCTCCAAGACAATCCTAAGTCAAAAGAACAAAGCTGGAGGCATCACGCTACCTGACTTCAAACTATACTACAAGGCTATAGTAACCAAAACAGCATGGTACTGGTACCAAAACAGAGATATAGACCAATGGAACAGAACAGAGTCCTCAGAAATAATACCACACATCTACAGCCATCTGATCTTTGACAAACCTGAGAGAAACAAGAAATGGGGAAAGGATTCCCTATTTAATAAATGGTGCTGGGAAAATTGGCTAGCCATAAGTAGAAAGCTGAAACTGGATCCTTTCCTTACTCCTTATACGAAAATTAATTCAAGATGGATTAGAGACTTAAATGTTAGACCTAATACCATAAAAATCCTAGAGGAAAACCTAGGTAGTACCATTCAGGACATAGGCATGGGCAAAGACTTCATGTCTAAAACACCAAAAGCAACGGCAGCAAAAGCCAAAATTGACAAATGGGATCTCATTAAACTAAAGAGCTTCTGCACAGCAAAAGAAACTACCATCAGAGTGAACAGGCAACCTACAGAATGGGAGAAAATTTTTGCAATCTACTCATCTGACAAAGGGCTAATATCCAGAACCTACAAAGAACTCAAACAAATTTACAAGAAAAAAACAAACAACCCCATCAAAAAGTGGCCAAAGGATATGAACAGACATTTCTCAAAAGAAGACATTCATACAGCCAACAGACACATGAAAAAATGCTCATCATCACTGGCCATCAGAGAAATGCAAATCAAAACCACAACGAGATACCATCTCACACCAGTTAGAATGGCGATCATTAAAAAGTCAGGAAACAACAGGTGCTGGAGAGGATGTGGAGAAATAGGCACACTTTTACACTGTTGGTGGGATTGTAAACTAGTTCAACCATTATGGAAAACAGTATGGCGATTCCTCAAGGATCTAGAACTAGATGTACCATATGACCCAGCCATCCCATTACTGGGTATATACCCAAAGGATTATAAATTATGCTGCTATAAAGACACATGCACACGTATGTTTATTGTGGCACTATTCACAATAGCAAAGACTTGGAATCAACCCAAATGTCCATCAGTGACAGATTGGATTAAGAAAATGTGGCACATATACACCATGGAATACTATGCAGCCATAAAAAAGGATGAGTTTGTGTCCTTTGTAGGGACATGGATGCAGCTGGAAACCATCATTCTTAGCAAACTATCACAAGAACAGAAAACCAAACACCGCATGTTCTCACTCATAGGTGGGAACTGAACAATGAGATCACTTGGACTCGGGAAGGGGAACATCACACATCGGGGCCTATCATGGGGAGGGGGGAGGGGGGAGGGGGGAGGGATTGCTTTGGGAGTTATACCTGATGTAAATGACGAGTTGATGGGTGCTGATGAGTCGATGGGTGCAGCACACCAACATGGCACAAGTATACATATGTAACAAACCTGCACGTTATGCACATGTACCCTAGAACTTAAAGTATAATAATAATAAATAAATTTAAAAAAAAAAAGATTTTTCCAATCCTGCCCATTTTTTTTTCTTTTTTCTTTTTTCTTTTTTTAATTTTCTTTATTATACTTTAAATTCTGGGATACATGTGCAGAACGTGAAGGCTTGTTCCATAGGTATAAACGTGCCACAGTGGTTTGCTGCACCCATCAACTTGTCATCTACATTAGGTATTTCTCCTAATGCTATCCCTCCCCTAGACCCCCATCCCCCAACAGGCCCTGGTGTGTGATGTTCCCCTCCCTGTGTCCATGTGTTCTCATTGTTCAACTCCCACTTATGAGTGAGAACATGTGGTGTTTGGTTTTCTGTTCTTCTGTTCGTTTGCTGAGAATGATGGTTTCCAGTTTCATCCATGTCCCTGCAAAGAACAAAGAACATCCTTTTTTACGGCTACATAGTATTCCATGGTGTACAGATGTCACATTTTCTTTATCTAGTCTACCATTGATGGGCATTTGGGTTGGTTCCGAGTCTTTGCTATTGTGAACAGTGCCACAATAAACATATGTGTGCATCTTTCTTTATAGTAGAATGATTTATAATCCTTTGGGTATATACCCAGTAATGGGATTGCTGGGTCAAATGCTATTTCACAATGGTTGAACTAATTTACACTCGCACCAACAGTGTGAAAGTGTTTCTATTTCTCCACATCCTCTCCAGCATCTGTTGTTTCCTGACATTTTAATGATCACCATTCTAACTGGCGTGAGATGGTATCTCATTGTGGGTTTGATTTGCATTTCTCTAAAGACCAGTGATGATGAGATTTTTTTCACATGTTTGTTGGCTGCATAAATGTCTTCTTTTAAGAAGTGTCTGTTCATATCCTTTTCTTACTTTTTGATGGGGCTGTTTATTTCTTCTAAATTTGCTTAAGTTACTTGTAGAGTCTGGATATTAGTCCTTTGTCAGATGGATAGATTGCAAAAATTTTCTGTCATTCTGTAGGTTGCCTGCTCACTCTGATGATAGTTTCTTTTGCTGTGCCAGAGCTCTTTAGTTTAATTAGATCCCAATTGTCAATTTTAGCTTTTGTTGTCATTGCTTTTGGTGTTTTAGTCATAAGGTCTTTGCCCATGCCTGTGTCCTGAATGGTATTGCCTAGGTTTTCTTCTAGGGTTTTTATGGTTTTAGGTTTTCTGTTTAAGTCTTTATCCACTTTGAGTTAATTTTTGTATAAGGTATAAGGAAGGGGTCCAGTTTCAGTTTTCTGCATATGTCTAGCCAGTTTTCCCAACATCATTTATTAAATAGGGAATCCTTTCCCCATTACTTGTTTGTGTCAGGTTTATCAAAAATCAGATGGTTGTAGATGTATGGTGTTATTTCTAAGGCCTCTGTTCTGTTCCATTGGTCTATATATCTGTTTTGGTACCAGTACCATGCTGTTTTGGTTACTGTAGCCTTGTAATTCTAGTTTGAAGTTAGGTAGTGTGATACTTCCAGCTTCCAGTTTTGTTCTTTTTGCTTAGGATTGTCTTGGCTGTGGGGCTCTTTTTTGGATCCAAATGAAATTTAAAGTAGGTTTTTCTAATTCTGTGAAGAAAGTCAATGGTAGCTTGATGGAGATGGCATTGAATCTATAAATTACTCTGGGCAGTGTAGCCATTTTCGTGATATTGATTCTTCCTATCCATGAGCATGGAATGCTTTTCCATTTGTTTATGTCCTCGCTTATTTCCTTGAGCAGTGGATTGTAGTTCTCCTTGAAGAGGTCCTTCACATCCGTTGTAAGTTGGATTCCTACGTATTTTATTCTCTTTGTAGCAATTGCGACTGGGAGTTCATTCATGATTTGGCTCTCTGTTTGTCTATCATTGGTGTATAGGAATGCTTGTGATTTCTGCACATTGATTTTGTATCCTGAGACTTTGCTGAAGTTGCTTATCAGCTTAAGGAGATTTGGGGCTGAGACGATGGTGTTTTCTAAATATACAATCATGTCAGCTGCATACTGAGACTATTTGACTTCCTCTCTTCCTACTCGAATGCCTTTATTTCTTTATCTTGCCTGATTGCCCTGGCCAGAACTTCCAATACTATGTTGAATAGGAGTGGTGAGAGATGGCATCCTTGTCTTCTGCTGGTTTTCAAAGGAAATGCTTCCAGTTTTTGCCCATTCAGTATGCTATTGACTGTGGGTTTGTCATAAACAGATCTTATTACATGAACAAAGAACAAGGACTATCAGCTTTCTAAATATCATTTAGAAGTTGGCTGTGTTTTTTAAGAGACATATTCCTTCTCTCTCAAGTTTTTAGTTGTCTTCTGTCATGAAGGGAGTCAATGTCATTGCCTTCACACTAAGAGAATATGACCAGCACTACAGCCCAACTGACCATCTTTCCAACCCTTCAAGAACTAAGGTAGCCATTCTTTCCCACAGGATTCCATCTTAGCAGAACAGGGATTTAGAAGTCTCCCAATTATTACATAATCGGTTCACAGTTGGAACTGGATGAGTGTAAGCAAATCATTTGATTTGGTTCAGTTCAACAAGTATGTATTTATTGAGTGCATACTATGTGCTAAGCATCAGGCAACAGAGATGAAAGAAAACTTTTAAGGAAATTACAATGGTGACAGATAAACAGATATGACATAATGTGCTCAAAAAAAAAAAAAAGGAAGAGTGAGAAAGAGATAACAATCTGCATAGGGCGCTACAAAACCACTTGGCTGGGTCGGATGTGGTGGCTCATGCCTGTAATCCCACCACTTTGGGAGGCCAAGGCGGGTGGATCACGAGGTCAGGAGATCAAGACCATCGTGGCCAACTTGATGAAACCCTGTCTCTACTAAAGTAAACACAAAAAATTAGTCAGGTGTGGTGGTGCATGCCTGTAGTCCCAGCTACTCAGGAGGCTGGGGCAGGGGAATGGCTTGAACCAGGGAAGTGGAGGGTGCAGTCAACCGAAATCATGTCACTGCACTTCAGCCTGGCTACAGAGAAAGATTCCATTTAAAAAAAAAAAAAAAAAAAAAAAAAAGCACTTGGCTTTACCTAAGAGTTGTTCATAGATTTCCTGGAAGTGATAGGCCTGACTTAATTTCAGGAAAGATGGATGAGCCTGGTCCGTGGGGAAGATGGGAAGGTTCTCCCAGACCATGAAACAAAATGAAGTAAAATACACAAGTGTGGTCACAATTTGGTCCCTTTGAAGTAGACACTAAGTACAAGATGCTCATGAGAAATAATACCTGTGGAAGTGAATGGGAAGAAGCCCAGGCCTGGGCAGAGAGAGAAGTTGAGTGTGACACTAGTGGTCTGCAGCACCATGGAGGGACTGCAGCCAGACCTTAGATCCCTTCCTGGCTCTGCCACTGCATGCAATATGCCAAGAAAGTGTGGCCTTGGACAGGGCTGCATGCTGAAGCAATTAGTAGAGAATTGATTGAGAGGCAGCTAGGCAGCAAGTCCTTCCTTGAAGGGGTCCAGTGTGGTGCATCTCTGTGTCTGCCACAAGTGTGAATCTAGGTCCAGTATTACTAGACTGTAAATGTCCATCCATCTGGAGAGTGGTATAAAAAGTGACTGAAAAGAAAGATTTTCCAAAGACACATTCTCACAGTGATATGCTAGCACTTCCGAGGGGGAGAAAAAGCCAATTATACACATTGCTTCCTAATGCTGTATTCAGTGACATAGCTTTGTGTCTTGAAATCAGCCTTGGTGAGAGGATCTGCACCACAAAAACTGGCAGAAGTTACAAATCAGAGCCTTACTGTTTTGAGAGCCAGCACAAGACCTTACCATTTTCCTTCCTGTGTCTATAAACCCACATCTGAACCACGATGAAGAGAAACCCTGGGTAAGAAGGCGCAACACAACCTGCTCAAAACTGGAGAGACTATAGGCCAATAAGCCCCATCTCTTTATACTGAGAGAAGTAAAAACCCTTCACTTTTCCACCTTCTAATCCCTCCACTAACCTCACTTCTACCTCAGTAAGGTGGAGTCTCAAAGGATAATTCATTTATTGCAACTATTCTGTTTTCACAGATATTCAAGAACATGTATTGAAGGCCTACTATGTGCCAGGAACTAAGCTAGGGACTAGAAGAACCAATTAAGAGCATGCAATTGTATACAAACAAACTTAATTCCTGTTCTTGGAATTTTTATTTGAGTGAGAACTAGATATATTCCTCAAATAAATCATGAAATAAATGTATAATCACAAATGGTGATGAATACTATGAAGAAAATATGGAGAAGGATAAACACTTAAAATCCCTGAAATTTTAAACTTACGGGTCACTTACAATAGCATAAAATAAAGTGTTCCTGTTATTAGACCCTACAAACTAAAGCAAGTGATAATATACAGTTTTATAGAAAGTCAATCATCATATTCTGTCTTAAGTTCCTGTCTTAGTTTCTTCTAATGCAGTGCCTTGAAGATTATTAGCTAAAATCCCCTGGTTAGGACAAAACAATTGGCAAACAAAATGCAGCATCTCAACCTTAAATTCACATTCCTAGGCTTATTATCTAAAAAAGCAAAGTGAATTTTATTCACTAACATTATTTTAGGGAAAAAAATAATGCTTGTTCTTGGAAAAGTCTGAGACTTATGTCTGATCTGTACCTAATAACATATAAAAGATAAATTTATTCATAGCATCACATTTCCTATGATAAATGATAAGCATACAATGAAAGCACATATCTTATCTAATGCTCAGTAGGCCCTGTTTTAGAGTATTTGGAAAGTAACATTTTCTGTGTGCGACTCCACAATTATGTGCTCATGAATTCTGATCAGATCAAAAATAATTAATCCAGGACAATCTGCCTGTACTTCTTATAGTCAAGTTTTAGATAGAACGAGATTTTGCTACTTTTATTATCTATGATCTTCACTACAAACTCATTATAAAATGCATCTCTAGTATCAGATAAAAATTTATAGGTGTTTCCACTGTAGGTTGCACCCAAGCATTAAAACACCTCAACACATTATACATATATTCATACATAGGGCCAAAGTGATACCATTCTCATTTTTCATCATCAAGGCATTTATAAGACTTCTATCTTCTTTTGCTTTTGTGACCTCTAGCCAGAAAGGCCAAAATAAATAAAGGTCAAGATAGATGTCAAATCAAGCAATTACTAAACAGGGAACTTGGCTGTGACCCTCAGATTAGAAATGGTGACCTGTCACAGCAACAGGGGAAAACCTTCCTGCAACTCCTCTCCCATCTGCGAAATACAATCTAGATTTGCAGCCTAGACTGAAAAAAATTGATATCTTTCATTTGCGTTTTAATCTTTTCCACCCTTCATATTGGGGTTGTCCTCCCATTTTCTCCTTAGCTGTCAGTTCTGAATCATAGACATTTGAGAGAAAAAATTAGTGGGCATGGCATCTGCACTAGGGAGAGAAATCATACCTATCATGAAAAATGAGAATGAGCCAGCCCAATACAAAATGTTGTAATATCACTTTTATTCATATAACTTTATTTGGGGCTGCATGAAAATTAGACAATTTGTTTAATAGCAGTGATTTCAATCAACGATGCTCATATTTTTTCTGCAGTGGGCCACTTGCAAGAACAAATTTTTGGAATATTCTTTGGGAGGTGACTAAAATTTCCAAATTCACATATATATGTGAGCCTCGATTCATGTTATTTCTACAATTTCATTCTTTCCTCTTTGGCTCCCCAAAACTGCCACTCTTCACCCCAGTTGTCGTGTTGAAAATACTGTTTTTATTACCCATGTCTAACACCACGACCCACCTTCACTGCTGAATTCTTCTACCTTCTTAAACCTGTCATTCTTCAAAAGACTTGTATTCATCCTTTTTTTATTGTAAAAAAAGAATATGAAAAAGATTTACTCATGAATTTTGAGTTGAGGCAGAACAAAAAAAACAGAATTTTAAGTCAAAGTAATAGTTTGATAGAGAGTCTTACAAAGAGGTTGTTTGCTTTTTCTTTTATAGCTTGACTTTCCACAATTCACAAGGGAATATTACCAATTAAATAAAAAATTTAAGCCATTTTTTCTACTAAATAATTAAATTCAATTTGAAATTAATGAATTTTCACTATTAAATGTAATTATTTTCAGAAAAAATTAATAGTCAAATACATTTTAAAATCTGATTTTGAAATAAACTGATAGAAAAACTATGAGGGGCAGGGACTAATTAAAAAAGAAACAAACCAGAAAATGACATAACCATCACTCTGTTATTGGAACATAAGCCTGGAAACCCACTGAGGAAGAATTATCCAGAAAAAAAAAAGAAACTTGGGAAGTCTCATTTTTCAGAAATTCTTACATTAGTAAACTTCAAATGTGAACCTTAAAGCAAGACTATAAACACATTACTATAAGGTCATTTTCATTTCAAATTTCATTTAAACCCAAGTCTTCACTGAAAAAATTAGTAAGTTTAAGAAGTAATTTGAAGACTTTCTGAGCTGCACAATTCAGATAAATGAAGCATGAGGATAAGTTTCAATATCAAGGTAACAGCCAATGTGCTTAAAATTCTGTATAAACCACACCTTTTAAGTCAAATTATTTTTTGCTGGTATGTTCATTCATTGCTTTCACTTATTTACCCAAGGATTCTGATCAGAGATTCTAGTGGTACATTTGGACTATTATTATTATTAGTTCTTCTAGTTACCAAAGAAGCTAAAGCAGTGCATGCACTATTAATGGTCAGTTTGGAGAGGGTGACAGCCCCCAAGGATTCCTACATGGATTACATTAACTTTGGAATACTATCTATTCCAAAAGTTTCAAAACACAGGTGATTGCAGGGGTGAACTCCTGGAAATTTAAAGTTGTTTCTTTGGGGAAAAGTCATCTTGATTTCCACTACACACATTTACATCTTCAAAATTCCCAGATTTGAGGCTCAACAAAAAAAACTTAGCTAAGTACCGCCTTGAATTACTCTTATTTCTTCATTGTGTCTGCGGTTAATGACACTGTGAATGAATAAGACTGAAGATGCAAC
This sequence comes from Macaca fascicularis, assembly GCF_037993035.2. Classification (NCBI taxonomy): domain Eukaryota; kingdom Metazoa; phylum Chordata; class Mammalia; order Primates; family Cercopithecidae; genus Macaca; species Macaca fascicularis. Next base: position 117,461,560 of record NC_088379.1, read on the forward strand.
CGTGATGGCTTGACGTATTTTTTTGCTGTTGTTTTCTTAAGAGGTGTGGCCAGATTTAAAAAAAAAAAAAAAAAAAAAACTTGTGTACTGAAAAATAATTGTCTAAGAGTGAGAACCTGTCATTTAAATAGGAGTGGATTCCCTCTAAATTTCACCCTAGTGGCTCTTATGAATCATAGAAAATGGGCAACTCCCTGTGGCTAGAATTCCTTCTTTCCACCTTTAATGATGCCAATTAGCCTGGGTGGGGTTAACAGAGAGGTTACCTTACATACGAGACCATTTTAGTAACAATTTTCCCTTGGAAAACGGTCTGTAGAACCAAACTAAAAATAAAGTTAGACAGCTTAAAGATAGGGAAAAGTCAGACTTTAAAATAGAAAAATACATAAACATTACTAATCAGTGTTTATTCACAGTATCTTCTTCATACTGTTTGAGAACTCTGAAAATAACTCAAGAAGACATAATAAATTACTCTGGAATTATCACTGAGCACTGATAATAACAAAAGCGAGTTGACTTGTTTGTTTTAAGCCCCTATCCTTTCTGGAAGTATAGTTCTCAAGGAACTAGATAAAACATGATTATTGCACTACACATCTAAATGAATTTAGAAGACTGTATTTCTTCATAATTAGTCATTTTCATTTTGTCCTAAAGTAATGTATTTGTTCAACAACACCTTTAATAAGTAGGGTTTTATATACAATTATTTTTTCTAAAAACCTATAAACACCCCACAAATCAATGCCTGTTCTTTACCAAAATATCCTCACAATCAATCTTTAAATACGCAGTGAAAATCCAGGCTTATAATAATCTTGGACAATTTCTGAGATAAATTCATTTGATCCTCCAACAACCGTATAAAGTAGGAAAAGTTGGTAATTTTTCCATTTTAAAGATGAGAACATTGAGATTCAGAATGATTATGTCTGTGGCCTCAAGCTAATTATTGAAAGAGTGAGTTCGATTCCAAGCCTCCTGGATTCCCATATCCCGCTTCATGTTCCCCTCTTAACATGTAATTCACACCCCCAATTTTTTATGTAGTTTGTTTGTGCTTTAGAAATTCAAAGAAAGCACAGGTAAGTTGGTTAAGACTTCACAGGGTCAGAGAGCTTTAAGCAAAGCCTTAAAAATGGGACCGGGGCCGTGTGTGGTGGTTCACGCCTGTAATCCCAGCACTTTGGGAGGCTGAGGTGGGCAGATCATAAGATCAGGAGTTTGAGACCAGCCTGGCCAACATGGTGAAACCCCATCTCTACTAAAAATACAAAAATTAGCCAAGTATGGTGGTGCATACCTATAATCCCAGCTACTCCGGAGGCTGAGGCAGGAGAATCCCTTGAACCTGGGAGGCAGAGGTTGCAGTGAGCCAAGATTGTGCCACTGCACTGCAACCTGGGTGAAGGAGTGAGACTCCATCTCAAAAAAAAAAAAAAAAAAAAAAAAGCAGCACCAGGTAGGCTAGGTGAGGGGATGGAAGAAATGCCTGCCAGAAGGGGAAAAACAATAGTTATATTAAAAATACCAACGACGACATTTTTAAGCACATGATTTTATCAGACAACAAGCATGTAAACTACATTATGTTTTACTTCTCACAATATATACTAAGTTAAATACTTCCTATTAGGAAACAGGCTTAGAAAACTTTCTTTTTTCTTTATTATTATTTTTTTTTTGCCCTGGGTCACAGACCTGGGAAATGACCAAAGCAGGAGCTGAATTCCACCCCTGGTCTCTTTGGCTCCCAAGCCACACTCTTAACCTCTCTATTCTAGTACTTCTGGAGAAAAGGCATGAGAATTAGCAAGGCATATGTGAAGATAGCCTGACTGAAGAAGAGTTCGTGTTGAGAGTGGAGGAAAACAAAGTTCAACAGACAGAGTGGGACCAAGTTAGAGAGTGCCTGGAAACTCAAGGAAAATTAGATTCGACATAATAATAAATGAGACTTCCTTATAGATTTTTTGAACTGGAAGAAGGATGATAAATGGGAGTATTCAAAGATGTTTCTTTTATGGCAGGAAGATTTGGAGAGAGTACATGATGACAATAAGGGTACAGTTAGGAAACTAATTTCATGGTTCAAGTAAGAAATGATGAAGACTTAATCTGGAGTGGTCAATGTGATCATGAGTCAAAAGAACGAATCAACACAATTTTATAACTAATTAGATGCAAGGACTGAAGCGGACGAAGGATGAGTCAAAGATGACTGGATAGTTTCAAGTCTGGGGACTGAAGAGATGGCGCCACGAAGAGTTAAAATGAGGAAAGAACATGCGGTGGGAGTGCATGAGTTTATGTTTAGGTATGCTGAATTTTAGTAACTGCTGAGTACGGACTTGGATGTGGAATTCATGTTCAGAACAGAATAATAGCCATTAGAAACAGGGCACTGTGCAATAACAAGTCATCTGAATTTACTAGTGAAGAATATGAAAAAGAGAGAGTAGAACTGAGAATTTAGGCTATGGAGTTTCCACAAATAAACACACATGAGAAGAATGAGGAGGCATTCAGCAAATAAGGAAGACCAGTTTCTTCCCTTTATGGGGTTTACAATTTACTTGAGGAGGCATCATTAGCATACATGAAGTAACATCAGTGTAATTTTTCACCTCCACTGGAATTTCAGCTCCAGGAGAGCAGAGACTACTACCTAAAACAAGATGTAGCATATTTTAGGAATTCAATCTATATTTCTTGGAAAAATGAATAATTTATTGTTCAATATGTCTTAGCAATTTGCATGGTACCTGGAAAATAGCTGATGCTCAGTAAATTTTGTGGAACAGAATCAAACTAATAATTTTATCTTTATTCCTAAGGAGATCGTATCTTAAACATTGGTAATTAAGAGCTTTCAGACAAGTTAACTGAGTATTCAAAGAAAAGACATGTTTTTGAGCCACTATAAATAAAAAAAATCATAGAGAAAGTGATATTTAAACTGGCCTGGAAAAAAAGGAAAAATCTAAAATAAACAAAAAAGGAGGAAGAACAGGGAAAGTAAGAGTCACTAAGGCAAAAAGGCAGAAATATATTTGAGATATCTGTACGTCCGTTAAATTTTTTATGAATGAAGGATGTAAGTCAGGGAAGCATAAGAAATACCATCACTTAGGTTGAGGTGCATAGTAACCGAGAAGTATACTACACACATTTATGACTGACTATAGATAATAAGAGTGAGAAATGAGTTGAAGACCATGCAAAGGTCTGCGACCTGAGTGACTGTAAGAATGAGTGCACTGGGAGTTCTGGTGGAGTAAAAGATGTGTTTGATTTTAAATATGGATGCCTCAAGGTCTCAATCAGGAATCATTTTCACTCAAATTAACTCAAGTGAAAATGGGATTCATTAAAGATAAAACAAAATTTTGTAGATAACACAGAAAAGAAAAATGTACGGCTTGGCCACATGCAGCCATTCCACCTGGAAAGTGAGGAAGTAAAGCGACGGTCCTTTCCTGGGTCCTTATCTGGCACATCTCTCAGCTCTGATTCTCTGGTCCATTTTCCTCTGCTTTTTCAAAGCATCTCTGTTCCCCCAAAACTTTCAGCTTGACTGAAAGTGATTTTAGCTTGCCGTGATGCCAACTTTACATGAACATTCTATTTTTTTTTTGTTTTAATTCTGAAAAGTGTCAAAGTCTCTCACATGCTTTCACAAGAAAAGTGCTATCATTGCTTTATTTTCTTATGAAACCATATGAAGTCAATAATTAGCCAAGTAAGCAAATGCATTTTATGTTTACTATCAACTTGAAGTATACATATGGATTAATTATCCCTTCAATTTTATACTCATTCATGTATTGCCTGGAAAGGCCTACATTTTAAGTCCCATATTAACTAATATCAAAGTCAACAGATATAACTCATTTCATCATTGAGAGCAATAGCCTAAAATGTATTAGGCTATTGATCACTGAAATGCATCTGAAAGAAGAGATAGAAGTGACCGAACTGCTTAACTCACAAACCACAGCATAAAAAATTGAATAACCCAGAATTTGGTTAAATAAGAATAGCCCAGTAGCATTGAATGCTCAATAATTTTATCTTTTTTATCTTAGGTGGCTTTATTTTATATCCTTTCAATAAATGAAGTTAAATGTTTTCTCAATTAAGATCCACCAGTGGTCTCTGAAAAAGCTAGGAAAGAAGTGGCAAATAGCCTGAGTGAATGTTCCTGAACTTTTACCCAATAGAAATTGATAGTTTATATCCCATGATGTATGACTGATCTTAACTAATGTCTGCATTTGCTTTTCTAAGGAAAGCCAACATTGATATTAGTCATTTAAAAAAGCAAGAGAGATTCAAGCATGCCTTAGATTTCAAATGTTTGTTTTAACATTTAATAGGTACTATAATAAAAGATTCAGAAGAAAGAAGTTAATGGGAGTATGAAAATAAAGAATTGCCTGTAGAAAATCACTTTGTGATATTTCCCTTCTTCGTGAGCTTTAATAATCCAGAGTTAACTTTATTATCTTTACATTCTGCTTGAAATATGCTAGCACCTACACTACCAAATATAAAGCAATAGCTGAACCTGAGTGCCACCAAGATATGAGTAGGCAACTCAGAGACAATAACAAATGATAAATATGAAGCGTTTATTCCATTGAAAATGGGTTTTCTGACAAATGCTGTGATTTCCTGTTCCTCTTTAGAGGTTCATAAGATAGATCTTACAAGCTGATCTATATTCTCTGAAAGACAAAAATGGCAGTCCTCATTTGCCCAGTACACATCACCACCCAGACTGGAATTAAGGTATAATCTCTATAAACTGAATTTTAAAAACTATAAAAATAGTAACTAAATAAGCAGAGCCAGTCAAAATCTTGAAGGGATTTCATGGCTTCAGGAAAGAGGTGAGGCTCCACCCGCACAAAAATTCTCTCACTTGTGAGCCAATTGTCTGAAATTTCGTTATCAGAATTTTATCCCTCTAGTTGACAACTTTGATCCTTATGAAAGTGTTTATGCTTCTGTTGGGGATAATAATTCTCCCTGTTCCCAGAGACAAATCCTGACTACTTAATTTTGCCAGGTCTAGTTTTACCTGTGAGCTACATCTTTTGCACATGACATGGTCAAGTCCAGCAAATACTTCAAGACAAAAGGTCAAAGATATCTCTAAATTGTGGGCAGGAAAAGCAAACTAGATCAAATATTAATCTGAAATAGTTTCATAGAACTTATGTTTATAAATACTTCATAAGAACTAGCTGAGACCATTTTAGTTTTATTAAGTTTTATTAAGCTACAAACTGTGAAATAGTGTTTTTGTATTATTCTGTGGTACACGTACACAAGGCCATTGGATCCAAAATTTTAGACTAAAAGAAAAAACTTTCTTTAAAACATAATTAAAATTATATGTATTTAAATTTTACAGGAAGGCAGAAGATACTACCAATGCCTAATCCTCCTTCAAATAACAACTTTTTTTCATTCTTCATATATGCCTGTAATAATCCATGTGGGAAAAATGATAAAAGACCACACTGATGTTTTCTAAATATGGAGAAAATAAAGGACAATTAAAATCAATAATCTTATCACCATCCACAGTGAAAAACACACATTTATAATTGGTCTAACTGGGTAAGACCTGCTTTGTTGTCTTATGTCATATTGCAAAAACATAAAAGTCATCAATACCTAGTTGTACCACAAGTATTTTCCAATTAGTTCACTTATCCCCTGTTTACCTCTTGACAGTTTGTAAGAGCCCATCTTTATGTTCCTTTTATAATTTCAACTTTTATTTTAGATTCAGAGAGTACACATGCAGGTTTGTTCCTTGGGTGTATTGTGTGACACTGAGGTATGAGGAACAAATGGTCCTGTCATGTAAATACTGAACATAGTACCCGACAGGTAGTTTTTCAGCCCCTTCCCTTCCTCTCTCCCCTCTAGTAGTCCCCACTGTCTATCGTTGCCATCTTTTCGTCCATGTGAACTAAGTGGCTAGCTCTCACTTATAAATAAGAACATGTAGTACTTGGTTTTCTATTCCTGTGTTAATTTGCTTAGCATAGTGGCCTCCAGCTGCATTCATGTTGCTGCAGAGACATGATTTTATTCTTTTTTATGACTGCATAGTTTTTCATGATGTATGTGTGCCACGTTTTCTTTATCCAAGCCACTTGGTGGGCATCTAGGTTGTTTCCATGTCTTTCCTATTGTGAATAGTTCATAAACATACAAGTGCATATGTCTTTTTGGTACAATGACTTTTTTTCCTTTGGGTATATACCCAGTAATGGGACTGCTGGATCAAATGGTAGTTCCATTTTAAGTTGTTTGAGAAATCTCCAAACTGTTTTTCACAGTGGCTGAACTAATTTATATTCCCACTGACAGTATATACACGATACCTTTTCTCCACAGCCTTGCCAGTATGGTTTTTTTTTTTTTTTTTTGACTTTTTAATAATAGGCATTCTGACTGCTGTGAGATGGTATCTCGTTATGGTTTTGATTTGCATTTTACTGATGATTAGTAATGATGAGCATTTTTTCATGTTTCTTGGCCATATGTCTTCTTTGGGGAAGTGTCTGTGTCCTCTGCCAATTTTTTAATGGGGCTATTTGTTTTTTGCTTGCTGAATTTTTCAAGTTCCTTATAGATTCTGGATAATAGACCTTTGTCAGATGCATAGTCTCAAACCTTTTCTCCCATTCTATAGGTTGTCTGTTGGTAGTTTTTTTGTATGTGTCTGTTTGTTTGTTTTTTGCTGTGCAGAAGCTCTTATGTTTAATTAGATCCCACTTGTCAATTTTTGTTTTTGTTGCAATTGCTTTGGAGGACTTAGTCATAAATTCTTTCCCATGCCAATGTCCAGATCGGTATTTTCTAGGTTTTCTTCTGGGATTCTTGTAGTTTTTGGTCTTAAATTTAAATCTTTAATACCTTTTGAGTTAATTTTTGTATATGGTGAAAGGTAGGGGTTCAATTTCATTTTTCTGCCTATGGCCAGTCAGTTATGCCAGCCCCATTTATTGAACAGAGAGTCCTTTCCCCATTAAAAGCTCATCTTTAAAGTGTTAAAGTTTTTCTGAAGATAAAACAATTTTGTTCATTGTTTCGTCTGATTTCAACAGTAAAGAATATAAACATACATTCCTATTTCTATATGAATAAATGTGCAAATATGCACTGATAGCAGATCTTTAATGTAAGATAGTCCAGTGTAAAAGCAGAGATTAGCTCTCCATTTACCATCAATATTCAGATATCACTAACAGCTTTAAGGTACCTACTCAATGTGAAAATCTCAATTATATTATCTGAAATTATTTGAATTAAGAAGGATCCTTAAGTGAAGTAGCTTCATAAAGCAAGTGTGTATTGGTTTGATGGACTCATTCAGCGTTGAGTAAATATTTGATCAAGTTATAAGATTTATATTGCAATCTATTCCATGTCTTCAATTCTGTAAATGCAGTTTATAAAAAATCTTACAATATATTTGTGCTTAATGGTTACAGAACCTGGAAAAGTCATGTAATTTCTCTGACTCTCACCTTTCCTATTCATTCATTGAAGAAAATAAATCACAGCATTTTATGTGGATTAAAATAAATGAAATATTAAAGTGTCTATTAAAAAATAAGTTTTTTAGTAAATATTTACCTTTATTATTATAGCTGTCAAAATATAGCATTTCAGGGGAAAAATAAAAGTAACATGATAATATTACTTTTAAATTCAGGAATTGGGGCCGGGCGCGGTGGCTCAAGCCTGTAATCCCAGCACTTTGGGAGGCCGAGACGGGCGGATCACGAGGTCAGGAGATCGAGACCATCCTGGTTAACACGGTGAAACCCCGTCTCTACTAAAAAAAAAAAAGATACAAAAATATAGCCTGGCGAGGTGGCAGGCGCCTGTAGTCCCAGCTACTCGGGAGGCTGAGGCAGGAGAATGGCGTGAACCCGGGAGGCGGAGCTTGCAGTGAGCTGAGATCCGGCCACTGCACTCCAGCCTGGGCGACAGAGCAAGACTCCGTCTCAAAAAGAAAAAAAAATTCAGGAATTGAAATCACGTACATTCTTGGGCTGTCTTCTTTTTTCTTCCTTAGAACTACCCAGAGATCCATGTAAATCTAACAATTTCACTTGTGCTTACATACCTGCATGAGCTTGGGATATGGACCAGAGGATTTATTGACCTTATAGCCTCTTAATTATGGATTTGGTTTCATAAAGTGATACCAAACTAGAGATTATCAGTATTATATGCCGGAGCTATGTTGATGACCTTTCCTCATTTAAACCTGGACTAATTAAACCTTAGATAGCTGCTGATTACTTGTTTTTGACTCTAGGATTGCTGAGAAGAAGACTGATCCTGTTTCAAGAGTAGTCTGCATCTTGTCTACCACTTATATAACACATTAGATACCTTTTTTCTTTCCAGTTCCCTTCTCCTTCCACTCTAACTTTACCTTCTGACATAGTGCTAGATGCATCCTAACCCTCTAAATCTGTTAATCACACACTCTCTTCTCCTCTCACGACCCACAAGTTAACTTCAAGCACTTATTACACAATTTGAATTTTTCTTTCTGTTACTTCAGTAAAATCAAAGGCTCCACTTCGAAGTCTCCTCCTCTTAAAATCCTTTCCCCTGGACCTTTTCATTAACATATTATATGGTCCAAGTTGTAACCTGGGTGGTATTCAAAATAGCAATGATGACGACAATAATTTTGGTATTTATGGATAATCAAATGAAAAAATACAGGCCAGGATTAACCTTAACAATATAAAAACAAACAAGCCAGGTGCAGTGGCACACAACTATATTTCCACTACTTGGGAATCTGAGGCAGGAGGACCGCTTGGGCCCTGGAGTTCAAGACTGCAGTGAACTACAATCACACCACTGAGCTCTAGCCTGGGCAACAGACAGAGATTCCATCAATAAACTTTTTTAAATTTTTAAAATAAATAAGTAAATAACTTATTTATATGCTTAAGTAAAATAAGTTTAAGCATAATGCAAAGGGTCTTAATAACAAAACTCAGATAAATTGAAGATGAAAATAATTTTTTATCTGTAATTTAAAGTTAGTTCCAAGCTTCAACAGAAAATGTCACCTTATTGTATAGCTTCGTCAAACTTCGAAGAAGTACAAGGAAATGATACATGCCATGTCCCCACAAAGCTAATTACCCTCAATGAGTTCTTCATAGGCTACAGTATTAACAGTTTTTCGTAAGCTACAGTACTTCTTTCATTAAGAAATAAAAGGAAATGATACATGCAATGTCCCCACAAAAGCTAATTACCCTCAATGAGCTTTTCGTAGGCTACAGTATTAACCTAGTTAACCCATCTTTCATGAGCTTGTTGCAGAAATGAGGCCTGGCCAACCATCTCTGCATGTGTTCGGTTGCCTGGACATGCTTGCTTTTGTGGTTGAAACTCAAGTGCTTCCTCCCACGCAATGGAACAGAAAATACTTTCATTTCCTGAAAAGGTAAAGTATCGGCAAAATTTCATATTTATTTTATATATTTGTTTTCTTTTATTTAGGCTAACGTTTACCTGTTTGATAGATTCTTCTATTTCTATCTTAGCAAAATCAGAAGTTTATGTTTATTTAATCAGTTTCTCAAATTTGCAGAGTATCATTTACATATTATTAAAAACTATTCATCTACACGAGTTCTCTGAGTTTTGCCTAAATTCTCTAAATATTTTCCGAAACTAGGCAAAACGAGGTAAACAAAATCTATCTTTTGTGATTTGTAGTCTCAGTTTAACATATACTTCAATTTGGCCAAAGTATGTTTTTGTTTTCATACTACATACAGAGCAAGGCAACATTTTAACATTTATTTATGTTAAGCCTCAATATAAAGAGGATTTGAGTAGATTTACAAATGACAATGTAATTATATAATAGTAATACACACCTACATTATATGCCAGGGAGTGTTCAAAGATTTCTGCATGTATTATTTCATTATTTCATTTAATTTTCCTATGACCTTATGAGGTCTGTCTATTGTTACCCTCCTCTATTGCAGGTGAGAAAGCTGAGAGAGGCTAACTAATTTGCCCAAGATATAAAATTGAAGAGCAACTAGGATGAGATTTGAACCCCAGTGGTCTAAGTCTAGATCCATGCTCTTGCCATTAATGACAGAGAAAGAAAAGATAGCCAGGGTTAAAGTCAGCATGAGAAATGTGCATTGAAAATTTTGCCTAATACCAAAAAGTAAATCAGACATTTGGCTCTCATTTTCTGGAAATCAAAGAAAGAAAACGACATTATCAGGAACAAAATACACGGTGCCCATAAAATAAAAGGCATATCAACAACTCAAAAGACACATGGCTTCTCCTAGCTCTAAAATCTGGTAGATGTTATGAGAAAAAAAAAAGAGTATTCTAATAATAATAATAATAAATAAACAAACAAAAAATGTAGCACCTACTCAAATTGCCCTAAAAGAAAACTCAGAGAACACCACCAGAACCTAGTTCAGAGGAGGCACATTTTTTAATGCTCCCAAGCAATGTTATCCAAGTATGTATGCCTGATGATGTGGCCTGATCCCAGAGTAAAATTTAGATTATCTCAAGGAATGTATAGACTACATCTTCTATGGCAATCTTTCCACATATAACAATGTGGAACCTCAGAAGTTACTGAACATCTCATGAGTTAGGAAGCAAATACTAGTATTACATTCACTGGTAGGAGAGATGGACCTATTTTATCCTGCTGACTTGGAACACAGCTATCTAGTCAACGGTTCAGCAAAGCAGAAGGTAGGAAGGACACAAATCACTTAACTACTCTAAGCTTCAGTCTCCTCAGCTGTAGAATAGAGATAATAATAGTACCTCCTTCATCATGTTACTGTGCAGATTAGATGAAATCATGTATAAAAAGCTCTTAGAATGGTGTCTGGTATGATACACTGATTAAAATGTTAATTGTTACCAATAGTAGGACTACTCCTAAACCCATATTTAGAAACTCTAAGGTGGCCCTTCAAAGCTTTATAAAACCTAGCAAATTGGAACCGAATATCATGGCTTAAGGAATTAAAAGTAAAATCTTCATTTTGTCCCAGGAATTAATTACTACTCAAGATCCAGCTCTGGAAAATTATATGTAGATTTTGTGATCTTTGTTACTTTTCAAAATGTTTTAAATTAGGTTTACATTTTTGTGAAAAAAATAATGATTTTATTTCTTTAATTTAGTTGTCTAGGCAAAATTAAACTCTTGAACCTATTACTCAAGTGAAGATGTATTTCTGTCCAAACTGGGACACTGTTGAGAGTGAAGTGGGGCTGAAATAATTAACTGGCATTAATTGATCTAGAGCAGGTGTAAACTGGGGTAGTCCAGCAAATCAAGAATATAAGTTTACTTTGCCTATGCTTTATTCTATACATGTCAATAATAAAGAATTAATGGTTTTGCATTATCCTTAGAAGAAATTTGCAAAGGCCAATTAAACCAACATTTTTTATAAAATCATAATTATGTTTCATTTCAATGTATTAATCGCCAAAACAAATCAAGTATTACCACTTAGATGCAGATTCAAATGTATTCCAATACTTTATGCAAAAGACAAGACTTTATAATAAATTCCAAGAAATTATGGTGCTCATTAGTTTGATGTCATAACTGGTCATTTAATATTATTCATATTTATTTTAACATCTATTTTTTTCTTATTTGTAGCATTTATGGACAAATAAATGCCCAATATCACCCTTCAGAGATTGTGTAATCATGTATAATAGAATCAAACATGTCTCATTCCTTCTTTTTTTTCTTTAAACATGCTAATTCAAAGAAAAAGAAATGTTTCCAGATTATTCAAATCAAATTTTCCTCTACAACAGGTTTTTTTGTTTGCATTGCCATCCCTCTGTTTTATTCTTTCTATGGTCTTCAAAATCTCATTATCACTTAAATAGACAAATCGTAACAAAAATTAAATATTTATCTAATTTTTCAGATTAGTGATATTTGAAAAAATTTTAAAATAAATATAGGGTAATAGGACAATGAGAAAAATTGAAAAATAATATATGTAACCAGTAAGTCATACCAAAATATTTCCTGTGCATAATTTTAAAATATAATTTATATTCAAATGTTTAAAAAGTACCTTTTGCAGAATATTAATAACAATAGTAATAGAATAAATAAACAACGTCCCAATTGAATGAGATTTTACTTTGTGTCAATAGAAATTAATTGATAAGGGATTTAAAGAAAAAAAACAAAAAAACTCATATTTCAAGGGAAAAAAATATACCAAAAATATGAGCTATCATGTAGTTTTTCTTGCAAACCATGGATGCCATTTCCAACTTCGCTTCCAATCTTTGAACTACACGTATAATTCCATACTCAACACTTGCGATGTTGGCCTTTTCTGTGAGAATTTGAGCTCTGTGAGAGCAGGAACTGTTTGTTCACAACAATATCCTCAGAACATTACAGGGCCTGACATTTATTAGGCACTCAATAAACATTTGATTGATGAATATAAAGCCCATCATTTAGGTTCCACATTTCAGTATCTAAAGTCTAGGATCATCATAGAGCTCATTCTACTAACGAGAGTGCTCACTTAAATACTAGTTATAACCCACTATTTATTGCAAATTGTTTTTCCCTGCAGAAGAATGTCTAAGTCCATCTCCACTGTGTATCTTTGCATTTCATGGTTTGCTTGCATGAGTCTTCCTCCTATATTACCTTAAATCATAGCAAAATAAAATTCCTATTTTTCATATTTTTAATAGTTTTTCTTTTTTAATTTTTAAATTCCCTACTCCAAGAAGCAATATTTTTAATATTTTTATGAGGGAGAAAATAATATAATGTTCAAAGACATCACAGCTATCTGAGTATATATATAACTAAAAATAATTTTTTTTTCTCAAAATATAAAGTAATTGTTGTTCTATACAGTCTAATGTTTTAGTACTGGAAATACCCAGAGAGACTCTTAATCCACTGGGTTAGTGAGAGATCTATGAATAGTTCTTATTCATCAGTCTCAAAGAGGATAATTGACTGCAGAGCCCAAGACAATAAAAGTTTGTAAGAGGATGTGGCAAGGTGGTAAAGGAAGTAACTTAAGATGTTCACAGACCTTGTGAATAGCAGATTTTGAAAGAGGAAAAAAAACACCCTTGTAGGTTCCTTGGATAATCTCTTAAACATACAAATAAGTGACTAAGAGAAAATCAATTTAGCAGTGGATGAGGCATTTTTCTGTGGCATTTTGGGGTCATGTTAAAACTAGTGAGAATTAAACCTAAGTTTCAAGGGTCTCATCTAGAAAGATAGGAATAAATGAAGAAGAGACCAAGGGACTGAGAAGACTAGTGGGTTGGGATTTTAATCGCTGGCACCATGTAAGATTTCCTTCTGCTCTGTCAGGCCATGAAGGGATTAAATTACTTCTGTTTCTGAATTTCACAGGCTCCAGGTGGATTTTAATGGATTTCAGATGATTTTATTACAGTGCTGAGAAAATAATCCACATTACTGAAAGCATAAAACCAAATGGATAGTTTTACAGCGTATTTCCATTCATTCATAAACTACTATGACAATACTACTCATTGTCTCTCCCAAAATCTCATATAAAAATGATTACTCATGGCACCATTATATTGACAAATTAATAATACAAGCTATTTACCTTTATAAAAAAATATATTATTTTTTAAATTTGATCAATTTCTAAATGGAATGTCAAAGAAATGTATCAATATACTACTGTGGAAGAAAATAACTGCATTTTAAGTTATCAAAAACCAAATTATGAATAAAAAGATTTTCAACTGACATTGCTAGTTTCAGGGGAAAAAAATTCAAATTTCTACATATATAAATGTGAGTATATAAAAATTCAAGTTTCTACATACATAAATGTGAGTATATAAAAATGGTGCTTACAAGAGTAATAGCCTCATTTGTGGGCTTGTTTTGAAGACAACTGTGTATATGCAGCCAGATTCTGTAGACTTCTGATGTATTCATTAAAAATTATTGGATGCTAACATGTGCTATTTGCTGTGTTAATTTTTGCAGTAATATGAGACATGCTCTTGCACTTAATCTACTGGAAGGAAAAGGGGGAGAGTGATAAACAGGCAATGACAATACAGGACTATAGTGTTATAGAAGTTATGCAAGAGTTAAATGCAGGGCACTGTGGGAGCACATTGAAGAGTGCCTGGTCAAGAAGAGTGAGGGATAGGGAGAGACTGGAAGTTCCACAAGATTTCCTGGAAAGGCTTCCTGGTAGAAGAAAGAGAGGTTACTTACAGAGAAGTTCACATTTCTTGCCCTTCACTCTTCAAATTAAATCAAATGGACTCAATTTGGACTAAACTGGCAATGCCAGGTTGACACATTTAATGAAAGCACTATTATAACCAAGGTCATCAGTGTTTGCTGCATTTTCATGTCTCTCAAGAAAAGTTAGAGAGTTACTCTTCCTTAAAAATTTGACTTAAAATGATTAATCTGATGAAGTCACTATGGTAACAAAGAATGAATAATTATTATAATTTGTAAATGGTCATTTAAAACTACCAACTGTGAAACATATTTTAAAATATTTATTATATAATCTGCAACCATTAGTTTTTCATTTATTAAAAAAGGAAAAAACAAATTAGTTACTGCTATACATGAGATATTTTTAATATTTTATTCACTAATCACACATTCATTGTTTTTTATTTTTTTATTTTTTATTTTATTTTTTAAAGTCATTCTAATATTCTCACCAAATGTCATTATATATAATATATATACTGTTTTTATTTTTTATTTTTTAAGACATTCTAATATTCTCACCAAATGTCATTATATATATAATATGCATACTTTTTCATTTTATTTTTTATTTTACTTTTTAAAGTCATCCTAATATTCTCACCAAATATCATTATATATATTATATATATGTTATATATAATATATATACTTTAAAACATACAAATATGGCAAAGTGGTAGTTATCCACTACACCAAAATATGCTTTCTGAGATTTGCATGCATTTTCGTTTTTGTTTGAAACAGTAACGCTTTGGGATTTCATTTTAGTAATTAAAAGGAACAAAGATGATATTTTCCAGTATTTATGCAGTGCTCTTTCAAAACTACAAAAAAAATGAGCAAGCAGCTTGCTCATAACCAGAAAGGTTGACAAGATTAATTCTTATCTCTGAAGCTTGATTAAGCATCTTAATTAAACCATCACATAACAACGAATTAAGAAATATATATGACAGGATAGGTTTTACGCACATTGGAGAGTATCTCAACTGTGGTTTAGAATGACTCTAAACTTTGTAACCTAAAATTTTGGAATTAAAAACATTGCCTTTGTTTATTAGAAATATAATTAAAACTAATTGAGTTATCTTAAGCAATGCTCACAGCATTGACTGAAACACAAAGAAAATAGAAAATATAGAAAACAACTATTTCTCATAAACAGAATTCACATGGAATCCTAATAAAAAGATTTTTTAAGTCAATATATTGTTAATCATCCTAAAATATTAGATAAATACAAAAACTGATTTCTAAAATTGATCCTCAGTTTGTAAAGTATACATATACAAATATGAAAAAAACAGAGGAATACAAAACACCAAAAAGATTTCACAACTATATACTAAGAAAAAATGAGTAACAGCAAATTCTTTTGAATAAATATAAGAGGGAGAAAGGGATGAGAGAAGGATTTGGAAGCTCATTCATTTAAAAAATAAAACTAGACAACAGACTGCCAAAGAAAATGTTTCTTTGGGATCCCAAAACAACTCTAAAACGTTGCTAAGGTATATCTGAAAGACGTGTCTGTTTGTCTGTTTGTTTGTTTATGTATTATCTCCTATCTAAAAGGAAAGTAAGCAAGAAAAGTAAATATGGTAGCTGTGGAAAAGGAGGTTTCAAGTACAATTAATGGAAGATGTTCACCATGAACATTACATTATCAGCTATCATCACTGTCACCAAAAATGACACTATGCAAGATTTAAAGAGGGAAACAAAATAAGAAAGACTGCTGAGGATTACGTTAGGCTATTATTTTCAGAAATATGATCCAAAAAAATCATAGATTTTGTGTAACTTTTCTTAATTCTTTCAGATTCAAAAATATGATGCCTAAGTTTACTTTTCAAGCAGATTATAAATCAAAGTTTTGGGGAAAAGGAAAGTTCTAAGACTGTAAACAAGCACCAATATCCAAATGCTGGGATCATACTCACTATCAAAACTTTGCAAAGAGCTCCATCTTCAGGTCTTTCACTATATGCTGAGCTTCGTTGTAAAGGTATCTATTCTTCTCTTCCCTCATAGACTGTAAATGTCTTATGTAATCAAGTTATTGCTCAAACATTTCTATTCCTGAGAATGCACCAATGGGAGAGCATTTGTTTCACGGTTATTCCCTGAGGTTAATTCTAAAGAAGGAGGGCTAAAGGCAAAAGGCCTCTTCATTTTCTAGGTTTATAAGCAACTACATTATTATATTTTTCTCATCTTCCAATATTTTCTTTACCTTCCAGTTTCTCAAATTTTGTATTAAAGTTCTTAAATACAACATTTACAAGCTGTGACTAAAGCAAAATAGGGGGACTTGAGCAATTTTCTTCCTACTAAATAATTATTTCTTTCTCTAATTGTTTCCCCGTGCTTATTAATGTCAGAGATAGTGATCATATAAAAGAATCTGGAAAGAATTATATGGAACAAACTAATCTGATATATTTTTAAATCCTGACTTACTAATCTTTAGACTCTGCTGCAAGTTATTTGGCCTCTTATCTCAAAGAATGACACGCATCTCAGACAGACCTGCTTTCTGATCTCACACGTCTAAAAATTACCGTATTTATTCATTGAGCCAAGCAACTCCTGGAATAGAGGTATAAAAGAAAGAAGAGGCCGGGCGCGGTGACTCACGCTTGTAATCCTAGCACTTTGGTAGGCCGAGGCGGGCGGATCACGAGGTCAGGAGATCGAGACCATCCTGATTAACCCGGTGAAACCCTGTCTCTACTAAAAATACAAAAAAAAATTAGCCAGGCGTGGTGGCGGGCGCCTGTAGTGTAGTCCCAGCTACTCCAGAGGCTGAGGCAGGAGAATGGCGTGAACCCGGGAGGCGGAGCTTGCAGTGAGCCCAGATAGCACCACTGCACTCAGCCTGGGCGACAGACCGAGACTTAATCATGCTGCTATAAAGACACATGCACACATATGTTTATTGCGGCACTATTCACAATAGCAAAGACTTGGAACCAACCCAAATGTCCATCAATGACAGACTGGATTAAGAAAATGTGGCACATATACACTATGGAATACTATGCAGCCATAAAAAAGGATGAGTTCATGTGCTTTGTAGGGACATGGATGCAGCTGGAAACCATCATTCTCAGCAAACTATCACAAGAACAGAAAACCAAACACTACATGTTGTCACTCATCGGTGGGAATTGAACAATGAGAACACTTGGACACAGGAAGGGGAACATCACACACCGGGGCCTGTCGTGGGGTAGGGGGAGGGGGTAGGGATTGCATTAGGAGATACACCTAATGTAAATTACTAGTTAATGGATGCAGTACACCAACATGGCACATGTATACATATGTAAGAAATCTGCACGTTGTGCACATGTACCCTAGAACTTAAAGTATAATAAAAAATAAATAAAAATAAATAAATAAAAACAAAAACTATCTAAATAAAAAAAGAAAGAAGAGACTCCTCCAATCAAGCAGAAATATTTACACAGTTAAGCATGCAAATCTACTACTGTCCATAAATTTTGACCATTAAAATTTCACATAAAGTTCTCTTAACATATTGTAATGGTTTCCATGGGGATATTTCCATATCATGATTACATGAGTAAAACACTCATTCAACAAAAAGAAATATATCTGGCATGAAATATTAAGTATTCTCCTCATACAGACAATTAAGAAATTGCAGTATTGCAAGGCAGGGTAAGTATGTAAATTTCTACAACGAAATGTGAAGACAATACCTGCACCAAGCCTCAGCTCCTCAGAACAACTCTAGCAAAAGGTCAGAAAAAGAACGATTGAATCTCAGGTTTGGAAAAACCATTAAAGATAATTTAACCCAACCACACTTCTAAAGACAGATCGCTTCTAATGACCTCTTCTAACAGGTTATCCACTAGTTCATAGCTCCCAACCACTCCCCTGAGCTTTTCCTTCTCCATCTGAACCAGTCACAATTCAGTGATCCTTCTATATCTAATGATTTGAAGTCCTTCATCTTCTTGCTCCTTTCCTCTGGAGGAAGTATTTTGATACATTTTTGAAAGTGTGATGCCCAGGACTGAATACAGTCCTCTAGAAGTGACCTTCGCAGAGCTGGGAGGAGAGATCTAACACCTTTTCCAGAGTAGATGATATATTTTTATCAATATAAGTTAGCTTTACTTAAATTCATTTTAATCAGAAAAGGGGGTAAAGGACAAGGAGGACACCAAGGGGTTATTGCTTGCTAACCAAATGCGGATGTTTTCTATTCTTACATTCCTCTCTCTGCCATTGTTGATTGCATAAAGAAAACTATAGTCATAAGTACACTCTCTAGAAAACTGAATGTATCAAATCATAAATATGTTATTTAGAAAAACAAATATATTTTTTCTTATGCTGAGCTATTAAGCTGTATGAGGAATTTTTATAAATTTTGGTGTGGTTTATTAAAAACATAATAAAATGTTCTCATTTCTTTTGTCTAGAAAGAATTAGTGTTTGCTAAAAAATTTACATGTAAAATATAACTTCTAAAATAGAAGGAGTTGACCTGATTTATAATTATATCAATACCATAAAACTAAACTAGAAGAAATAACTTAGAGTACCTCTGTTTATTGCTAGAAAAAAGATTAAAACCAAACCAACCAAATTGTTTCTTTGTTTCTTATCAGCGATAGCATAAATTGAATCCAACGAGACTCATGTATTAAACCTATAAAGCCAATAAAATAGATTGTGCATACATATACACATTGTGCATATATACACATATACATATCATATACATATATAGATATGGATTATGTACATATAGATGAAAGGAGATCTATATCTATTATAATACACATAATATATTATATATTATATAAATATTTATATATATATAAATATAATACACATAAATACTTCTCTGTAATATTTTAGAAATAGGCTGTAATGCAAACAAAATGCAAAATATAAAGCTGAAAGACTTAGCCACTATCTTCTTTCCCTATATACTTTACATTCTAGAACTCCAAAGTATTTTTCTTTACTGTGTTTAAATCACAGTTTGCTATTGTTAAAACCAATCTCTATATCTATATCTATAATCACTTCAAGATGTGGTTGAGGAACATTCAGCATCTGCTGACATTGGAATCATTGAAGAAGCTGAAATTATTTGAGCCTAATGTTAAGTGGCGGAAAGAACCACAGAGCCCTCTCGATCAATTTCTGGGCCTCCACCTTCCAGTGCACGTGCAGTGCAGATACTATATGGGCAGTACTTCAGACTCATGAAAAAGGGAAGAGGTGGGGAGTGACAGGAGCGCTGAAACAGCACACTACCTCCTGGAACAGAGCTCCCTGAATAACTAACTCCGCAACTTAAATGGGGGCTCTGCTGTGAATTCCTACGAAATAAACCAAAACAGAGAATAAGTAAATATTGTCTTTTATGTAGTCTGAAAACACTAAGTAAATGTATTTGTTTAAACTAGTAGAATCAAGTTGCTGTGATTTCTGCATTAGTCTTCTGAAATTCCTTCATTAGCAGCCAAAATCCTTTTCAAATTTATGGGACCCGCTTAAACCAAAGCTATAAGTCAAAGAGCTATTTGACCAGATTCAATACTATGGTTGTGATATTATGATATAACAAGAAATATACATGATTCATGGTCAGAGCTCCTAAAACACTTTTAACTCCTAAATAACAGTAATGAAACTGAAAGGGTCATCTTTTCTTATTCATAAGAAGACTTCTTCAATCCCACCTGAGTTTATGTTAATGAGGGGACTTAAGTCTCTACAGATGGGAGCCTGATGACCAGAGGAGCCAACCACGTGATTGGAGGGTTGGAACATTCAGCCCCAGCTCCCAACCTTGATAGAACGGAGAGTGACTAGAGATTGACTTAATAATCAATGCCTAATCATTTAATCAATCATGCCTATATGGTGAGGCCTTCATAAACACCCAAAGGGACAGGTTTGAAGAGTATCCAGATTCCCAAACACATGGAGGTGCTGGGATGGTGTTGTGCCTGGAGAGAGCATGGAAGCTCCAAGCACCTTCTCCCATTTGTTGCCCTATGCATCTCTCCCATCTGACTGTTCTTGAGTTGAATTATTTATAATAAGCTGGTAATCTAGTAAGTAAACTGCTTTCCTGAGCTCTGTAAACCATTCTAGCAAATGGTTGAACCCAAGAAGGGGATCAAGAGAACCTTCAATTGATAGCTGTTCCATTAAAAGCACAGGTGACAATTTAGACTTCAACTGTCCTCTGAAGTGGGAGGCAGCCTTGTGGGACTGAGCCCTTAACCTGAAACACCTGATGCTATCTCCAGGTAGATAGTGTCAAAATTGAGTTAAGTTGAAGGACATCAGGTTGATGACTGCAGAGAATTGGAGAAATGCGTGGTATGTGGGGAGGAAATCTATACTTTTGATCACAGAAATTTTGATACCACGTTGACTGTGAGTATATAAAAAAAAAAGTTTGTTTTTCCCATTCAATGGGTATTTAAATAAACTAAAACATATAAAAAATTATAAGACAATAAAAAGAGGAAGACAATAAGGCTTTTCAGTGGAAATAATGATATAAATTGTAATTTCACTAACCCGAAACACCCTTTCTCAATAAAAAAACTTGAGGATTTTGTTTTATTACATTCAATTTAATCACTGAATATTTAAATTGAGGGAAGGAAATAATTTTTCATAATTGGTAATGAAACAATAAATGATTTTCATACACTATAGACTAATTTTAAAGATTTAATTGGTTATACAGTGTTCAGCTAGTTGATTTGGCATTATCATTTCATAGAAAATATCCACACCTGACCAGAGTGAAATAATGGAATTGGTCTATGCATATTGTCTTAGTCTGTTCCATGCCCCTCTATCAGAATACCACAGACTGGGTAATTTACAAAGAAAAAAATTTTATTTCTTATATTTCTGGAGGCTGGGAAGTCCAAGGTCAAGGGGCCACACCTGGCAAGGGTCTTCTTGCTTCATCATCTTATGGTGCAAGGCAGAAGGGCAATGGAGTCTGCGTGGGAGGGAAAGAGAGAGAGAGAAAGGGGAGGGAGAAGAAGCGGGCCAAACTCAACCTTTTATCAGGAACCCCCTCCTGAGATAACCAACCCACTCTAATCCATTTACAAGGGAGAGCCCTTATAACCTAATCACCTCTAAAGGCTCCACCTCTCAACACTGTTGCACTGGGGATTAAGTTTCCAACACGTGAATTTTGGGTGCACATTCAAACCACAGCACATATCGTAAATATTTCTTTATGCCTCTTGAGAAAAATTCACCTTTCTTATGAGCGAAATTCCAAAGGAAAGAAGCAGGAAAAGAAAAACACAAAATAGAAGAGTCATAGTCTTTTTGTCTATAAAACCATGACTACATAGGAGTGCCTGAATACAAACCTAAATATATTAAAAAGCTTATTACACTACTACTTATATACAATATGCTCCTCTTTTGTATAAAACTCAAACTGGTTATCTGAGAAGTAAATATTAAAAGAATAAAATAGTATTACAACATCATGACAAAAGCTATCACCCTTTTTAAATTTTTTTGTATTTTTAATTTTCATGGAAATAGTAGATATATATTTATTTGCTATCACCCTTTGTGAGTGCTGTTTTCTCAGCATTATACTATGTGCGTTACAAACATTAGTTAGTTTATCATCATGACAACTATTATATACATGTATTTTATTATATCTATTTTCCAGATGACAAAGCCAAAGCTAAGTTGCTTGTGATGGGTCCAACACCTATCTGTCTGACCCAAAGCTGATCCTCAATCCTGCTTCTCTGCCTTTAAAACATCACTTTTAAAAAAAAACATACACACACTATGCTTACACACTCATATTGACATATATTCTAAAAATTTGAATTTAATTTGTATGGTCTATATCCTTTTTATGCTCATAATACACATTATACTTCTATACATTATATAGAAACACTTCTTACTTTTATTTTTATGGAATTTTTATTGATATCAACAATAACAAAATAGAATTTTAGACATACAAAATTTAATCAACATTAATAATGTTACCGTATTTTAATGCCATACTGAATCATTATATTAAAAATTAGACAATTAAATTATATAATGGAAGCCAAGCTTTGAGGATATTAAAGTGGTTGCTAAGAAATGAGCAAAAGAAAGAATAAAAGATGGACTTTCTACATCAGAAAAAAGAATGTTGAAAAAAGTCTATGAAATAAAAATATTCTGAATTGTCATTAATTATTGCAAAACAGTGTATTTCACATATTAATCCTCAGGAAAAAACAATAATGAAAGATAGGAAGAGTTTTCACAAATCAATACTCTAATTTTTCTTACTTTTCAAGGTGAAGTAGTAAGTACGTAAATGTAAGTGTTTTAAAAACGCGGAAAAAATCTAGAGTTAGCATTATTGTACTCTGTTAAATAAAACAGTATTTCGAGAGCAGAGATATATTTAGCCATAGAATTTCCTTTTCCTAATTATTGAAAAACATGAAGTTTTACCTCTTAAGATTAATTTAAATTAACTTTACTATTAAAGTTTGTGTTTTTCCATTGTTTAAAAACATTTAACCATAGCTTATAACTTTTGAATCTCTCTATACCTATATAAAATGATCATGCTTTTGAAATTAAAAACTTCTCTCTGAAGGTGCACCCACAAGGTTTGGTTTGGTTTGCTTCGCTTATCTTTTGTTTGGTTTGATTTGGTAGCAGTCAGAATTGGCCTGTTCCCAGGGGAAAGAGTTAGGAAAATTCTGAGCCCCATATTTGGAAAGGTTGTTAGTCTTAAATGTTTCTAACCTGGAAAGAGTGGCTGCCCCATTTGCGATTGCCACTAGGTGGAAGTCAAGCCACTCCCTCCACACAGCCTCTTGCCGCAGTCTCAAGGCCGGCCTTGCCTGCATTTTATCCAGAGCCCGTGCCTCACTCATGGCCATGTGTGGGCCCCATGCCATCTCAGATGCCCACAGAGATGCTGACAGCTGCGTGGGGCCTCAGCCTGCCACCTCTCTAAATTTTGAACCTTAGCCAGGAATGTAAAAAAAAAAAAAAAAGAGTGAGCACCACAGTCAAGCTCGTGACGGCTTGATCACTCCAACGTGTCTAAATCATTCTGAAGACTATCCACATAATCGGTATTGCAGATAACTTTTCTTTTTTTAATCTTTTCTGCCGATGTATTCAAACAGCTCAACAGCTCTTGCTGTTGCTCCATGAGCTAGGCCCTGTGGAGGGCCACTAACTGCATTAATCAGAGGGAAGCCAACCACAGTGAAATTTCTGTGCAGAACACCAACTTCAGGCAGCGCACCCAGGTGGTATCATGAGAAAGGTAAAGCTTTGCAGACCAACCCCAATCAGCATCTGCATCTTGACCCTGATAGTCAAGGCAGCATCTGCTCAAGCCAGATGAGCAGCTCAAGGCACAATAGCTCAAACTATTCTTTAATTCAGGTTTCAGAAAGAAAATAAAGGGAGTTATTGAGTAATCACTCAAACTATGATACCGAATGAGATCTATGAATAATTATATACAATTACATAGATAACTTGAGTGTAATAATATATATATACTAAAACTACAGTACATGTACAGTAAGGTTCAAATATAAATTTCAAATTAGCTCCTCCATAAAAATGGGTAAAAATTCACAGCAAAAATGTGGCTTCTATTCTGGTGCATTCAGGTTCCCTTGTCGCTTTGCACTGCCCATGTTTGTTTATTTTTAAAACCTCTTCTCTGTGCTCCAGTTCTTTCCATACCATGTGAAAACACCAAAAAGCTGGTTTTTAATATGAGGACTGTAAACCAGTTCTCTCCTTACAAAGTTGATCAGTGTTCATTTCTACTGCAATTATTTTTGGTAGATGCCTTCTAGGGCTTGTTCACTCCAATATATTCTTTTCTGAAAATGCCAGCCACTATTTACTCTCTGGTAACATGGCTCCATGACTCCAGACCTGCCAGTCTGAGAGCTCTCCTCTGAGCATACTGTAACTCACTTCTTTTATTCAGCACCCAGGACAGTGCTGTGGCTTAGGGCAGACTCTAAAACCGAGCTCTTTAGATGTGAGTCCTTGCTTTGTCACTAACTTAGCTGTATGGCCTTAAGAGATCTACAGGGCTTTCCTTTGCTCCAGATGCCTCATCTATATAATGGGGATAATTGGATCTTACTACTAGTGTTCTGTAAGAATTAAAATACCTAATTCACATAAGGCACTTGGAACTAAGTGTGGCATGTGTTGAGCATTTAACAAATGTTACCTATTTTATTCTGCACATTTGACAACTACTATTCAACTAATTTGAGAGAAAATATCTGAATGCAATACCCATGTGGTGGCCCTGATTTCTTTAACTGGAGGGGGATGTTTCTCATCTACGTTGTTGCATCATCAAGAAGATATGAGCAAATTCCAACTTGGTACATAAGTGGACAAGTTTTGAGAGGCTACGAAGCTCAACCAAGGCTAAATCATTGTATTATGTCCTAAAGGCCATTATTAAATTTTGGTTGCCATTCCAAGTTGTTTCTCTCTAGCTGCTGAACTACAAGATAAAATTTCATTCTATTTTGACTCATCACATCTTTAGAAAAGCTGTGAGATCATGTTATTAAATCCTGGTGGGCAACTGGTGGGCAAATATATATATTATTACACTCAAGAACCCTGGGAAGACTTTTAGGAAAGTGACTTCCTGGTTGAAGCATGGAGAGTGTCTACTGTTAGCAATCATAGGGAGGATGTGAAGGAAAACTAAATCTTGCTTGTTTCCCCTGGGAAATGTAAGATCTACTTGTTCATATTTAGGAGAAAGCTACTGAAGTTTTGGATTAAACCTGGGCCTTGTCTGCATGGCTCCCTCAGGTTAGTAACTACTTAAAGGAAGCAGTTGACCGGGCATGATGGCTCACACCTGTAATCCCAGCACTTTAGGAGGCCGAGGCAGGTGGATCACGAGGTCAGGAGTTTGAGACCAGTCTGACCAACATAGTGAAACCCCAGCTCTACTAAAAATACAAAAATTAGCCAGGTGTGATGGCACGCACCTATAGTCCCAGTTACTCAGGAGGCTGAGGTGGGAGAATCGCTTGAACCCAGGAAGCAGAGGTTGCAGTGAGCCGAGACTGCGCCATTGTACTCCAGCCTGGGTGACAGAGTGAGACTCTATCTCAAAAAAAAAAAAAAAAAAAGAAGGAAGGAAGGAAGGAGTAGTACCTGGTCTGGGGTTGTGGTTATTTTTATGTGTCAACTTGGCTAGGCCAGAGACCCACATGCTTGATCAAACACATCTGGATATGGCTGTGAAGCAATTTAAATCAGCTGACTTTGAATAAAGCAAATTACCCTCCATAATGTGGTGGCCTCATCCAATCAGCTGAAGGTTTTCAGAAAAAAAAACTGATGTCCCCTGAGAAAAAGGGAACTCTGTCAGTAGACTGCCTTTGGATTCAAACTGCAGTATCAACTTTTTCCTGAGCTTCTGGCTTGCCTGCCTACTTCATAGATTTTGGACTGTCCAGCTTCCACAATCACATAAGCCAACTCCCTAAAATAAAGATTTATTTCAATATAGATAGATATCTATATAGATATGTATACATATCCATATATGTAAAAATCTATATATGGGTATATAGATATATATGTATATATGCACGTTTTATACACATACATCTTGTTGGTTCTGTTTCTCTGGAGAACCCTAATACACCTAGCTTCTGAGAGTGCATTACTAAATATTGACAACCTAGATGTACTAGGTCCAGAGGGTGAGTTGCCCATGTCTTTCTCCATTTCCTCTGGGTGGATATCAGATGATACATGTTTTGTAATTGTCTTTGTAAAAGGGCAGAGACTGGCCCAGCTCGTGGGCCTCCATAAAGTGACAGCTCACCCAGCACTGAGAATGGTTTGCTGAATTTACATTAAAAACAGTGTAATCACACACACACACACACACACACACACACACAAAAGATAGACTTTAATTCTGCCTCCTTTCAAAAAGTAAGAGTTCTGTTTTTTGTGTTTTTAATTTTAAGTTCTGGGGTACATGTACAGGTGGTGCAGGTAAAGCATGAGATTTTAAGGCACTGAAAAAAATCTATGAAACTCTGGAAAAACTTGATGTAATGTAATTTTTATTTTGTAAAAACATAAATTTTCATATAATCCCAAATTACCAGAGAGGTTGCTTCTTAAATTTCAATTTCATGGTGCAATACTTTTTTTTTTTTAAGATAACTTCCTATATCAATACAGAATGCATTTGGCTGCAAGTACCCAACCAATGTGCTGCAAATAGATTATGGGTGTGCAATGACTCTGTCACTCCCATCAACTCTTAGGTCAGCAGAGAGTCTGGAGTGTCCAGATTACCTAGGCCAATTACCTCCAGGCATGAGCAGATTTATCTAGTGCTCTTCAAAGGGCTGCTCCAGGCTGGGCACGGTGGCTCACGTCTGTAATCCTGGCACTTTGAGAGGCCGAGGCAGGGGGATCATGAGGTCAGGAGTTCAATACCAGTCTGGACAAGATGGTGAAGCCCCGCCTCTACTAAAAAAAAAAAAAATTAGCTGGATGTGGTGGTGGGTAACTGTAATCCCAGCTACTCAGGAGGCTGAGGCAGAGAATTGCTTGAACCTGGGAGGCGAAGGTTGCAGCGAGCTCAGATCGCACCACTGCACTCCAGCCTGGACGACAGAGTGAGACTCCATCTCAAAAACAACAACAACAACAACAAAGGGCTGCTCCAGCAAACTAAAGATTGATGGTGTGTTCCATGGTCCCCATGGGCAGCAAAAATTAAGAGGAGCATCCAGCCATTTGCTATTCTGTGATGGACATATTGCATACAGTCACGTATGCCATATTATCTGAACAACTACTTAATGGTCAGTAACAAAGTACACTGCACACTGCTGCCCATCATAGGTGGAAGCCCAAGGAGCTACTGGTAGCGTTCCCGTTCCAGGTGCCCATAGAGCATAGCATATATAGCTCAAGGTATACCTGCAAAGGGCTGGCTGGTATGCTGAGCAGGAGGCTGGCAAGCACACCTCAGGCTGTGGCCCCCAACCTTCACATTTGTTGGATACTTCTCTTTGATGACACTTATGTGTCCTTTAATAGTATGGAAGTGAGTAACAGGATAACTCCTGTAATTACTTATGCATTTCTACAGATTACATTTTCATTATTTTAAATATTTGATATGAAAAATTCCAATTAAATTCTACATCTGTTTACATTATCACAGGATATTTTGATATTACATCTGTCACAGAAAGAAAATTAAAACTTTTAAATTCTTAGATAATATTTTCAACTGCTTTAAATTTTTTAAATGGTAAAAATACATTTTAAATATTCTGCTATTTATGCAAATAATATCTCATCAGTTATTATTTCTAAGAATTTGAAGAAATCATCATTTAAAAATCTTACTAAAATTTCTCAAAGAATTATATCTAGGTATTTATTCAAATTATTTAAATTTTATGCCAATTAAATATTGATTTTCTTCTATTCTACTCTGTATTTTCTTATTATCATCATAAATTCCCTGAGATTATCCCAGCATGCATTTCAAACATTATAATTCTCTTGTATCATGATTAGATAAAGAATGAGAAACACTGCCTTAAATAAGGTCTATTTTTCCCCCACGTCAATACATTTTCAGATTGTTGCTGCATCATCAAGTCCTGTAAGTTTTCCAAAAACATGTGATAGGTCTAGCTCATCATTAAATCCTTAATTCCTCATCTAGTGACGAATTTGACATGTGTTAAATGAATGAAGAAATAAGTATGGACAAAGATAGTTGTCTTCTTTCAAAATAAAACTTTAAGACTATAGCCATTTCTTTTTTTTATTATCTTTTTTCTTCCTTCTTTGATTTTTAAAATATTTTTATTTTTCTATTATACTTTAGTATAATAAAAGTACTGGCATACATGTTATACTTTAGTATACATATTACACTTTATTATAATAAAGTACTTGAATACATGTGCAGAACGTGCAGGTTTGTTACATAGGTGTACACATGCCATGGTGGTTTCCTGCACTCATCAACCTGACATCTACATTAGGCATTTCTCCTAATGCTATCTCTCCCCTAGCTCCAAACTCCCTGACATGCCATGGTGTGTGATGTTCCCCTGCCCCGTGTCCATGTGTTCTCTTTGTTCAACTCCCACTTATAAGTGAGAACATGCTATGTTTGGTTTTCTCTTCCTGTGATAGTTTCCAGCTTCATTCATGTCCCTGCAAAGGACATGAACTCATCCTTTTTTATGACTGCATAGTATTCCATGGTGTATATGTGCCACATTTTCATAATCCAGGCTTTCATTGATGAGCATTTGAGTTGGTTCCAAGTCTTTGCTATTGTGAATAGTGCTGCAATAAACATATGTGTGCATATGTCTTTATAGTAGAATGATTTATAATCCTTTGGGTATATACCCAACAATGGGATTGCTTGGTCAAATGGTATTTCTGGTTCTAGATCCTTGAGGAATCACCACACTGTATTCCACAATGGTTGAACTAATTTACACTCCCACCAACAGTGTAAAAGCATTCCTACTTCTCCACATCCTCTCCAGCATCTGTTGTTTCCTGACTTTTTAATGATTGCCATTCTAACTGGTGTGAGATGGTATCTCATTGTGGTTTTGATTTGCATTTCTCTAATGACCAGTGATGATGAGCTTTTTTTCATACGTTTGTTAGTTGCATAAATGTCTTCTTTTAAGAAGTGTCAT
The DNA here is from genome assembly GCF_037993035.2 of Macaca fascicularis. Lineage (NCBI taxonomy): Eukaryota > Metazoa > Chordata > Mammalia > Primates > Cercopithecidae > Macaca > Macaca fascicularis. The sequence continues at coordinate 117,490,753 of NC_088379.1, forward strand.
TCATATCCTTTGCCCACTTTTTGATGGGGTTGTTTTTTTCTTGTAAATTTGTTTAAGTTCCTTGTAGATTCTGGATATTAGCACTTTGTCAGATAGATAGATTGCAAAAATTTTCTCCCATTCTGTAGGTTGCCTGTTCACTCTGATGATAGTTTCTTTTCCTGTGCAGATGCTCTTTAGTTTAATTAGATCCCATTTGTCAATTTTGGCTTTTGTTGCCATTGCTTTTGGTGTTTTAGTCATGAAGTCTTTGCCCATGCCTATGTACTGAATGGTACTGCTTATGTTTTCTTCTAGGGTTTTTATGGCTTTAGGTTTTACATTTAAGTCTTTAATCCATCTTGAGTTAATTTTTGTATAAGGTGTACAGAAGGGATCCAGTTTCACTTTTCTGCATGTGAAAAGTGGCTAGTCAGTTTTCCCAACACTATTTATTAAATAGGGAATCCTTTCTCCATTGCTTGTTTGTGTCAGACTTGTCAAAGATCAGATGGTTGTAGATGTGTGGCGTTATTTCTAAGGCCTCTGTTCTGTTCCTTTGGTCTATCTATCTGTTTTGGTACCAGTACCATGCTGTTTTGGTTACTGTAGCCTTGTAGTATAGTTTGAAGTCAGGTAGCATGATGCCTCCAGTTTTCTTCTTTTTGCTTAGGATTGTCTTCACTATATAGGCTCCTTTTTGGTTCCATAAGAAATTTAAAGTAGTTTTTTCTAATTCTGTGAAGAAAGTCAATGGTAGCTTGATGGGGATAGCATTGAATCTATAAATTACTTTGGACAGCATGGCCATTTTCATGATATTGATTCTTCCTATCCATGAGCATGGAATGTTTTTCCATTTGTTTGTGTCATCTTTTATTTCCTTGAGCAGTGGTTTGCAGTTCTCCTTGAAGAGGTCCTTCATATCCCTTGTAAGTTGAATTCCTAGGTATTTTATTCTCTTTGTAGCAATTGTGAATGGGACTGCACTCATGATTTGGCTCTCTGTTTGTCTATTATTGGTGTATAGGAATGCTTGTGATTTTTGCACATTGATTTTGTATCCAGAGACTTTGCTGAAGTTGCTCATCAGCTTAAAGAGATTTTGAGCTGAGACGATAGGGTTTTCTAAATACACAATCATGTCATCTACAGACAGAGACAATTTGACTTTCTCTCTTCCTATTTGAATGCCCTTTATTTTTTTCTCTTGCCTTATTGCCTTGGCCAGAACTTCCAATAGTATGTTGAATAGGAGTGGTGAGAGAGGGCATCCTTGTCTTGTGCTGATTTTCAAAGCGAATGTTTCCAGCTTTTGCCCATTCAGTATGATATTGACTGTGGGTTTGTCATAAATAGTTCTAATTATTTTGAGATATGTTCCATCGATACCTAGTTTATTGAGAGTTTTTAGCATAAAGAGCATAAAGGAGTGTTGAATTTTATCGAAGGCCTTTTCTGCATCTATTGAGATAATCATGTGGTTTTTGTCATTGGTTCTGTTTATGTGATGGATTACGTTTATTGATTTGCATATGTTGAACCAGTCTTGTGTCCCAGGGATGAAGCTGACTTGATCGTAGTGGATAAGCTCTTTGATGTGCTGCTGGATTCAGTTTGCCAGTATTTTATTGAGGATTTTTACATCAATGTTCATCAGTGATATTGGCCTGAAATTTTCTTTTTTATTTTGTGTCTCTGCCAGGGTTTGGTATCAGTATGATGTTGGCCTCATAAAATGAGTTAGGGAGGGGTCCCTCTTTTTCTGTTGTTTGGAATAGTTTCAGAAGGTATGGTACTAGTTCCTCTTTGTACCTCTGGTAGAATTTGGCTGTGAATCCAACTGACCCTGGGCTCTTTTGTTTGTTAGGCTATTAATTACTGCCTCAATTTCAGAACTTGTTATTCGTGTATTCACGGATTCGACTTCTTCCTAGTTTAGTTGGGAGGGTGTATGGGTCCAGGAATTTATCCATTTCTTCTAGGTTTTCTAGTTTATTTGCGTAGATGTGTTTATAGTATTCTCTGATAGTAGTTTGTATTTCTGTGGGATCAGTGGCGATATCCCCTTTATCATCTTTTATTGTGTCTATTTGATTCTTCTCTCTTTTCTTCTTTATTAGTCTGGACTTTACCTATTTCTTTACAGATAGGAGAAACTCCCAGAATTCCTTGAGGAAATTCCTTTTTCTTCAGAGAAACACTCTGAACTTTCAATAAGAATCCACCATTACTTAGCAAAGAAGGAATTATTGATCAGCATCACAGGGCAGCAGTAGCAGGCAATGTCAGTTCTGTCCCTCCACGTTCACCTGAGCTCCTCCCACTATCTCGCTTCTCCCAAAAACTTCCTTTCCTAGGCTTACTCTTTAAAGCAACTATGTAGAAATTTTAAATTCTTCTCTTTAAAATTAAAAAACAAATTGTCGGTTTTTCTTTCTTTAATACGTGAGTCTGTAAAATAGTTTCCCTATAAGTCAGCAACTTCCTACAAAGAAAGGTTTCCTGCTATTGTTACAATGTTTTTTTACAGTTTCCACCCCTACTCAATGACATAGCCTCATTGGTTTACTCCTACTCAATGACATAGCCTCATTGGCCTACTCCTTTGCTAAATTTTTACTCCAGGTCAAAATATGTTCATATATTTATAAATTATCCATAAGGGAAACAAAAGGAGACAAAAGAGCAGAAATAGGTGCAAAGTTGTTAATATGACAGTATCATAATAACAAAACATCCAATTAATTAGGTAACACTGAATAAATTTAGTTTCAGAGACCTGCTAAAATTTCCAAGCTCTTTGGTATGCCTGCCATCCTCATCCCAGTCTGAGTCAGAAATGAAAACATTTAGATATGTTCCCTTCTAAGAGTAGCATCTACCCAGAAGTAAGCTACTTTTTAGGAATATTTGATTTTGGCCTCACGTAAGGGTTCCTGCAGAGATAAAAGAAAAACAACACAAAAACACTCAAGGAACCGCAGCTATTTGGCTGTGTAGCCATATCTCTCCTAGCTACATGCACTATACTTGAACAGTTAGAATAGTTTTCATTTATTACATGATTAATCTACAGCCCTAGCCCACTTAAATCTATGGTCCATTATGCGTCAGAGCAGTAGAAACTAAATTAGTATGCCATCTTCGAAACAACCTATGTGAGCTTAGTAAAGCTAGATTTACCATACTCAATCAATAAGTACATGTTCCTTTTGTATTCATGTGGTTAATTTGTTTTTAGTTGTGCTCCATTGTTTTCATAAATTTAGTAAATAGATGAGCATAGGTGCAAACATCATGATTGTTTACAGCACAAATATTATGCAGGTTGAAGGAGTTTTAGAAGACCCATTGGCAATCCTTAAAGCTAAAAAGTATTTAAAGTTCAGACATTCTTTTCTTTGCACTTCTGTTCTTTATGTCCTTGTTTTCTGAATATCACAAACCCAACTGTTTAGCTCACGTGGCATGGAAGCTGAATGGGCATACCACAGAAGTTCTTAATAAACAATAAATAAAATAAAATTATTTCTGCTTCTAATGTATTTCTCCACTAAAGAAAAGGCAATTTTATATTTGCTTAGAAAAAACCACTTTGGTTATTACTTCCATGGGAGGATTTCTTTATCATTTTATTGAAAAGCAACAGCTTATAATTCTTTCTTTATGTACAGGTCTGTTCAGATTTTCCTCTATATAACATGTAAGATACAAGAAAAAACAAAAACTGCCTTAACTTGTCTTTGATGTATTAACAATGTAGAAATGTGTTTAAAAATAATGATTCTGAACAGTTAGATGCTGGTTGTTCCCTCCAGTTCTATGACTATCTGAATTTGATGCCTTAAGTAAAATGTAGTAAACAAGTAGCCTGGGCATTGTGGCTCACACCTATAATACCAGCACTTCAGGAAGCTGAGGCAGAAGGATCACTTAGAGGTCAGGAGTTTGAGACCAGCCTGGCCAACATGGTGAAACCCCACCTCTACTAAAAATACAAAAATGTGTCAGGCATGGTGGTACGTGCCTGTAGTCCCAGCTACTTGGGAGGCTGAGGCAGGAGAATTGCTTGAACCTGGGAGGTGGAGGTTGCAGTGAACCAAGATGGCACTACTGCACTCCAGCCTGAGCAACAGAACAAGACTCCATCTCAAGAAAAAAAAAAGGTAGTAAGTAATTAATTAGATTCAACATTTTCCTCAAAGTCTTAGATCCCCCTGAAAAAGAATATCACAATACATACATAACATGCTTATCCTTTTGTCTCTCATTCCCAAATAGACTGGAAACAGACAAAAATCAAGAAAGATCAGAACTACTTGCATTATAAGCCAAATAATTAAATATTGAGAATTTGAAAAGCCTTAAGATTTTAAAATGTGGACAAATGTATTTTTTTTTTATATTTCTGTTTCCACAATAATATGCAGTTACCTGATGACTCCAGCACTGAGATTAATCTATTCGTCTTAAAAATTCCCACATTTCCTCTTATTTTTGCTAGATTTCACTGACTGCATACCTGTGTAACCCATAACAAAATCCACCAAAACTAGAAATTTTTAGACTTGGAGGACTTCGAGAGCTGGATGTTGAACATATAACGCAGGACAAAGCAGTGTCTCCAATACTCTAACGCTGGAGGTCCTAAGGTACTTGCTCAAGGTCACACAGTGATTAGTGGCCAAATCAGGACTAAACCCAGCTTCCAGAGAGTCCTGGTTCGGTGGCAGATGTTTCTGATTTTCCGTCACTATAGGAGGTTTGGGGAAGAGGTATGTTAATCATCTCTACTCTATTGCTTAGGGCAAAATGTTGCATCACTTAATCAGAATGCAGTCCCTCCTTCAGCAAAATCTCAAAATGACATCTAGTAGAATACCCGGTCTCTAAGGAGAAATTTAATTAAACTGCAGTCCCTTTATACCAGCACAAATATTGTGAGGGAAAACAACTCAACTCCTCTGACATTTTTGCAAATAGGTTTAGAGGAATCCATTCTGTTTACTTTTACTGACATTTGTTTTTCAGTCAATTATCTCACTTGGTTATTTTTTTCCTTTCATAATTTATTGCTAGCAACTTATCCGTAAGGATAAATACAAGTAATTCCTTTCTTTAGTACAAGCACCTGAGCTTAGGTTAATAATAGCTGGAGAAAATATAAACACTCATTTTACCCCTCCTCTTTCCTTTTCCTGATAGTTCTAGTTTGCTTATAAATCAGACTGGTGGCAATACCATAATCCAAGCTGGAAGAATTTCACCTCAAATGTGTGAGTGGTTTCTCCTCACATAGCCCTAAGACTTTGGAAAATAACAAACTTTACTTGATCAATCATCAGCCAGATAAATAAATATGACAAGCATTTTTTTCACTGTCTCATACTCATCTCCCTTCAATTTTTGCACACTTTTACTTTAGAACTTTCTGTAAAGTCTTGAAAAATTCAGAAAGCCTTCATTACAAAAAGTTCTACTTTTTTATTCCATGGAGTCTTATTGACTGGACACAAAAAAATTAATTTTTAAGAGGTTGAAAAATATGCAGTGTACAGCAATGTTTCCCAAACTCTCCCATGCTCACAATGCTCCTGGAGACCGTGTTAAAATGCAGATTCAAAGTCAGTAGGTCTGGGGTGGGGCCTGAGCTTCTGCCTTCCTAACGCGTTCTCAGGTGATCCTACCAGCTCATCACAGACTCCGCTTTGAATAGAAAGGGTGTATAGGAAAGGGCATTTACTGTGGAGCTGAGGAGACCTGGGCTGACATTGGACCTCATTGGTTACTGGCAGTGAGGACCTGAGAGAGCCCACCCCTCTGCCAGAACCCTCTGTTCCCCTTGCAACTCTCACTGCTTCACTACCGCCATCTTGCTCCCACCACCAGGACTCCTCCCATATTGCCCTTTATCCCTCTTCACGACAGGCTGCCCCCAGCCCCCAAGATGACTCTCAACTCCCACAGTCCCTATAGGAATCTGAACCTATTCTGTCCCCTTTTCTCACCCCTCCTCAAGTTCTGAAAATCCTTCCACTCTGTCCTCTGAAACTCAGTCAGCCATCAACAAAATCACCTGTGTCTCTTCTCCATTATCCGAATGCTCTCTTCTCCTTCCTGCTTTGAGGGAAACCTGGCTTTCCACTAAAGGAACAGCCACTCCTGCAGTCCTCTGTAGTGGAATTCACCTTGTCTTTCAAGATTTTTATACCTATAAGGCCTAGAAGTAAAGGACACATCCTCCTTGCTCCTTACTGCTACTTTCAGACCATTTTCCAATCCTCTCTCATTTCTAAAAAGTCCTCATTTTGAATCTTTGTCATCAAATTATATCACCTATGACTCCTCATTGTTCCTATCACCAAAACCCCAGAAATCCCCCTTATTTTCCCCACCCAACCTAGCCACTCCCTCCATGGTCATCACCCTAGGCCTTGTTACTATTAACAAGTACATCTTCTCCTTAGTGTCGGTTACACGCACCCCACTCTCTGTCATCACTTCCTATCATTTCATCTCATTCTCTCCATATTATACTCCCACCAACACATCTATCACAATTCTTCCATCCCACTGCTTCTGCGAAGCCATTGATCCTATCATCTTTTCACTGTTTGTCACCCTCATGCCCTCATTCCTCTCCTTGCCCAATTTACTTATTTTTTATTTTTTACTTTTTTGAGACAGGAATCTTGCTCTATCACCCAGGCTGGAGTGCAGTGTCATGATCATAGCTAGCTACAACTTTGACCTCCTAGGCTCAAGCCATCCTCTCATGCCAGCCTCCTGAATAGCTGGAACTACAGGTGTGTGCGACCAAGCCTGGCTAATTTTTTTATTTTTGTGTTGAGATAGGGTCTCGCCTTGTTTCCCAGGCTGATCTCAAACTTCTAGGCTCAAGCATTCCTCCTGCCTTGACTTCCCAAAATGCTGGTATTACCGGCATAAGCCATCGTGCCCAGCCCTTACCCAGTTTAAATTCCATTATCAATAGCTATTAAATCCTTTGCTTCTCTACAACTTGGTTACTCTTGCTTTGCAAAATGATAATCCTATTTAAATCCAAATTTCAGCCTACTGTACATCTGCCTCCACTGCAGCATGATAGAGAAAAATACAAGCCAGGATGACTGGTCTTGCTTTAAATACTTGGCCATTAACTTCAAGTTGGCCCATCATTCACACTACATGTCTCCAGTTCATACCCTCTTCCTCTCATTAGTCTGCCATTTTATGCTTTCTCTTTACTCAAGTTCCCAACACCTCTTTTCCCACCATTATACTCAGCTGAAAACCTTGCTTCCTATTTTACTGAAAAAAAAGAAGAAAGAAAAATGGAAGCAGTAAGAAAACGACTTCCACATACTCCCATCAACACATCCACCCACATGCCTGCATCGCAAACATCACTGCCTTCCTGCCTATCACCACTGTTGAATTATCCAATGCTCCTGTCAAAAATTAATCCTATATTTCTACACTACATCTTATCCCCTCTCACCAATCAAAAACATTATTCCATCAATTATTTGTCTTAAATTATCATTTTTTACTCTCTACTGAATTATTCCCATCATAAAAGCATTTGTATCTTAAAAAAGAAAAAAAGAAAACTTTCCCCTTGACCTTACTTTTCACTAGTATCCACCTGATATCTTTGCTGCCCTTTCAGCAAAACTCAAAAGAGTTCTCTAATCTCACTAGTTTCAATGATTCCACCCACCCCATCCTCTTTTACTCCCACTTTTAGGACCGGGCGTGGTGGCTCACACCTGTAATCCCAGCACTTTGGGAGACTGAGGCAGGAGGATCACAAGGTCAGGAGTTCAAGACCAGCCTGGCAAATATGGTGAAACCCCATCTCTACTAAAAATAAAAAAAAAAATTAGCCAAGTATGGTGGCGCACCCCTGTAATCCCAGCTACTTGGGAGGCTGAGGCAGGAGAATTGCTTGAACCCAGGAGGCGGAGTTTGCACTGAGCCAAGATCATGCCACGGCACTCCAGCCTGGGTGACAGAGCAAGACTCTGTCTCAAAATAATAAAAATAATAATAAATAAAATTTAAAAAAAAACTTTTTTCAGGTTTCCTCCTCCACCATGTTTCCAGAGTTCTTTTTCCATGGTCACTAGTGATCTCTGCATTGCTAAATCCCCAACTAGGAATTGACCTAAGAAAGCACCTGACACAGTTAACCACTCCCTCCTTCTAAATACAGGATTTTTTTTCATTTGGCTTCCAGGAAGCCACTCATTGTACTTGGCACTTAGCTCACTGGTTCCTTCATCTCAGATTCCTTTCCTTATTTTTGTTCTGCTCCTTGTATTTTTTTTTTTTTTTTTTTTTTTTTTTTTGGAGACGGAGTCTAGCTCTGTCGCCCAGGCTGGAGTGCAGTGGCCGGGATCTCAGCTCACTGCAAGCTCCGCCTCCCGGGTTCACGCCATTCTCCTGCCTCAGCCTCCCGAGTAGTTGGGACTACAGGTGCCTGCCACCTCGCCCAGCTAGATTTTTTTCATATTTTTAGTAGAGACGGGGTTTCATCATGTTAGCCAGGATGGGTCTTGATCTCGTGACCTCGTGATCCGCCCGTCTCGGCCTCCCAAAGTGCTGGGATTACAGGCTTGAGCCACCGTGCCCTGCCAGCTCCTTGTATTTTTTAATGTTGAAGTATTCCAGGGCTGAGGCCACAGTTCTCTTCTCTACCTATCAACTGTCTTGACCTTGGTAATCTTACTAAGCCTCATGGTTGAAAATATCACATCTGTGCCAACAACTCCTGTATTTAAATGCCATGCGCAAATATCTTCCCCAGACTCTAGATTTGTATATCTAATCAGCTCATTTCTCCCAGATACTGGCCTCTTTGTTTATGCTTCAAACACACTAGGAGTGGTCCCATCTTAGAAACCCTTGCACCAGCTGTTCCCTATGCCTGGATGTTCTCCCTCCAAACATCCACATGGTTAGCTCCCTCACCTCCCTCAAATCTTGCCTCATATACTGCCTTCTCGATCAGGTCTAGTTTATCCATGTATGTAATACTGCAACCTGCATCCACACCTGAGGTTCTCAAAACCACTTTACTCTACAGTACTTGTTTCCTTTTCTATAGTGCTTACTATCGTCTAACACACTGTTACCATGTATCTACCTATTAGCTAATAATAGCTACAGCTATTATTACTGCCTTCTTACATACTATTTGTTACATTTATTCTCTTTTCTGACCCACTAGAAAATAAGCTCCATGAGTGTTTACATTTCTGTCCATTTTTTTTCACTATTGTATCCCAAGCACTTAAAACAGCTCCTGGTCATCGTAAATAATCAATAAATTTTTTTGAGTAAATACATTTTCCCATCTTTAAAATGAGGACAGAAATATATTATTTTCTGGGTTGTTGTAATGATGCACATAGTAAGTGCTAAATAAGTATCTTCCCACTTCAAGTGGATTTTTGATCCTCCTTCCCAAAATAAGATATAGTCTTTGGACATTTCTTCACAGTAGATTTAGCCAGAAATATCTGGTTCTCTCAAGCAGTGAAATTACTGCCTATCAGCAAAGATGCTGAGTAATGTTCCTAGTTTAGTGACCTCTTTCCTTAATTTAAAAGACAATACAATTTCTTTTTCAAGGAATAATCTCTTAAGTGAACAGGAAGCTTGAGGGAGTTGTAGAGGAGGCTGGAGTGACGATACCCAGTAGAGGAGGAGAGGACACTGGCAGTGAGTCAGATAACTGAGTCAACGTTAGGTCAAAAGGGTCTAAGCACAGTGCCTGCACATAGTAGGCACTCAATAAATCTCAACTGAATAAATGAGTGTGGCAGCTAGCCGTAGTAACCCTAGAAACCCACTCATAGCACCCTCCCTTACTGAGCAGGGCTGGTCTGTTTAACCAATAGGATATGGGGGAAATGATGGTAACTTCCAAGGCTAAATCATAAATGACACTGCAGCTTCTGCTGTGCACTCTTGGATTACTGCTCTGTGAGAAGACAGCTATCATGTCATGAGGAAACTCAAGCAGCCCTACCGAAAAATCCATGTGGCAAGAAACTGAGGCTGTCTAATAATACCCGGCAGCAACTTGTCAACCAACTGAGTGAGCCATCTTGGAAGGGGATCCTCTAGCTCCAGGCCAGCCTTCAAATATCCATAGTCCTGACCAATGCCTGAATGTAACTTCAGTACAGACCCTGATAAAGAACTACCCAGCTAAGTAGCTTCTACATTCCTGGCCCATAGAAACTGTGAGTTCAAAATGTTTATTGTTTTAATCCACTAAGTTTTACAGTGATTTGCTATTTAGCAATAAGCTTAATACAATAAATACATGAATGAAAAGGAAGGTCATAAGATCAACATCGTATTCACCAGTTTATTAAGCAAGGCTTCTGTAGCAGTCAATTAGGGTACTAATTTTCAAGTATCAAAAGGGGAGGTATAGCCAGTACTTTTTTCTTTAGACAAATGTGGTTTATAAGGGACAATGATAAGGAATCCTTCTACAGAACTATAGAGTATTGGTAAAATATCTTGCATTCTTCTGAACTCAGTGGGAAAGAAAGAAAATTTGCTTTGAGAAAATTTTACAATTCTGGATGCTCATTTTCCAGGCAGGGTCCAGCGTCTATTATCCATGTAGTGGGGTAGGAGGAGAAGTGCCAACAGAGCTGTGAGGCCTCGAGGAAGTCATTTCTTGATTCTCCTAAAGGTGAGCAGCATTTTTGTCAGCTTGTCCCTGGAGGGTATAATGGCAACAGAGTGGGCAGATGTGTATCATGTGGCCTATGCTGTCCCAGAATAAAAGGCCACTGCTGTCTCCTTCTCATGGAACCAGCCAACTTATACAAATTCTTATTAGGAGTGGCCATGAAAGCCAGAAGAAGCAGGCAGCTTCATCACACTGAATGTGACTTGGTGTTTAAGGGACAGGCCACCCACTTAGCACTGATGGTCAGACATTCAGGGCCTCATGTTAAAAATAACCAACCAAGACATTTACATCACAAATTTAAAAGTCAGTGATGCTTTCACGTTTGAAGATAGTATTGGGGTCTAAATTCGAGATCCTGTTTGGGAAAAAAAAAAAAAATTCTTTCTTTCTTTTTGAGACAGAGTCTCTCTCTGTCACCCAGGCTGGAGTACAGTGGTGCAATCTCGACTCACTGCAACCTCTGCCTCCCAGGTTCAAGCAATTCTTCTGCCTCAGCCTCCCAAGGAGCTGGAACTACAGGTGTATACCACCACGCCTGGCTAATTTTTGTATTTTTAGTACAGATGGGGTTTCACCATATTGGCCAGGCTGGTCTCGAACTTCTGACCTCGTGATCTGCCCATCTCAGCCTCCCAAAGTGCTAGGATTACAGGCTGAGCCACTGCACCCAGCCCCAGTTTAATATATTATGCCTAGAGGCTTTCACTACTTTAGGAAATAGTTTGGTAAGCCTGGGGGTAAAAAGCTCATTACAAAGTGTTTTTGTTTTGGTTCTGGTTTTGGTTGGAAGGTTCTAGGCACAGGAGAAATGTCCCCAGGGATCCTTACCAAGACAATTGAGAGTATGTATTAATACAGATACAGAAAAATGGACATACAGATAGAAACAGATATGGATAGATACACACATATAGATGTTTATATATATATGTTTATATATATGTGGGTGTTTGTCCAAACAAAATCTTTTTCTTAACTTAGCAATAAAAAGCATTTTGCAAAACATAGCTAGAAAAGAATCAACTAATCAAAAACTGTTTTCATTGCTCTTCATTTTTTTTAACCTACCAGCAGTTTCCAAACCTAAAGATACATGTAATTCTAGACTTTACAAAGAATCAAGCAATGAATTTGGTCAATTTTACACCTCTAGTTTTTGATATTCCAAAAGGAAGTTTAAATGTTTTTTAATTGTGTTTATTTTGTTTACAGAAAAGATGCATCTGAATATTCAGCATTACAAATGAAAGTTCTTTACTACCATAAAGCACTTGATGTTTTCACAATTTGAATACTCCTAATAGTAATTGTATTTGTGGCTATGATGAATACAGAAGCTATCAAGCCATTTCCAGTGACTCATATAAAAGATGGATCTTAGAGCTTCATCTTTCCTCTAGGTATGCTCACTCCCTTGATGATCTCATCCAATTACTTGGCTTTCAATGTCATCTATACACTGATGATTCCCAAATTTATATCTGGAGTCCAGACGGCATCTCTGAACTCCAGACTCATATGTCTAGCTGCAGATTTGACATCTCCATTTAAAGTCCTAACATTCATCTCACACTTATCTTGTCCTAACCCAAACTTTGGATTTTCTCTCTCAAATCTTCTCCTCCCACCATCTTCCCCTTCTCAGTAAACAGCAGTTCCACCCTCTCAGTTGTTCAGGCCAAAAATCTGGAAGTTATCTTTGACTCCTCTCTTGCTTTCCCACCCGACATCAAATCCATCACCAAATCCTACCATTTCAACTTTCCACATCAACCAGAATGTGACTTCACAATGTCTCCACCGCAACTGTGTTTATCCAAATCACCATTATCTCTCACCTGGATTACTCAGTAGCCTCCCAGCTGCTCTCCTGCCTCTGATCTTCCTCCCTGAGGTCCACCAGGTACACAGTATTCAGAGTCATTAAGTAAAACATAAGCAATTAAGTAAAGTAAGTCTTCCCTCTTTTCAAAGCTCTAAAATGACACTTCATTTCAGCAAACTAAAAGCCAATGCTACAAGGCCCTACATCTCTATGCCATACCCTCCACCCTGTTATCTCCTCTAACTCATATCCTCCTAGTCTCCCCATTGTTCATTCCACTTGAGTCACTTTGGCCTCCTTATCGTTTCTCAAACTTCAGGACTTTCACATTAGCCACAGATGCTTTCCTCCCAGGGAGCCACAGAGCTCCCTGCCTTGCTTCCTCAGGTCTTTGCTCCACTGTAACCTTCTCAGGACTCACCTGTCAAAAGGCAGTCCCTCCCCTCTCTGGCAATACCTATTCTCCTTTGCTTCCTTTATTTTCTATATCCCTTTTCATATCTGAGAGAGTAAATCTTTTACTTGTTTGTTTTTTGTTTGTTTCCCTCAACTAGAATGTAAACATTCTGAGGTCAAAAGACACCTATCTGCTTTGTTTACTATTGTATAGCCAGCTTTTAAAATATGCTTAGCATAGAGTAGGAACTCAATACAAACTCACTGAATGTATGAATATTAAAGAATTGGAAATCCATTAGCACAAATATTTCACTGTAGATATTTCAGTCATTAGCCACTATAGTAGCTGGGACAAAGAAAGCTCAATATATTATTGTTCATTCACCCTTGAAACAAACACTCTTACAAAAAAAACTCAGGAAAAAAAAAAGAAGGAGAATATTTCTCGCATAGTTCAATATCTGAGGTCATTTCACGCTAGCTTTATGCATCTTTGCTGCAAACCTAAGCTCTCCTGTTATGACTCTTCTTCTGGAAACTGGTTTCTGAATATCTCAATATTATTCTTCCACATCTGAGAACTCCATTAGAGTAGATGACCACAGGACGATTTAAAACCAGATGGGCAAAGTATGTGTGGGTTTAAATCCCCACCACCCCGTCCCCTGACAAATGCAACCAGAGAAATATTTCGTAAAAACTGACTGATTATGGAATTGGAGTCTTCAGACTGTGGCTCAGAGATGAAAGCCAGCTAGGGTTGCCAAATAAAATACAGAATTCCCAGTTAAACTTGAATTTCAGATAAACAACAAATAATTTTTTAGTCAAAATGTCCCAAATAGGAACTACTAAATCTGGCAACTTTAAACCTGGCCCACACCTGTTTTTGTACAACCCATAAGCAAAGGATGATTTTGCCATCTTTAAATGACTGGAAAAATTGAAAGGAAAATAATATTTTGTCACAAGTAAAAATTACATAAAATTTAAATTTCAGTGTCTGTAAGTAGTTACTGCACATGGCCATGCTCACTTGTTTATGAACTACCTATGGAGACTTTTGGAAGCACAGTTGAGTAGCTTCCGCAGGGACCAGATGGCCACAAAACCTAAATACCTACTATCTGGCCCTTTACAGAAAAAGCTTGCCAACCCTTCTTATAGAATATTTACTTTCTTTCTTCCCCTCACTGAAGACAAAGCACAGGTAACTTTCTACCCCTTAGAATTCTTTCCTCAGAAGCCTTCCTAGTACTTTATCGCTGTTTTGGAAAGAAAGTAGAAAGCAAGCTGAGGAGAAGTGAAGAGATGAAGGGTGCAGGCTATGGCACCTCACAAAACTGAGTGTGAACCCTTAAATGGGGGCCATGTGACTATCACCATATCAACTCTCTGCAAGAATTAGGAGACAAGAATTGATGTTAAAGGACAAAAAAGGGTCAAGTTTCCAGACTGCACAGAGCCTGTGATTGTCAGGAGGGCAGAAAAAAAGGAGAAGGAAAGTGAAAAGATAAAACTTAGGACTAGGAGGATCAACTTCTTAATTATTCACCAAGACGTGACCTTAATTAAGAAATAGAGACTGTGCATGGATTCAAGCAAAGACATCAAGACCACAATTAGGGAAGTATGGATAGATGTGGTTGCATCAAGTAAGGCAGCAGTTAAACCCTTTCCAAGGTTAAGGAAATCTTGGATTGCATCTATTCAGTACACATGTGATTGCCTTAGTTGACATTATAAAGTACCTATTGCCAGAAGTAAGCATTACCATATGCGCATACCTTGTTTTATTGCGCTTTACAGATATTGCGTATTTTACGAACTGAATATTTGTGGCAACTCCTCCACTCAGCAAGTCTGTTGGTGCCATTTTCTAACAGCATGCCTTCACTTGGTGCCTCTGCATCACATTTTGGTAATACTCCTAATATTTCAAACGTTTTCATTACTGTTATATCAGTGATGGTGACCTGTGATCAGTCATGTTTGATGTATTATTGTACTCAATAATACTCAAAGGGTACTCAAAGGGCTTGAGTATGTGTTGCTGTTACTATAAGGAAAAATGAGAAAAGACAGAGCCACATTTACATGGCTGTGGAATGCCCACATTCCCCAAGGAGGCAATGGAGGAAATGGCAACCACAGCCTCTTTAGCCTTGTTCTTTCCAGAAAATATTTTCTACTCAGGCCCCTAAGCTAATGTTATCAGGCCTTTGTATTTTAAAGCCTACAAAAACAAGGAGTGTATAAATTGAGGGGACAATTTATAAGATCCATCAAAAGACTTTATTTGTGACCCATAACCCTAGGTGATGATTCTCAACATGTGAGTCTCACATGGAAGGCATATTCCCAAACACAACTTCTGACACTAGATATACTGCACTTCACTCCTCCTAAAAGGCATATCACATTGGAGAGAGTGAGAATCATGTTATCACAGAGATAACCTTGAGGCTGTTCTAAATATATTTTAAATGTAAATTATTTGCAAGCTTCAGTACTTCAACTGTGTTTGGTAACAAACACTTATGACACACCTCACTCCTGACCTGTGTCACAGCACTGTGACTGAGTAGTAGTGTTTCATGCCACTTCACTAGAACAAAATTTCCCAAAAACATAGTTCATGTTAATATTGATTATGGCAATAGTATTAACAATCCCTGTAATCAATCTCCAAGGTTACTTTGAGAACTATGCTTTTGAAATTGTTTTCTGTTCCCAACATCTGTTGATGCACTTCACAGGCTTATACTCATAGTCAGCCAAAATATTCATTAGTTCATTCATTAGTTCATTTGTTCTCAACATATGTAACTCACATGATAACAAGCACTGACCTAGTATGATTGATCACAAAAACAGAAATCTCATGCATTAGGGTCAACTAATATGGAATGAAAGCCTGCTTTTTGTCAAATGCAGTTATGGGGATAAAGACGAATAGTCATATCCCTGGCCCTCTAGAAGTTAATGGTCTAGTAGGGATGACAGACAAAATAATTTCAGTGTGATGTGGTTAAATTAAAATGGTAGATGTGAACACAATGTGTGATCAGCCCATAGAAAAGAAAACTGAGTCACAAATGAATAACTGGAGAAAGCTATGAATAAAAGCTAATGCATTATTCTTTATACAAATATTTATTGAGGAGCTACTCAATATCAGTAAGAATTCTGTGCATCACCATACAGCTGTTGAGAAGACAGCATTGTGCCTGAGATAGGGAGCTTATAGTCTAATGTGGAGAGATAAGATGGATCCATTTGCTTGAATCCCAAAGGCAAGTGGAAAGTCGCTGAACTCTGCCAGCACCCTCAGCCCACCTCTCTGCCCAGGCCTCCCATTTTCAAGGTGACCTGTACTATCTTGCTGTTCTGTGGATGAAACTTCAAGGATAACTCCTCAGCACACAACTTTCCCTTTTTGGGAAATATTCACCAACATAGGATGAGATGACAGGCCGTGACTTTACATGACCCTGACACCCTGGAAATAGCTGATGGTTCCTCAAGTGGATATCTGACTCAAACTGAGCCAGTCAGCAATCTCTCATGAGAATTTGAAATTCTAGACTAAGACACATAGAGGCACTGAATCACATTAATGGCAATGCCTTAAGAAGAATGACCACAAACTCCTGTGACAAGGGCCTGCAGCCACCCTGCCTTCTACTCTACCCACATGCTACCTGTTGGACTCCCTTCAACTCTCTGAGAACCCTCTCAGTTTCCTTCTATCTGCTCAGGTGGGCCAGAGTCAGCTCGTATGCTTATAACCCAAGAAACCCTCCTACACGTCACCTGTTCACAGTCTTCTAGCTGTACCCAGTCAAGCTATATTTCCCTCTGATTAAACAATTCGTGGAGAGAGTAATGGCCAATACAGCTTAGTATGTTATCTATTCTCCATAGAGGGGATAGTTAGGGGGAACTTGTGGAGATATAACACCAGAATCCAGAGAATCTACTCCACTGCAGGGGAGTTTCAGGGCCTGCTGAATCTTAATATTCCAGCAAAGGAGTTACTTGGATATACGCAGAATTATGAATGGTTCCGAAATTCCACTAAATATTGTTTCAAATCTTAGCTGTGTCATTCATTCACTTAACTAAGTTTACACAGCTAGTAAATGGTAGAGCTAAAATTTGAAACCAAATCTGGCTATTTCCAAACCTCACATTTTTTTTTTCATATTACAAATGTATTAATGCGTTTTTTACATTCTTCCTTTAAAACAATGGTTTTCTATTGAGGGCAATTCTCCACACCCCTAATCCCACCCCAGAAGACTTTGGCAATGTCTGGGGACAATTTTGGTTGTCCATGGGATGAACTGGCCTCTAGCAGGTAGAAACCAGAGGTAATGCTAAGTAAACTACAATGCCCAGAACATCCCCGGCAATAACTATTTGGCCCAAAATGCCAATGGTGCTGAGGCTAAAAATCCTTGCAATAAATAAAAGAAAATAGACAAATCTTTGAAAGAATGTATAACTCAAATGTGTAAACATGAAATTAAGTAAAAAATCCCAGTTAATGAAAGATATACATTGGACTATTATGTAGTCATTAATTATAGGCAGATCTATAATGTAAAAAAATTTACAGTGTACTTTTAAACAGAAAAATATTCTCCAAAAACAGTTGTATAGAGTATTATCCCATTTTGTAAATAAAATACATACATACATGAACATGGGCTCACATATATGTAGGAAGAAAACTGAAAGGCTATATGCCAGTATCAAAGAACTAACATCTAGACTCTATAAAGAACTCAAACAAATCAGCAAAACAAACAAGCAAACAATCCTATCAAAAAGTGGGCCTGTAGTCCCAGCTACTCGGGAGGCTGAGGCAGGAGAATGGCGCAAACCCGGGAGGCGGAGCTTGCAGTGAGCTGAGATCCGGCCACTGAACTCCAGCCTGGGCGACAGAGCGAGACTCCATCTCAAAAAAAAAAAAAAAAAAAAAAAGTGGGCTAAGGACATGAATAGACAATTCTCAAAAATCGATACAAATGGCCAAGAAGCATATGGAAAAGTACTTAAAATCACTAATTATCAGGGAAATGGAAATCAAAACCACAATGTGAAACCACCTCACTCCTGCAAGAATGGCCATAATAAAAATAAAAATAAAAAAATAGATGTTGGTGTGGATGTGGTGAAAGTGAACACTTTTACACTGCTGGTGGGAATGTAAACTAGTAAAACCATTATGGAAAACAGTGTAGAGATTCCTTAAAGAACTAAAAATACATCTACCGTTTGAACCAGCAATCCCATTACTAGGTATCTACCCAGAGGAAGAGAAGTCATTATACCAAAAAGATACTTGCACATGCATGTTTATAGCAGCACAATTTGCAATTGCAAAAATATGGAACCAGCCCAAATGCCCATCAATCAACGAGTGGATAAAGAAAATGTGGTATATATATACCATGGAATACTACTGAGCCATAAAAAGGAACAAAATAATGGCACTCACAGCAACCGGATGGAATTGCTGACTATTATTCTAAGTAACTCAGGATTGGAAAACCAAACATTGTATGTTCTCACTCATAAGTGGGAGCTAAGTTATGAGGATGCAAAGGCATAAGAATAATATAATAAACTTTGGGGACTCAGGGGAAAGGGGGGGTGAGTATAGGAGACTATATATTGGGTACAGTGCACACTACTTGGGTGATGGGTGCATCAAAATCTCAGAAATCACCACTAAAGAACTTATTCGTGTAATCAAACACCACCTGTTCCCAAAAAACCTATTGAAAAGCTCTTTAGTTTGATTAGGTCCCAGCTATTGAAATAAAAAATACATTTTAAAAAGTTATTGGTTTTTATATTTTAAAATGACTCTAAATGACCTCAGTAAATTCAGATTGGCTCACACTTGCTTGTCTTACTTTACCCACCTACACATTCAAGAAAAGAAGCATTGTTTTATTAAAATAAGCTCAGAAAGTGACTCTCTGTTTATGAGGTCCGAGTGCATGCTTGAAAAATTTAATTACACGGTCTCATCTCCCCAAAGCCTCCTCACTTCTGACTCAGGTGAGTTCTAGTGACACCCCCACACCATCCTTTTCTTCCAGCTATAGAGTCAGTTATTCTTGTTAAGAACTTCTGAATAAACCTTAGGTGAATGAGACATTATCCACAGCTCTAAACTACACCACCTCTATTACTTAACTGATGAGAGGGAAGAAGAATTTTAGAACTTACATTCTTAATCTAAACACCAAAACTAAATCATTAGTGGAAAAACAATTCTGTCCCTAAATAATAAAAATACTCAGAATTAATCCTAATATCCTTTTTATTACAGATTCATTTCTTTCATCAGGCAAAATATTATTATTTTTATTAGTCTTCATTCTATTCCTAACAGAGCCACAACAGAAAAGGACTTGATCTTCATTTGAAATAATAATTGACAAAGACAGGTTAGTCCAGTACTACCCTTCTTCAAGTACTAGGAGACAAAGTCCCTTGCTATAGTTACATAATTTTTTAAAAAAATATAAAGAACCAAGGGAGTTTATCACAGACTTGGGTTTTTTTGGGGAGGTTGTGAGGGGATGCTTTGTTTGTTTGTTTATGTCTGTTTTCCATATAAGACATCAATTATCATTACTTTTTTCCCACTTTTTAATATATCTGCATTTATTTTAATATTTTATTTATTTTATTTTTCCACAAGTCATTGGGGTACAGGTGGTATTTGGTTACATGAGTAAGTTCTTTAGTGGTGATTTCTGAGATTTTGGTGCACCCATATCACCCAAGCAGTATACATTGCACCATATTTGTAGTCTTTATCCTTTGCCCCACTCCCACTTTTCCCCCCAAGTCCCCAAAGTCCATTGTATCATTCTTATGCTTTTGCATCCTCATAGCTTAGCTCCCACATATCAGTGAGAACATACGATGTTTGGTTTTCCATTTCTGAGTTACTTCGCTTCACTTCTATCCAGATCACTGCAAATGCTGTTAATTCATTCCTTTTCATGGCTGCACAGTATTCCATCACATATACACCACAGTGTCTTTATCCACTCATTGATTGATAGGCATTTGGTTTGGCTCCAGAATTTTGTAATTGAGAGTTGTGCTGCTATAAACACACATATGCAAGTGTCTTTTTCAAATAATGACTTCTTTTCCTTTGGATAGATACCCAGTAGTGGGATTGCTGGATCAAATGGTAGTTCTACTTTTAATTCTTTAAGGAATCTCCACACTGTTTTCCATAGCGGCTGTTCTAGTTTACATTCCCACCAGTAGTGCAGAAGTATTCCCTGTTCACCCCATCAACACCAACATCAATTGTTATCAATTGTTTTTTGATTTTTGATTACGGCCGTTCTTGCAGGAGTGAGGTAGTATCGCATTGTAGTTTTGATTTGCATTTCCCTGATCATTAGGGATGTTGAGCATTTTTTCATATATTTGTTGACCATTTGTATATTTTCTTTTGAGAATTGTCTATACATGTCCTTAGCCCACTTTTTAATGGGACTGTTTGTTTGTTTGTTTTTTCTTACTGATTTGTTTGAGTTTCTTGTACAATCTGGATATTAGTCCTTTGTCAGATGTATAGATTCTGAAGATTTTCTCCGACTCTCTGGGTTGTCTGTTTACTCTGCTGACAGTTCCTTTTGCCATGCAAAAGCTCTTTCATTTAATTAGGTCCCAGCTATTTATCTTTGTTTTTATTGCATTTGCTTTTGGGTTCTTGGTCATGGAAACCTTGCCTAAGCCAATGTCTAGAAGGGTTTTTCCAATGTTATCTTCTAGAATTTTTATAGTTTCAAGTCTTAGATTTAAGTCCTTAATTCATCTTCAGTTTATTTTTGTATAAGATAAGAGATGAGGATCCCATTTCCTTCTCCTACATGTGGCTAGCCAATTACCACACCACCATTTGTTGAAAAGGGTGTCCTTGTTTTTCTCAGGTTTGTCAAAGATCAGATAGCTGTAGATGTGTGGTATTGTTTCTGAGGACTCTGTTCTGTTCCATTGGTCTATATCTCTATTTTGGTACCAGTACCATGCTGTTTTGGTTACTGTAGCCTTGTAGTATAATTTGAAGTCAGGTAGAGTGATGCCTCCAGCTTTGTTCTTTTGACTTAGGATTGTCTTGGAGATGCAGGCTCTTTTTTGGTTCCATATGAACTTTAAAGCAATTTTTTTTCCAATTCTGTGAAGAAAATCATTGGTAGCTTGATGGGGATGGCATTGAATCTATAAATTACCTTGGGCAGTGTGGCCATTTTCATGATATTGAGTCTTCCTATCCATGAGCATGGTATGTTCTTCCATTAGTTTGTATCCTCTTTTATTTCACTGAGCAGTGGTTTGTAGTTCTCCTTGAAGAGGTCCTTTATATCCCTTGTAAGTTGGATTCCTAGGTATTTTATTCTCTTTGAAGCAATTGTGAATGGAAGTTCATTCCTGATTTGGCTCTCTGTTTGTCTGTTACTGGTGTATAAGAATGCTTGTGATTTTTGCACATTAATTTTGTATCCTGAGACTTTCCTGAAGTTGCTTATCACCTTAAGGAGATTTTGGGTTGAGATGATGGGGTTTTCTAAATATACAATCATGTTGTCAGCAAACAGGGACAATTTGACTTCTTCTTTTCCTAACTGAATACCCTTGATTTCTTTCTTTTGCCTGATTGCCCTAGCCAGAACTTCCAACACTATGCTGAATAGGAGTGGTGAGAGAGGGCACCCCTGTCTGTGCCAGTTTTCAAAGGGAATGCTTCTAGTTTTTGCCCATTCAGTATGATATTGGCTGTGGGTTTGTCATAAATAGCTCTTATTATTTTGAGATTCGTTCCATCAATACCGAATTTATACAAGAAATGGGGAAAGGATTCCCTATTTAATAAATGGTGCTGGGAAAATTGGCTAGCCATAAGTAGAAAACTGAAACTGGATCCTTTCCTTACTACTTATATGAAAATTAATTCAAGATGGATTAGAGACTTAAATGTTAGACCTAATACCATAAAAACCCTAGAAGAAAACCTAGGTAATACCATTCAGGACATAGGCACGGGCAAGGACTTCATGTCTAAAACACCAAAAGCAATGGCAACAAAAGCCAAAATTGACAAATGGGATCTCATTAAACTAAAGAGCTTCTGCACAGCAAAAGAAACTACCATCAGAGTGAACAGCAAACCTACAGAATGGGAGAAAATTTTTGCAAACTACTCATCTGACAAAGGGCTAATATCCAGAACCTACAAAGAACTCAAACAAATTTACAAGAAAAAAACAAACAACCCCATCAAAAAGTGGGCAAAGGATATGAACAGACATTTCTCAAAAGAAGATATGCATACAGCCAACAGACACATGAAAAAATGCTCATCATCACTGGTCATCAGAGAAATGCAAATCAAAACCACAATGAGATACCATCTCACACCAGTTAGAATGGCGATCATTAAAAAGTCAGGAAACAACAGGTGCTGGAGAGGATGTGGAGAAATAGGAACACTTTTACACTGTTGGTGGGATTGTAAACTAGTTCAACCATTTTGGAAAACAGTATGGCGATTCCTCAAGGATCTAGAACTAGAAATACCATATGACCCAGCCATCCCATTACTGGGTATATACCCAAAAGATTATAAATCATGCTGCTATAAAGACACATGCACACGTATGTTTATTGTGGCACTATTCACAATAGCAAAGTCTTGGAATCAACCCAAATGTCCATCAGTGACAGACTGGATTAAGAAAATGTGGCACATATACACCATGGAATACTATGCAGCCATAAAAAGGGACGAGTTTGTGTCATTTGTAGGGACATGGATGCAGCTGGAAACCATCATTCTAGCAAACTATCACAAAAACAGAAAACCAAACACCGCATGTTCTCACTTATAGGTGGGAATTGAACAATGAGATCACTTGGACTCGGGAAGGGGAACATCACACACCAGGGCCTATTATGGGGAGAGGGGAGGGGGGAGGGATGGCATTGGGAGTTATACCTGATGTAAATGATGAGTTGATGGGTGCTGACGAGTTGATGTGTGCAGCACACCAACATGGCACAAGTATACATATGTAACAAACCTGCACGTTGTGTACATGTACCTTAGAACTTAAAGTATAATAAAAAATAATAATAATTTTAAAAAAAAGAAAATGAAAAGGGTGTCCTTTCCCCGTTTTATGTTTTTGTTTGCTTTGTCAAAGATCAGTTGACTGTAAGTATTTGGGTTTATTTCTGGGTTCTCCATTCTGCTTTTTTGAACTATGTGCCTATTTTTGTACCAGTACCATGCTGTTTTGGTGACTATGGCCTTATAGTATAGTTTGAAATCAGGTAGTGTGATGCCTCCAGAATTGCTCTTTTTGCTTAGTCTTGCTTTGACTATACATACTCTTATTTGATTCCATCTGAATGTTATTGCTTTTTCTTTTTTTCTTTTTCTTTTTTTTTTTTTTGCAACGGAGTCTCGCTCTGTCACCCAGACTGGAGTGCAGTGGCACAATCTCGGCTCACTGCAACCTCTGCCTCCCAGGTTCAAGTAATTCTCTGCCTCAGCCTCCTGAGTAGCTGGGATTGCAGGCATCCACCACCATACCCAGCTAATTTTTGTATTTTTAGTAGAGACACGGTTTCTCAATCTTGGCCAGGATGAACTCCTGACATCATGATCCACCCACCTCAGCCTCCCAAAGTGCTGGGATTACAGGCATAAGCCACCGTGCCTGGCCTAGAATTGTTTTTTCTAATTCTGTGAAGAATTAGGGTGGTATTTTCATGGGAATTGCATTGAATTTGTAGATTGCTTTTGGCAGTATGGTCATTTTCACAATATTGATTCTACCCATCCATGAGCATGGGATGTGTTTCCATTGTTTATGTTGTCTATGATTTCTTTCAGCAGTGTTTTGTAGTTTTCTTTGTAGAGGTCTTTCCACTTCTGGGTTAAGTATATTCCTATTTTATTTTATTTTATTTTATTTTTTGCAGCTATTGTAAAATGGGTTGAGTTCTTGATTTGATTCCCTGCTTGGTCACTGTTGGTGTATAGAAGAGCTACTGATTTGTATATATTAATCTTGTAACCAGAAACTTTGGTGAATGTTTTTTGTCAGTTGCAGGCACTTTCTGGAGGAATCCTTAGAGTTTTCAAGGTAAACAATCATATCATCAGCAAACAGTGGCAGTTTGACCTCCTCTTTACCAATTTGGATGCCCTTTATTTCATTCTCTTGTCTGATTGCTCTGGCTAGGACTTCCAGTACTGTGTTGAAGAGGAGTGGTGAGAATGGACATCCTTGTCTTGTTTCAGTTCTCAGAGGGAATACTTTCAATTTTTCCCCATCCAGTATTATTTTGACTGTGGGTTTGTCACAGATGGCTTTCATTACATCAAGGTATGCCCCTTGTATGCCAATTTTGCTGAGAGTTTTAATCATAAAGGGATGCTGGATTGTGTCAAATGCTCTTTCTGCATCTATTGAGATGATCATGTGATTTTTGTTTTAAATTCTGTTTATGTGGTGTATCACATTTATTGACTTGTGTATGTTAAACCATCCCTGCATCCCTGATATGAAACCCACTTGATCAAGGTGGATGATCTTTTTGATATGTTGGATTTGGTTTGCTAGTATTTTGTCAAGGATTTTAGCCTCTATGTTCATCAAATATATCGGTCTGTAGCTCTCTTTTCTGGTTATATCGTTTCCTAGTTTTGGTATTAGGGTGATGCTGGCTTCATAGAATGAATTAGGGAGGGTTCCTTCTTTCCCTGTCTTGTGGAATAGGGTGAAAAGGATTGGTACCAATTCTTCTTTGAATATCTGGTAGAATTCTGCTGTGAATCTGTGTGGTCCTGGACTTTTTTTGTTGGTGGTAATTTTTTAATTACCATTTCAATCTTGCTGCTTGTTATTGGTCTGTTCAGGGTATCTAATTCTTCCTGATTTAAGCTGGGAGGGTTGTATTTTTCCGGGAATTTATCCATCTCTTCTAGGTTTTCTAGTTTATGTGCATAAAGGTGTTCATAGTAGCCTTGAATGATTGTATTTCAGTGGTGTCAATTGTAATATCTCCTCTTTCATTTCTTTGTGAGGTTATTTGGATCTTCTCTCTTCTTTTCTTGGTTAATCTTGCCGATGGTCTATCAACTTTATCTATCTTTCCAAAGAACCAGCTTTTTTTTTTCATTTATCTTTTGTATTTTTTGTTTGTTTGTTTCCATTTCATTTAGTTGTGCTCTGATCTTAGTAATTTCCTTTCTTCTGCTGGATTTGGGTTTGGTTTCTTCTTGTTTCTCTGGTTCCTTGAAGTGTGACCTTAGATTGTCTGTTTGTGCTCTTTCAGTCTCTTTGATGTAGGCGTTTAGGGCTATGAACTTTCCTCTTAGCACCACCTTTGCTGAATCCCAGAGGTTTTGATAGGTTGTGTCATTGTTGTCATTCAGTTCAAATAATTTTTTAATTTCCATCTTGATTTCATTTTTGACACAATGCTCATTCAGAAGCAGGTTATTTAATTTCTATGTATTTCCATAGATTTGAAGGTTCCTTTTGGAATTGATTTCCAGTTTTATTCCACTGTGATCTGAGAGAGTGCTTAATATAATTTCAATTTTCTGAATTTATTGAGGCTCATCTTATGGTCTATCATGTGGTCTATCTTGGAGAAAGTTCCATGTGCTGTTGAATAGAATGTGTATTCTGCAGTTGTTGGATGAAGTGTTCTGTCTGTATCTGTTAAGTCCATTTCCAAGGTATAGTTTAAAACCATTGTTTCTTCATTGACTTTCTGTCTTGATGACCTGTCTAGTGCTGTCAGTGAAGTATTGAAGTCCCCCACTATTATTGTGTCACTATGTCATTTCTTAGATCTATTAGTAATTTTTTTTTTAATTTGGGAGCCCCAGTGTTAGGTGAATATATGTTTAGGATTGTGATATTTTCCTGTTGGACAAGGCCTTTTACCGTCATATACTATCCCTCTTTCAACTGCTGTTGTTTTAAAGTTTGTTTTGTGTGATATAAGAATAGCTACCCCTGCTCGCTTTTGGTGTCCATTTGCATGAAATGCCTTTTTCCTCGCCTTTACTTTAAGTTTATGAGTCCCTATGTGCTAGATGAGTCTCCTGAAGGCAGCAGATGGTTGGTTGGAGAGTTCTTATCCATTCTGCAGTTCTGTATCTTTTAAGTGGAGCATTTACGCCATTTACATTCAATGTTAGTATTGAAATGTGAGGTACCATTGCATTCATCATGCTCTTTGTTGCATGGGTATTTCAGTTTTTTTGTTCTTTGTTTTTAATTTTCAACTTGAATTTTTGTTTTATAGGTCCTGTGTGATTTATACTTTAAAGAAGTTCTGTTTTCATGTGTTTCTAGGATTTGTTTCAAGATTTAGAACTCCTTTTAGCAGTTCTTATAGTGCTGGCTCGATAATAGTGAACTCTCTCAGCATCTGTTTGTCTGAAAAAGACTGTATCTTTCCTCCATATATGATGCTTAGTTTCACTGGATACAAAATTCTTGGCTGATAATTGTTTCATTCAAGGAGGCTGAAGATAGGGCCCCAATCCCTTTTAGCTTGTAGGGTTTCTGCTGAGAAATCTGCTGTTAATCAGATAAGTTTTCCTTTATAGGTTACCTAGTGCTTCTGTCTCACAACTCTTAAGATTCTTTCCTTCATCTTAACTTTGGATAACCTGATGACAATGTGCCTACGCAAAGATTTTTTTGTAATGAATTTCCCAAGTATTCTTTGTGCTTCTTGTATTTGGATGTCTAGGTCTCCAGCAAGGCCAGGGAAGTTTTCCTCATTATTCCCCCAAATTTGTTTTCCAAGCTTTTAGAATTCTCTTCCTCCTCAAGAACACTGATTATTCTTAGGTTTGGTCATTTAACATAATCACAGACTTTTTGGAAGTTTTGTTCATATTTTCTTATTCTTTTTTCTCTTTGTCAGATTGGGTTAGTTCAAAAACCTTGTCTTTGAGCTCTGAATTTCTTTCTTCTACTTATTTAATTCTATTGCTGAGACTTTCCAAAGCATTTTGCATTTCTAAATGTGTGTTCAAAGTTTCTGAAATTTTTTATTGTTTTTTCTTTAAACTATCTATTTCCTTAAATATTTCTCCCTTCACTTCTTGTATCATTCTTTGGATTTCCTTGCATTTGGGCTTTGCCTTTCTCTGGTCCCTCCCTGATTAGCTTAATAACTAACCTCCTGAATTCTTTCAGGTAAATCAGGGATTTCTTCTTGGTTTGGATTCCTTGTTAGTGAACTGGTGTGATTTTTGGGGGGTATTGAAGAGCCTTGTTTTGTCATATTACCAGGGTTAGTCTTCTGGTTCCTTCTCATTTGGGTAAGCTCTGTCAGAGGGAAGGTCTAAGACTGAAGGCTGTTCAGATTCTTTTGTCCCATGTAGCATTCCCTTGATGTAGTACTCTCCACCTTTTCCTATGGATGTGGTTTCCTGTGAGGTGAACTACAGTGATTATTGTCTCTTTTCTGAGTCTGGCCAGCTGGCAAGTCTACCCAACTCTGGGCTGGTACTGGGGTGTTGCCTGTTCCTGTGATGTGAACTATCTATGGGTCTCTCAGCTGCGGATACTAGTGCCTTTTCTGGTGGAGGTGGTGGGGGCTTACAATGGACTCCGTGAGGGTTCTTAGCTTTGGTGGTTTAATGCTCTATTTGTGTGCTGGTTGGCCTCCTGCTAGGAGGTGGTGCCTTCCAGAGATCATCAGCTGTGGTATTATGGGGAGGAACCAGCAGTGGGCAGGGCCCTAGAACTCCCAAGTTCTTTGTTTTCTGCAACCAGGATGGCAGAAACACCCTTTGTTTTCTGCTACCAGGGTGAATAGGGAAGGACCATCAGGTGGGGGCAGGGCTAGGTGTGTTTGAGCTCATACTCCCCTTGAGTGGGTCTTGCTGCAGCTGCTGTGAGGGATAGGGTAAGAGTCCCAGGTTACTGGAGTTATGTACCTAGGAGGATTATGGCTGCCTCTGCTGAGTCATACAGGTTGTCAGGGAAGTGGAGAAAAGCCAGCAATCACAGGCCTCATCCAGCTTCAATGCAAACTGAAGAGCTGATCTCATTTCCACCGTGCCCCCCACCCAACAGCCTCCAGTCTGTTTCCAGGCAAGAGCAATAGGGGTTTGGCTGCAAAAGAAAAGGACTTGGTTCTTCCCGGCACCCCACCCCCACCCGCATGTGGGGTCTGCACACCATATTTGCACCCTCCCAAGTTCTGGCCAGGAGGCTTCTCACCCCATTCAAATTGTTGCAAAGTTCAGCTAGGGATTTGCTTCTTCCTGTGTAGTTTTACCCACTGCTCCTCGCCCGATGGATCCCTTTGGTGCCAGGCAGCAATGGGCTGCTAGGGGACCCAGCGAGCTCCCGGGGCCTTTCTGCTGCTTCCTCTACCCCTATATTTCACTTGGCTCTCCAAATTGACTCAGCTCCAGGTAAAGTCAGAAACTTCTCCTGCAAACAGATCTTCAGCTTCTCCAGTGGTGGGGGGGGGTGTTTAGGAGAGGAGGGTCTCCCTTTCCCAATTCTGCAGTTGCGACACTCAGAGTTTTGGTGGGGGAGGAGGGGGTCTCCCGAGTCCTGTAGGAGCAGTCTTCTTCCTTCAGAGGGTCTGTGGGTCCTCTTGAGATTGCTGGTTTGCTCTTGTAGTCGATCTGGAGCTAAAATTCTCAATTGTCATTACTTCTTTAAGCTGACCTACATCTATTGAGTCACTAGAAAACCTTCTGTTCTTCAGAGAAAATCCTTTTTGGGGGGCAAAGGAAAGAGTTTTCAGTAACTGAATATTAGGTATCCCAGACTATCAAAAAAGCATTTCCTGTCATTTATCTCCTCTATTCTCAGTATTTGTTCCTACTGGAGAGACTTTTCTGTAAAATTCACACAAGAAAACAGAATGGCATCTCAAATTAAATTATACCCCAAACAGTTATATCTCCTTTCCACAGACTGAGCATTCAACCCACATTACTTCCTCAAGACCCTACTTCTAAACATGATCCCTTCTTTTCTCTAGTTATTGAACACCTCAAAAGGAAAGGTGTGTGTGTACCTCTGTGTGAATATATGTGTATGAATGTGTTTCTGTGTTGAGGTGTGTCTGTGTATATTTGTTTTATTACAAATGAGTTAAGAAAGACATTTGCTGAATATCTCAGAATTGGGGCTGGCAAATAATAGGCACTTCATGAATAGGTGTTAAGTGAATAACTAGTGAATGAACAATGTCTATAATCTTTTTAATAAAATTTAAATGTACTAAATTGCCCTTCTTTTTGATAAGCTCGTACTCTTATCAAAGAGCAAGAGAGAACTGGCATCACCAACAACTCTTCCTGAAAATTCACACCATTTATTTCAATTAATGCATTGATAGCTTGAATTGGTGCTATTCTTTTCCGTGAAGGTATCAATGTATTTGGTGTGTTTTAATTCCTTGGTAGAAGGAATTCAGTTTTTAAAAATCTGGCTCATTGATAGATTAGTCTGTTAATACTTTATTTTGATTATAAGCTATTAAGGATTCTATTTAACCTTAGAAAAATGTTACTTTTAACCTAACAAAATAAGATTAAAATGGAACAGAGATGATACATGTCACTTTTAAATGATGAGAATAATCTATTCCTGGGCTAGAGATCCAAGTTACTTTCTGTTCCAACATCTTTCACGTGTAATAAAATGGCACAAGCATCTCCATTCTACTATTTCAGGAAATTTTATTCACAAAAGGCAATGAACAACTGCTTATTGCAAATAATGTAAAAAAAGAATAAAGAAATTGCAAATATTCCATCAATTTCAAATGACATGGCCTTTAGCTATCCAAATAGCATAAGAAGTAACAACAATATAATTCATTTTAAACTATATTATTAGCTAAAACTATTACACAAGGCAGCAATGGGATAAGTAAGGAGAACTATGAAAAAGAAATCAGTTACACAAGTATAAAATTCAATATAAATGTTAGACATATAAATTAAAATAAGGATGTAATTTCAAAACCAGTAGAGACAGGATAAGTTGACAGCATAATAGAGATTTATATTTCTAGTGTCAGTTTTTGTCTCTAAACCAAAACTGAATAGTTTATATTCAAAATTTTTGATATCTTTTATACATTTTTTTTTTTTTTTTTTTTTTTGATACGGAGTCTTTCTCTGTTGCCCAGGCTGGAGTGCAGTGGCCGGATCTCAGCTCAATGCAAGCTCCGCCTCCCGGGTTCACACCATTCTCCTGCCTCAGCCTCCCGAGTAGCTGGGACTACAGGCGCCCGCCACCTCGCCCGGCTAGTTTTTTTTTTTTTTTTTTTTTTTTGTATTTTTTAGTAGAGACGGGGTTTCACCGTGTTAGCCAGGATGGTCTCGTTCTCCTGACCTCGTGATCCACCCGTCTCGGCCTCCCAAAATGTTGGGATTACAGGCTTGAGCCACCGCGCCCGGCCTCTTTTATACTTTTTTATAAAAATTTTTATACTTTTGTATATACAGGAGTTGATAAGGTTAGAAAATTGAAATATATTTGAATTGCCTGTTGTGCATGCACTAAAACCGGATCTTTAATTTTCTGAAATCACAATTTCTCAAGTACTGGAAATACTTCCTTATTATTCAAACTAATTCTCACCATTATTACTAAGGCTTTTTAAAAATTTGGTTTACAAATATGCTTCTATATTAATGCCAGTAACTTTGGCTAAATCACTTTTAAGAAATGAGTCATTCTCTGGAAAGAGAATGATAGTGGAATAAATCCACATAGAAAATGATTTCTACCATTCTCTCTGATCCTTTCTGCAGTATCATGGTTGGGACCTCCAGTTGATCAATTCTTCCACCAGTTCTGCAAGTCAGCCCCGTCAGCAAAGGGCTCCCCTGTAGTTCTAACCTGTAAGCAATCTCTAAATGGCATCAAAAATCAAAAGGAGGTGCTGATATGAACTAATTACTTAAGACTCAGACCTTTGTTCAATGATGAATTACTTTGTCACAGACAATAATTTGTCTAATATGCTGTTCATCAAAAATATATCTTATATCTCTCACATATTCTTGTATCTCTGAAATTATGTTATCTTATTCTGTCCATTTATTTTAACAGGTCTAAGATTAAAGCTGTTTTCCCCCTATATGGACAAGTATGTCATCTGTAATGAAGGCTATGTAGGGTGTCCTTGGAGACATTTTTGTCTGCTACATATCTCATCTTAGACATCCATTCTGTAACCTGTCCTGCTGACATTCCTGTGTTGACAGAGCATCAACCCATTGAGGAAATTAAATTACCCATCCGTGGACAAGCATCTCTGCCTGAAACTCTGGAAGCCAAATCACGGAACACCAAGAATCATTTCACATGCCTTCTATGACATACAAAATCAAGCATTTATTTCCACTGTTATTATGATGGAGAAGTGCCCATCACCTAGTCAATGACAGTTAGGTGAAATTAAACTATAGTCTTTTGTGACATGTGACATGTTTTTGAATGAAAGGAAAATCATATCATAAGCCTGTTTCTCAGCTGTGACATTCTAGGTTCCGGTACGCCTCAAGTTAGAAAATATGCCTTTCCCTTCACAAAAAGAAATGCCACATACCACAAAGGTGGTGGCCCCTGTGGGCTTGCTTACTCATGGTAATTCTGAATCAGTAACAACAAAGGGAAGAATTACCTGTTCTAAAGTCATATTTTATTAAAATATATCTTTGCTTTTATTTATCTAATAGCAACTTATTCCATGCTGGAATAATTTAAAACAACTGTTATTCCTTCAACTACTTTATCGTATTTTCTTTTCGCCATACTGTTTTCCATAATGGTTGAACTAGTTTACAATCCCACCAACAGTGGAAAAGTGTTCCTATTTCTCCACATCCTCTCCAGCACCTGTTGTTTCCTGACTTTTTAATGATCGCCATTCTAACTGGTGTGAGATGGTATCTCATTGTGGTTTTGATTTGCATTTCTCTGATGGCCAGTGATGATGAGCATTTTTTCATGTGTCTGTTGGCTGTATGAATGTCTTCTTTTGAGAAATGTCTGTTCATATCCTTTGCCCACTTTTTGATGGGTTTGTTTGTTTTTTTCTTGTAAATTTGTTTGAGTTCTTTGTAGGTTCTGGATATTAGCCCTTTGTCAGATGAGTAGATTGCAAAAATTTTCTCCCATTCTGTAGGTTGCCTGTTCACTCTGATGGTAGTTTCTTTTGCTGTGCAGAAGCTCTTTAGTTTAATTAGATCCCATTTGTCAATTTTGGCTTTTGCTGTTGTTGCTTTTGGTGTTTTAGACATGAAGTCTTTGCCCATGCCTATGTCCTGAATGGTACTACCTAGGTTTTCCTCTAGGATTTTTATGGTATTAGGTCTAACATTTAAGTCTCTAATCCATCTTGAATTAATTTTCGTATAAGGAGTAAGGAAAGGATCCAGTTTCAGCTTTCTACTTATGGCTAGCCAATTTTCCCAGCACCATTTACTAAATAGGGAATCCTTTCCCCATTTCTTGTTTCTCTCAGGTTTGTCAAAGATCAGATGGCTGTAGATGTGTGGTATTATTTCTGAGGACTCTTCTGTTCCATTGGTCTATATCTCTGTTTTGGTACCAGTACCATGCTGTTTTGGTTACTGTAGCCTTGTAGTATAGTTTGAAGTCAGGTAGAGTGATGCCTCCAGCTTTGTTCTTTTGACTTAGGATTGTCTTGGAGATGCAGGCTCTTTTTTGGTTCCATATGAACTTTAAAGCAGTTTTTTCCAATTCTGTGAAGAAACTCATTGGTAGCTTGATGGGGATGGCATTGAATCTATAAATTACCTTGGGCAGTATGGCCATTTTCACGATATTGATTCTTCCTATCCATGAGCATGGTATGTTCTTCCATTTGTTTGTGTCCTCTTTTATTTCACTGAGCAGTGGTTTGTAGTTCTCCTTGAAGAGGTCCTTTATATCCCTTGTAAGTTGGATTCCTAGGTGTTTTATTCTCTTTGAAGCAATTGTGAATGGAAGTTCATTCCTGATTTGGCTCTCTGTTTGTCTGTTACTGGTGTATATAAGAATGCTTGTGATTTTTGCACATTAATTTTGTATCCTGAGACTTTGCTGAAGTTGATTATCAGCTTAAGGAGATTTTGGGCTGAGAAAATGGGGTTTTCTAAATATACAATCATGTCATCTGCAAACAGGGACAATTTGACTTCTTCTTTTCCTAACTGAATACCCTTGATTTCTTTCTCTTGCCTGATTGCCCTAGCCAGAACTTCCAACACTATGTTGAATAGGAGTGGTGAGAGAGGGCATCCCTGTCTTGTGCCAGTTTTCAAAGGGAATTTTTCCAGTTTTTGCCCATTCAGTATGATATTGGCTGTGGGTTTGTCATAAATAGCTCTTATTATTTTGAGGTACGTTCCATCAATACCGAATTTATTGAGCGTTTTTAGCATGAAGGGCTGTTGAATTTTGTCAAAAGCCTTTTCTGCATCTATTGAGATAATCATGTGGTTCTTGTCTTTGGTTCTGTTTATATGCTGGATTATGTTTATTGATTTGCGAATGTTGAACCAGCCTTGCATCCCCGGGATGAAGCCCACTTGATTATGGTGGATAAGCTTTTTGATGTGTTGCTGAATCCGGTTTGCCAGTATTTTATTGAGGATTTTTGCATCGATGTTCATCAGGGATATTGGTCTAAAATTCTCTTTTTTTGTTGTGTCTCTGCCAGGCTTTGGTATCAGGATGATGTTGGCCTCATAAAATGAGTTAGGGAGGATTCCCTCTTTTTCTATTGATTGGAATAGTTTCAGAAGGAATGGTACCAACTCCTCCTTGTACCTCTGGTAGAATTCAGCTGTGAATCCATCTGGTCCTGGACTTTTTTTGGTTGGTAGGCTATTAATTATTGCCTCAATTTCAGAGCCTGCTATTGGTCTATTCAGGGATTCAACTTCTTCCTGGTTTAGTCTTGGAAGAGTGTAAGTGTCCAGGAAATTATCCATTTCTTCTAGATTTTCCAGTTTATTTGCGTAGAGGTGTTTATAGTATTCTCTGATGGTAGTTTGTATTTCTGTGGGGTCGGTGGTGATATCCCCTTTATCATTTTTTATTGCATCTATTTGATTCTTCTCTCTTTTCTTCTTTATTAGTCTTGCTAGTGGTCTGTCAATTTTGTTGATCTTTTCAAAAAACCAACTCCTGGATTCATTGATTCTTTGGAGGGTTTTTTGTGTCTCTATCTCCTTCAGTTCTGCTCTGATCTTAGTTATTTCTTGCCTTCTGCTAGCTTTCGAATGTGTTTGCTCTTGCTTCTCTAGTTCTTTTAATTGCGATGTTAGAGTGTCAATTTTAGATCTTTCCTGCTTTCTCTTGTGGGCATTTAGTGCTATAAATTTCCCTCTACACACTGCTTTAAATGTGTCCCAGAGATTCTGGTATGTTGTATCTTTGTTCTCATTGGTTTCAAAGAACATCTTTATTTCTGCCTTCATTTCGTTATGTACCCAGTAGTCATTCAGGAGCAGGTTGTTCAGTTTCCATGTAGTTGAGTGGTTTTGATTGAGTTTCTTAGTCCTGAGTTCTAGTTTGATTGCACTGTGGTCTGAGAGACAGTTTGTTATAATTTCTGTTCTTGTACATTTGCTGAGGAGTGCTTTACTTCCAATTATGTGGTCAATTTTGGAGTAAGTACGATGTGGTGCTGAGAAGAATGTATATTCTGTTGATTTGGGGTGGAGAGTTCTATAGATGTCTATTAGGTCTGCTTGCTGCAGAGCTGAGTTCAATTCCTGGATATCCTTGTTAACTTTCTGTCTCGTTGATCTGTCTAATGTTGACAGTGGAGTGTTGAAGTCTCCCATTATTATTGTATGGGAGTCTAAGTCTCTTTGTAAGTCTCTAAGGACTTGCTTTATGAATCTGGGTGCTCCTGTATTGGGTGCATATATATTTAGGATAGTTAGCTCTTCCTTTTGAATTGATCCTGTTACCATTATGTAATGGCCTTCTTTGTCTCTTTTGATCTTTGATGGTTTAAAGTCTGTTTTATCAGAGACTAGTATTGCAACCCCTGCTTTTTTTTGTTCTCCATTTGCTTGGTAAATCTTCCTCCATCCCTTTATTTTAAGCCTATGTATGTCTCTGCGTGTGAGATGGGTCTCCTGAATACAGCAAACTGATGGGTCTTGACTCTTTATCCAGTTTGCCAGTCTGTGTCTTTTAATTGGAGGACTTAGTCCATTTACATTTAAGGTTAATATTGTTATGTGTGAACTTGATCCTGCCATTATGATATTAACTGGTTATTTTGCTCGTTAGTTGATGCAGTTTCTTCCTAGCATCGATGGTCTTTACATTTTGGCATGTTTTTGCAATGGCTGGTACCGGTTGTTCCTTTCCATGTTTAGTGCTTCCTTCAGGGTCTCTTGTAAGGCAGGCCTAGTGGTGACAAAATCTCTAAGCATTTGCTTATCTGTAAAGGATTTTATTTCTCCTTCACTTATGAAACTTAGTTTGGCTGGATATGAAATTCTGGGTTGAAAATTCTTTTCTTTAAGAATGTTGAATATTGGCCCCCACTCTCTTCTGGCTTGTAGAGTTTCTGCCGAGAGATCTGCTGTTAGTCTGATGGGCTTCCCTTTGTGGGTAACCCGACCTTTCTCTCTGGCTGCCCTTAAGATTTTTTCCTTCATTTCAACTTTGGTGAATCTGGCAATTATGTGTCTTGGAGTTGCTCTTCTCGAGGAGTATCTTTGTGGCGTTCTCTGTATTTCCTGGATTTGAATGTTGGCCTGCCCTACTAGGTTGGGGAAGTTCTCCTGGATGATATCCTGAAGAGTGTTTTCCAACTTGGTTCCATTTTCCCCCTCACTTTCAGGCACCCCAATCAGACGTAGATTTGGTCTTTTTACATAATCCCATACTTCTTGCAGGCTTTGTTCATTTCTTTTTCTTCTTTGTTCTTTTGGTTTCTCTTCTCGCTTCATTTCATTCATTTGATCCTCAATCACTGATACTCTTTCTTCCAGTTGATCGAGTCGGTTACTGAAGCTTGTGCATTTGTCACGTATTTCTCGTGTCATGGTTTTCATCTCTTTCATTTCGTTTATGACCTTCTCTGCATTAATTACTCTAGCCATCAATTCTTCCACTTTTTTTTCAAGATTTTTAGTTTCTTTGCGCTGGGTACGTAATTCCTCCTTTAGCTCTGAGAAATTTGATGGACTGAAGCCTTCTTCTCTCATCTCGTCAAAGTCATTCTCCGTCCAGCTTTGATCCGTTGCTGGCGATGAGCTGCGCTCCTTTGCGGGGGGAGATGCGCTCTTATCTTTTGAATTTCCAGCTTTTCTGCCCTGCTTTTTCCCCATCTTTGTGGTTTTATCTGCCTCTGGTCTTTGATGATGGTGATGTACTGATGGGGTTTTGGTGTAGGTGTCCTTCCTGTTTGATAGTTTTCCTTCTAACAGTCAGGACCCTCAGCTGTAGGTCTGTTGGAGATTGCTTGAGGTCCACTCCAGACCCTGTTTGCCTGGGTATCAGCAGCAGAGGCTGCAGAAGATAGAATATTTCTGAACAGCGAGTGTACCTGTCTGATTCTTGCTTTGGAAGCTTCCTCTCAGGGGTGTACTCCTCTCTGTGAGGTGTGGGGTGTCAGACTGCCCCTAGTGGGGGATGTCTCCCAGTTAGGCTACTCAGGGGTCAGGGACCCACTTGAGCAGGGAGTCTGTCCCTTCTCAGATCTCAACCTCCGTGTTGGGAGATCCACTGCTCTCTTCAAAGCTGTCAGACAGAGTCGTTTGCGTCTGCAGAGGTGTCTGCTGCTCTTTTTTTTTTTTTTTTTTTTTTTTTTTTGGTTGTTGTTGTTTAGCTGTGCCCTGTCCCCAGAGGTGGAGTCTACAGAGACAGGCAGGTTTCCTTGAGCTGCTGTGAGCTCCACCCAGTTCGAGCTTCCCAGCAGCTTTGTTTACCTACTTAAGCCTCAGCAATGGCGGGCGCCCCTCCCCCAGCCTGGCTACTGCCTTGCTGGTAGATCACAGACTGCTGTGCTAGCAATGAGGGAGGCTCCGTGGGTGTGGGACCCTCCCGGCCAGGTGTGGGATATGATCTCCTGGTGTGCCTGTTTGCTTAAAGCCCAGTATTGGGGTGGGAGTTACCCGATTTTCCAGGTGTTGTGTGTCTCAGTTCCCCTGGCTAGGAAAAGGGATTCCCTTCCCCCTTGCGCTTCCCAGGTGAGGCAATGCCTCGCCCTGCTTCAGCTCTCGCTGCTCGGGCTGCAGGAGCTGACCAGCACCGATCGTCCGGCACTCCCCAGTGAGATGAACCCAGTACCTCAGTTGAAAATGCAGAAATCACTGGTCTTCTGTGTCGCTCGCGCTGGGAGTTGGAGACTCTTTCTACTTTCTTTAAGATCATTATTTTAAAATCAGATTTTATTCTGACAGAGGGAAGTGCAGCGCAAAATAAGTATCCCACTTTCTTCCTAATTTCTTCTCCAGAAAACTACTAATTTGACCTTCCAAGATGTCACCATTGCCCTGCGGAAAGACAAAAATGGCCTTGGAGCTATTGCCAAGTGTTGAAATACCTGAACTCAGACTTCAGATGAAGGCAGTGATGACACCTACCCCAACGTAGCCTGAGAAGGCATCTCTGGGAAGAAGTGGCTTAACTTAGCCAAAAGCATCCATTTGTTTATGTCTACCTCAAGGAAGCATGGAAATAAATTGAAGGGACTAGTGGATATATAGTGCAACATAAGTTTATTTGCCTAAGGCAAGACAGAGAGCTTTGGACAATTTCCTCAAAGGAGCTGTTACTTTGAAAAGCTTGAGAACCCACAGGTAAGGAGGATTCCTTTGTAAGCAGATCAGAGGGAAAAAAATTTTTAAAGCCCTAAGGTTTTCAGCAACGGAGACAGAGAGAAAATATTTGAGAATGGTCCCAAGGGCCAAAGACAGCAAGAGAGGGGTTTCTATACATTATATAACTGGAAATTGCTGCTCATATCCATGGCCAGTGAGTGCAACCAAGCAAGGGACGGGACCTAGAAGAGGAACAACCAAGGGGAGTTGCCTCTCTTGATAGTGGCTGCCATTGAAGTTTAGATAGTGTCAGCTCAGGAAAGAAATTTCTTTTCATGGACAACTCTGGCCCTTTCTGCTTTCTCCGGTAGGGAAACTGAATTATGCTTATCTTTCCATGCACCTAGAGCCCCTCTCCAGCCTGAATAATTTTGTCATTCTTCTTACTGAGGAGAAAATTGGTCTACCGGGGAAAAAACAAAACACAACTAGTTAAATTTGTATTGCAGAACTCAAACCAGTTACTGAGACTCAAAAGGCTAAAGTAGCATTCAGATTCCTGGCTTAGAGAGAGTTTACCTTATCAAGTGAGTTATGTGAAGTAGCAGTTATAATAATAATAAAAAACAATGATAGTAGATAAGATTCATTGAACATTTGCTATATATCAGCCACCATGTTAGTTAGGGTTCTATATTTAGGTTTTTTTCATGTAAACATTTCAAAAATCTTATGAGAAATTGTTTATATACAGTATAAAGAAGGATGGAGAATTGAGGTGAGGAAAATGCAAGATGACAGAATTTGCCATTGTTTTCTTGTGTTATAAGTTAGTATTTGAACTTGCAAAGGTAGGTTGAACTCACAGCAACCTACCTTTTCTCACATCTGTCTGTGTCATTTAAATCTTTGCTTCCTTTGTAAGGATCAGAAACCTAACTCAAAATAGGCTAAGGAGAAAGGACATTTTCGGAGCTCATATAACCAAACCACAGGTAGCAACAGGACACCAGATCTCCATGCCTTATCTCTATTTCTCTTTGCATGCATTACTCTCTTTCTCACATATACTCTCTTTCTCACATATGTACTCTCTTTCTCACATATTTCCCACTTGGCTGGGAAAATAGCCATTGACAATTCCACATTTACCTCTTCCCAGGTTCATGACTCCAGAGGGAAGAGATGCCTGGGGAAGAACCCAGCGTGAAGAAACACAGGGAGGAATCCCTGACCCCTTGGGTCCCCTGTCGCTACCCTGAACTAATCATTGTATCCTGAATGTTCAGACCTGAATTATGTGCCCACCTCTGTGGCCAAAAAGTTAAGGCCCTGTAATTGGCCGCCCCATCAGAATCACAGGAACGTAGGGAGAAAGGAGTAGCTCTTTCAAGAAGAGGTGGGAGGCCCCGAGTAAAAATGCAGGGCAGACAAAAATAGCAGATGCCGACTATACTTGTGATGTATGCACAAATCACCAGAAGAGCTTGCTAAAATGCAGAGTTTGATTCAAAAAGCCTTAGGCAGGGCCTGAGGTTCTATATTTCTAACAAGATCCCAGGTGATGTCACTGACCATACTCTGGGCAGCAAGGCGCTAGCCTTCTTCCACGCATTGCCCAGGTCATCTAACACGGCAGATGCTCTAAAAGCTCGGGGCTCCCCAGCAGGTACAAATGCAATCTCACATGCTTGTCTGAGTGTTGTGCCTTTTCAGGACCAGCTGTGCTCCCGTCACAACACTGAAATAGAAGAGGTGTTACACGTCAGGATTGAGACATATGGGCAGACCTCTGTGATAAAAACACTTTACAATTTCATATCACCTTTCATTCCAGAGTGTTTAGAGGCTGTATACATTCAGCACCACAGAAAGATGATAGAGGAAGCAGACTCCATGGGGTGAAGGAGGTGGCAAGAGATGAAGTGGGGGTGGGGGAATCTGTAAGTCAAACATAGTGGGACATTTCTCTGTAAAAGTCAACACAACACCAAAAATTTAAAAGAGAAAAAAAAAAGAAAATGAAGATCTAGGAAAATGAAGATCTTTAAGGTTTATGTTGAAACAGCAGTAGTACATAAGTTAATGTTCAGGATCATTTTCACGGAGTCATCTTAATCTAGGCAACTCCATAAGTAGCCTAGATATGTCGGTACTCTGTGAGCACAGATGGAAAAAAGGGAAATCAGACATGAGCTAAACAAGAAGATTAAAAATATTATCAGAAAATCTATAAGGTCTGAGTCTAGCAACCCCATACTATATATACTTATATAAGGTATATCAGTTTTCTTAATTAAATGATTAAGTCTTAAAATCTTGAAGGGCAGTTTTCCATTACATGTTCTCTGGCATGGGAAGTAGCCTTTTGTTTCAGAGCGTTGAGTAAAAGAAAGGACTTTCCTAAATGCTACAAAATGCGAACACGTAACTTAACCGTGATACTCCTGATAGTGATAGGGGTAGTTAATATTTGTCCTGGAAAAAAAAAAAAAAGTCACTTTATGACAGAAGTTGAAAATGGAAACTAACTTTTAATGACTCCCGGAGTGTTTGCCTGTAAAAAGAAATCCACTTTCAAGCACTGCTGTTTCCCATTTGTTATCAAGGACTCCTGAGGGTTTTCCAGTGACTTGGAAGGAGTTCTATTTTCACTTCTTCTGACTCCTGTGACTATGTCTAACAGCTGATAAATGAAGACCCACAAGCTCCCACAGGATGGTTTCAAAGGGAATGTGCTCCAGGCAGTATGTAGCCACCTGCCAGGGAAGCACATATCAGATTAAAATGGCAAGGAGAGAAATCTTTTCGCTGTTTCACATTTCCTGGTATTTCCAGTGAATTCATTATATTAATCTACTTTGTGAAATATTTAGTACCTCTGCTTATTTATGAACATCCACAAAATCTTTAAGATAACAAGAAAAAAGAGAACAAGGATTCTTAGACCAGAAATGGGTCTTTCGTTCTTTTCTGTTCACCGTTTGCCTTCCCTTGTTTCTTCTCCCACTCAAGCTTAAGACAAGGTGGTGAAGCCTTCCCCAACAAGCAGATAACAGTAATCACTCCATCAGGAGAATGGAATTTTAAATCGCAGCATTATTGTTTTTCCAGAGAGAAAATCATGCTACTTCTAGAG
Organism: Macaca fascicularis; assembly: GCF_037993035.2. Lineage (NCBI taxonomy): Eukaryota > Metazoa > Chordata > Mammalia > Primates > Cercopithecidae > Macaca > Macaca fascicularis. The sequence continues at coordinate 117,531,692 of NC_088379.1, forward strand.
CTCAGAAAGGGATTTTCCAGTACAGACATTTTCTTTATAACAGAAACTCCTCATTTTTATTAGGAAATACATTAAAATGACTTATTACTGTTGTGCCCTCACAAAGTAATTTTGGGCTCCTGGCAGAGTCCTGGTCAAAAGCCTATTTTTATAAACCATGGGAAGTGGCTGATGCAGCTGGTTATCTCTTAGGATTCTGTCAGTTCCACAACGAGAAATGGTGCTGCCATGCTCACTCCAAAGGAAGCTGGTGGTGAAGTGTGGGTTTCAGATAAGGATTTACACTGAGAGGCCAGCTCTAGAAACTACGCAAAAGATAATAGATAGGAGACAGGCAAGGAGAAAGTTACAGTCATAAAATTAGAGTTATTACAAACAGGCAAATAAATGAATACGTTCCATTCTGGTTTGCTTTTACATTTGGCAATAGCACAAAAACAAAACTGAATATATATCTTGTGAATTAAAGTAATCTACTATGCCAGCTTGAAAGGGAAAGTTACCAATTAAATGGCATATTTTAGATATCTAATCATCTTTGCTTGATTCAGCTTTTGCCTTATTAACCGATGGTCCATTTGCTTCTCAAAAACTTTAGGGTAGTTCAACATTCAACTAACGTCAACCACATCCATATGAGTTGAGCATTTACTCTATTCAGGCACAGTTCTAAGAATTGGGCATTTGTGGTAGTCAAGACAAGCATGTGTAGCAGTGTACACAGTCTAGCAGTGTAGTCTAGTTAGCAAGGAAAATGGAATGGTTCGTATGTGGGTGATTGAAACCAGAACAGTGCTACTAAGAGCACTGTGACCACTGAATCATCAGCTACATTGTAGAAACTCACTTATTAAGTGTAAGTGTTATCCTTAATATAAAGGGTGCCACATCACCTTTAGATTCTACAAAGTCTCTGTCTGCTAAGTCCACACTCATCAAAGACACTTTAGCATGGATACCAAAATATTTCCAGAACAGTTTCAGTCGAATTCAATTTAAGTCCATAAGCATCCATTGAGTGTCTCTGAAGTGTAAAGCACATTGTTTGGTCTTTACACCCACTCTTAGGTTGTCTATAATGGCATTCAGGAGATATTCACATAAAGAACAGGAATAGAAAGCAGAATGTAGTAGACATTCCGTAAGAGAGGTTTAAATTTAAGGTCTAGGTATACTTGGGAAGTAAACGTTAACTTTAGCTCAGATGACTAGGGAAGATCTCTATAGATAAAGTTTCAAGAACACCATGAAGGCTGAGAGGATCTCATGAGATTGGTTGGGTGAAGGCAGAAGAATGCAAAGGTTAAGAATTGGCAGTGCAAAGTGATCGTCAGAATTCTAACACCGTCTCATTAGTTGTATGACTTATGCCAGTTTCTCATTTGTAAATGACAGTTAGAAAGATTAAATCATAGGCTTGTTGTTGGGATTAAAGACAATGATTCATGTAAAGTGTGTTACACAGTGCCTTTTATATAAGTACACAGTAAATATTAGTCTCTATTATTGTTACAGAATAAGCATGGAGGAATGAAAGCAGACAAGTACAGGGCATGCAAGAGGAATAGCTGATGAAGTCCATGAAGACCTCATTGAAAAAGGGAGCTAGATGACAGATTATCGAGGGCCTCAAAATAAGAAAAAGTAATATGGCCTTCATTGTACAAAAAAATAGGAAACCACTCAAGGTTTGGAGTAAGAAAGTAAGTTACATAACTAAATCATAATTAAATGGTATTTGACTCTTACCAATTTTAAGACAATATTTCTGAAGTCTTTTTAAGATGCATGCTGGTAACACTGTTCACAATAGCAAAGGCATGGAATCAACCTAAATGCCCATCAATGGCAGATCAGATTTTTTAAATGTGGTATATATACACCATGAAATATTATTCAGACACAAAAAAAAAAATAAGAGCATGTCTTTTGCAGGAATGTGGATGGAGCTGGAGGCTATCATCCTTAGCAAACTAACACAGGAACAAAAAACCAAATATCACATGTTCTCACCTTTAAGTGGGAGCTGAATGATAAGAACTTACGAGCACAAAGAAGGAAACAACAGAGACTGGGGTGCGCTTGAGGTGGGAGGGTGGGAGGATGAAGACAAACAGAAAAGACAACTATTGGGTACTGAGCTTAATACTTGGGTGATGTAATAATATGTAAAACAAACTCCCATGACACACGTTTCCCTATGTAACAAACCTTCACATGTATACCCAAACCTAAAATAAAATTTTTTAAAAAGATACATGGCTGTAAAATGATCATGACTTTAAGTACTACTAATAAGAATATCTACTATTCACCAAGTACTTACTACAGATAGCATTGTGCTAGGTGCTCCACATATTTTAAAATTTAATCGTTACCAAAAAAATCTGTATAAGCAAACTGATATTTTTAAAAAATTAGAAAACTGAGGCTCAGAGAGGTTAAGAAGAGCCAACATGACATCCCTAAAGGAAAAATACTACTGAATGATGATTCCTTCGGGAAACCTAATAGTTCAGTTCTGGTTTGTTCTGTCCTGATATTTACCACACTACATTGCATTCAATTCTTAATTGTCTGTTATCCCCACTCGAGTGAAATCTTCTTGCATCAGGACCTATATTATTCAGCATTATGATCATTGTGTTCTAGACAATCAAGCCACATTGTGAGTGAATGCATACATAAATACTGTAATTTTATGGCAGCATTTTCTTTTTTTTTTTTTTTTGAAAAAGAAAAAAAAACTTTATTTCAAGCAGGTTCAGTGATATATGTGTGTACTACAGCAAAGGCTGGTTGTGGCAAAGTTTCATTTCAAACTGTATGATGTGGGCTGGGCAAGGTGGCTCACGCCTGTAACCGCAGCACTTTGTGAGGCCGAGGTGGGCTGATCACCCTGAGGTCAGGAGAGACTGGCCTGGCCAACATGCCGAAACCCCGTCTCTACTAATAATACAAAAATTAGCTAGGTGTGGTGGCGTGCACCTGTAATCTCAGCTCCTCGGGAGGCTGAGGCAGGAGAATCGCTTGAACCCGGGAGGTGGAGGTTGCGGATCACGCCACTGCACTCCAGCCTGGGTGACAGAGCCAGACTCAAAAACAAAAGAAAATAAAACAAACAAAAAAACCAAAACTGCATGATGTATAATTTTGACATTATGTGGGAATGCTTGACTTCTGCCAAAATGTAGATTCAATCCAATATTATGCCAATTTTTATATTCACTGTAGTCCCTAAATTTTCATAACCCAAAAAAAAAGAGAATAACCTTACAGTTACCTACTAAGGTAACGAACTGTGAAATCAATTCCCCAATATTGCTTTGAAAATAAACCCCTTGGTTGTTAAGAGAAATTCCAACTTCCAACTCCATCTGAATGTATTATTTAACCGGTATTCTTCAGTCATCATCTACTGTTGGCTTGATTGTCACTCCTCTTCTTATCTGACCCCAACCAATTAAACGCCAGTGTTTTTCAACTCTTCGGCTAAGGGCAATTTTTTCTCCTACCTCTGTGCACACTGGATTGGTCAAAACAATTTTACCCAAATCGGCCTTGACAGCACTAACTCTCCCTCCTGTCGACAGGGATCCTATGTTCACCATGAGCACTTCATTCTTAGACAGCTTTTGAACCTTTGCTGCTTTCTTGTCTCCTTCAGTGCGTACACCTAGAAGCCGTCTAAGCAGGAAATAGGAAATTTCCAATTCTGTGAATATCTCAGGTAAAGCTCCGACTGCACCAAGTACTTGTCCCACCATTCTGTCAGCCCCGCACAAAGTGGGGTCAATTTTTGTTCCAACTCCAATAAGACCGCCTGGAGCAGCATATTGCAGATCATTATGCTCTGCAAAAAGTGATACAATTTTGGAAAAGATTGGTTTACACATGAGTTTTCCTTCACTATCTTTGGAAACAATACCAGGTCTTACTTCTATCTCCTGGCCCACCTTTAATACTCCTTTTAGGATACTACCACCAGCTACACCTCCCTTAAGGTCATCAACTTCACAGCCAGGTTTGTTGACATCAAAAGATCTAATAACAATAAGCCAGGGCTCTGAAGTAAAGTCTCTTGGGGGTACTGGAATTTTCTTTACTATGTACTCACAAACAACTTCAATATCGTATTTCAGCTGAGCTGAAATTGGAATAATGGGAGCTCCCTCTGCTACTGTACCTTGGACAAAAGCAAGGATCTGCTCGTATTGTTCTTTAGCCTGACTTTCTTTTACCAAATCAATTTTATTTTGTAGAATCAAAATATGCTTCAGTTTCATGATCTCTATAGCAGCCAGGTGTTCAGACGTCTGAGGCTGAGGACAAGATTCATTACCAGCTATCAACAGAAGAGCTGCATCCATCACTGCTGCACCATTCAGCATAGTAGCCATCAAAATATCATGGCCAGGACAGTCAACAAAGGAAACATGTCTGACTAATTTGAAGTTCCCTTTGGTCCCTGCAATGTCTGTAGGAAACTCATCAGGTGTACTGCTCCCACAAGATCTATAACATTCTGGCCGAGGGCAACTTGGGTCATCAAGTTTATAAATCTTAGCATTAGCATATCCAAGCTTGATTGTAATATTTCTTTCTAGTTCATTTTTGAACCTGACGGTGTGAACTCCAGAAATACCTTTGACAACTGTGGATTTCCCATGAGCTACATGACCAATTGTACCTATATTAATTGTGGCTTGCCTGCTGATAACTTCGTGTGAAAGTGGCGTCAACTTGGTAACATCCAACGTGGTGAGATCCTGACGCGAAAGATGCGGCTGCCCCAGAGTCACTCCAGCTTCTCCGCCCGCCATGTTGCCAGAAGAGCTATGGCAGCATTTTCATTGTATAGCATATCTATGAGCTTTATCTGGCCCGCTGCAAGCCTATTAGTGTTGATACTAGAATATGTGCATGTCAAGTTTATATTTTCACTTTTTAAATCTTTATAATACAGTTAGAATAGGTTTAAAATTTTTTCTGGTCCAATTAATGTATTTTGCCCCTAAAATGTAAAAATAAGTATTTAATTCATATAGCTTATATTTGTGTCATCAGAAAAATCATCCTTTTTAAAAAATAATTTTCATTTTCTGGACAAAGGAAGTTTCAAATATCTACTCTTTGAGTAATCTTTTCCACGAAGAGGTAAAAAGTCATTTCGTAAAGCTGGATTATATTTAGAGTCCTCTAGAGTCAATTTGACCCAGATTCAGCCTAGCAAGAAAAAAAAAGGTGATATACGAAACAAAAAAAAGATTGAAACATGAAAGAAAATTAATAACTCTGTATTAAAATGGGCAATCAATAAGGCTAAGAAGAATACAAGCCCTTCAGATCATTGTAGTATGTGGTTTTGTCTGGCTGACTGATGTTGATTCTCTGGCTCCAGACTAAGATGACATGGACAGAAGTTCTATTGTCATTTGGTTAATACATTGAAACTAGTGCTATCTGTTAAACATTACTATGGATAATTTTACATAGCTTGAAATTTAAAAGAGGAACGCCTATAAGGCAATTTTATTTTATCCAGAAGATTCACAACAGAAATAGCCTTTTTTCTTTTTTGGTTCAGCACACACAATGTGAGACTTAGGATGGTTCATCATAAAGAGTAGTTCATAATAAAGAGTGAATAAATTTATTACATCTAGGACTTTAAAATTACCAGGAATAATGCAAATAGATGACAACACAAGTGTAAAATATACATATATATATATGTATCTGTATTGGATGATTACCAAAGATTATAATTTCTGCATTTTGATTTCTATATCTCCCATATTTTCTACAGTTGTCTGATTCCATTATGATGTTGGACTGCTGTCGGCTTTCAAGTGCCCCCACCACCCTTTCCCTTTACCTGGGCAAGCTGATAAGAAAACTTGGGTGATCCCTCCTTTGTTGCCAATAGGGAGTGTGAACTATAAAATGCTAGGTCTGTAAGCAAGGACCCTCACCCTATACCCATCCCCTAACTACAATAAAAGCTGAACAAGTCTGCTTTCTCTATTCTCTCAAGTTGTCTCTGGATCTGTTTGGGAGGCTACCCCGCTCTCTGCAGAAAGCCTCATTATGTGAGTAATAAACCCTGTCATATCTTTTTAGTGCATGTGTAGCTACATCAGTCTTGACATCAGAATCAGACTTTGGGTGAAGGTTCACCTACCTCTGTGGCCTGAATGATAGCCATCAATATATATTGTTTTTATGATTTCAAAAGCACATAAAAATGAACAAAGTTTAAAAGGTATTAATGACCCTTATCAACATATACCACCTCTCTCCCCCTCTTTCTCTCTCTCACATACACACGCACACACAAACACACACACGCACACAGAGCAAGATAAAATCTGTCACTTTTCAATATATATTTCCTGGATATTTTGAAAAAAAATTATATCAAATTATGGAGGAAATTAAACTACTACTGCTTTCAAATAATTTTCTATGAAAACGTTATAAATAACTGATAAAATGGACATTGAGGGAATTTTGATCAGAGAGTATAATGAAAATTTCAAAAGTCGCTGGGCATGGTGACTCACACCTAAAATCACACCTATAATCCCAGCACTTTGAGAGGCTGCAGTGGAAGAATTACTTGAGCTCAGAAGTTCAAGACCAGCCTGGGCAATATAGTGAGACCTCGCTTCTAAAAAAAAATAATAAAAAGAAAATTAAAAAGTATTAAAAGTAAATATTTATCAAGTGCTATTATGAATTAGACTCTATTTTTAAAAGCTTTGTATGTCTTAACTCACTGAGTCCTCATAACAACCTTATGCAGTAGATACTTTTATAATTCTGTTTTACAGATAAGGAAACTAAACTACAGGGAGATGAAGTAACTTGCTCAAATCACAGAGCTAGGAAGTAAAAGATGTGGGATTTGGAAACCCAGGAAACATTTTCAGAACCATATACTATAAAATCCCCCTTAACCATCTCCTTTACAAAATTAAATAATACCACATTTTATTAACATATTTAATTGTTATATTTTATATTAAATTTATTATCTATTTCATTTATGTGAATATTTTCTAAGTTATAACAGTTTGCAAGCCCTAAACTAGATGCAGCTGGGAACTGGCAGATATTATGGATTAAATTTGTATAGCATTCATTTTCCCTTTCCTAATAATGGTCCAGTTTTCCTTCATGCATTCACTTCTTGCCTCATGCAGCCCATATTCATAAAGGTGCACTAACCACATCCCTATCTCCTGGGAAATTTGTTTAGAGGTAATCTCAACACATCTGTCACGGTGATTGGGTCAGGAAAACAGACATAAGCCGATCGGCACATGGCGTTGCCGTGGCCTCAAGGATTGGTGCGGGAATGGACATGTAATCTAATTTACACCAGTGAAATACAAAGAAAGGTTTACATGAAACTCCTGGGAAATAATTTTTCTCACTCTTAATTAAAAACAACCAGAAAAAAGTTTTCACTTCCTCTGAAAATCATGAAATGAAACTGTGAGGCTTAAAGTAACTAGTCCTTTTGCTTCCAAAGGAAGCCAGCCTGAAGATGAAGCCAATACACAGAGGAGGCTACAGCTGAGCAAACTGAAGAGAACCAGCCAAAGCCACTGGATTAAGTCAGACTGAAGCTTGTCCCCTCTGAATGTTCAAGCATGGGAGTTAATAATATTTATTTGTTTATCTAAGCTAGTTTAATTTTGTTTTCTGTTACTTACAGACCTAACTCACATATACCTAAAATCAGACTGCCTCTAGTGATTTTATACCACTCTATCCTTCCAACAAACATCCATACAAAACACTCACTCTCTTGGTACCAATGTAACATTCCATGTTCATGTTGAGAGGGAACGTCAATAACTTTTATCTGGGATTTGTGCCTGTCGGTCTGTATTTTCATTTCTAGAAGTGTTCTTAACAGCCTTCCTTCACTATTTGTCTTTATGACTAATCCCAGGCTTTCTCAAAGTTTGTTCCTGAGTGCCATGTTGTAACAGATTGGGGGAAGGAAGCTCATCACAGCCCTGAGATTGTTTTCAGTGTTTCATTCCTTGTACTCCCTGAGTCACCCTGAGACAGTAACTAAGAGGATCACGTGGAAGGTCATTGAAGAATGAAATAAAGTTTGTCAAACTGAGTGCTTACAACAATGAAAGCTCACACATTAAAAAGTAGGGAAGTAGCCAACAATTGATAAATGACTGAATAAATTATATTCTAGGTACTCCAAGAAATACTATGCAATTTTTTAAAAAATATGACTAAAAACTATGTTAGACTATGGTAGACTGTGAAGAAATAACTTAGCCATCATTCTAGGTTAAAAAAATACACACTTGTCTACATAGTATTTGTAATTTACTATTTGAAATGGGCATTGATTATTTTGTTAAGGAAAATTTTGCTGTTTTAGCATAAGAATGCTTATTCATTTAAGATATGTGAACATAAAGTTATGGAAGAAACATTTAGGACTGCATAGCTTGAAGATCTCAATGTCCACTTTCCCAAAGAGGTTTTCTAAGCCAGAAGACAAGTACAGTATCCAAAATAAGACCTCACACCCCATAAAATTTAAATACTGTCTCTCAAGTGCTAAGAAACAAGAGACTGCCGGTCAGGTCTTCTGGGTCACTTGGCAATCTTTCAACCTCCTCCACAGCAATAAAACCATGCAAGAAGTAATATAGCTGACGAGGGGGCAAAAATAGGGTTGGAAGGAGTTGTGAATCTGTCTGCCTTCACCAGACTATGCAAGGAAAAGAGGCAAGGAATTAGATAACACAAGGCTGCAAATCTGTATTTATCATTACTTTCCAAAAGTGAAGAGCAAAGTGAAAGAAATGAAGGAGAGACAAGAGGAAAGTGAGGTAGAGGAGAGGGAAATGGAAAGACAGATGCCAGAGATATGTAAATAAAAGGACAGATGATAAACTAGAATTATGGATGTAGATAAAAGAGTTACTAGAAAGGACAGAAAGAAAGTGAACAGGGAACAAGACGAGAAAGGATACTCCCAGCAGCGTCAGACCTGATGATGGAAACTTTGGTGAGACCCAGGGAAGGGAAGGTGGAGGAGAATGACAAATGTGCGGCATAAAAATCAATCACCTTTTCTAGATCTTCTGCAGGAACAAATTTTCCAGAGATTTAGATTTGGTAAACAGACCAAGCTGGATCACAGTGAGGAACTTATAGGGGATTTGACATGTCAAACACACAGAAGCCAAGGTTTGCCCGTAAAGTTGAAAATAACACCATGCATGGCCTTTTAGTATCAGGCTCATTTCAAATAACTGCAATTCATAGAGGCTTCCCTAAGAAACCCAAGACAATGTATTAGTTTTTCTTTAGCTGTAAGATATGACAATAGTAACTCATACTTAATTTATATAGTCTTATTAATTTTTCCTCTTCAAAGAAAGGAAAACGCAGACTTCAAAACTATGTGCTGTGTCCATACATGCCTTGTATTATTTGTTAATATGTTTACATTTAATATTTTAAATTGACTCTATATTTACTACAATGTGATAGAATTGTCGGACTGAAAGAAAAGCACATTTGAAAATAGTCTATACTTTCTGATTTTTAAAATTAAGATTCTTTAAGCATAAACTGTTACCCGAGAGTGAATTATGGGCTTATATTGCTTTATTAATTTTCAGGTTCAGACAGACCATAAGCATAGTTATCAAGAGAATGAACTTTGGAGTGAGATAGACCTGCCTGGATCCAGGACCCACCATTTATCATCATGTCTGGCCTTTTTCATAACATTTCAGACCCTGAATCTCCCTATCTTTAAGATAAAGATAGCAGTCTCTGCCTCGTGGCTATTGTGAGAATTAAATAAAATAATACATATCCAGCCCTTAGCACAGCACCTGACACATGATAAATATTCAGTAAATGCTTCCACAAGTTCTGAATGTCATCATTGCTATTGTTAATGTCATCGTCAATATTATTGCCAATATTCCTATCAATGAGAGTGGGAATTTTACTAAGAAAACATTATTTCTTGCATTGTTGCTATATTTCAGACACACTGAGGTCCTTGACTTTCAGTGTATAATTTCCTCTGCCTGGAAAATCCCTGCCACCACCTCCCACCACCACCTGCCTGGCCATGTCTCACTCATCCCCCACTCTCAGCTAAAACATGGCTTCTTACTAGAACCCAACCTTCACTGATCCCGAAGGATGGCATTGACCCCTAGCACCTGCTCTTCACCTATGCTATTGTCATCACATTACACTGTAATTCCACGTTTATTTTATAGACCTGTATTCTCCTCATATCATACACAGACATACACACACACGTGAGCTTAAGCTCTATGAAAACCTAAATCTAACTCTATCTTCTGGGCCTTCATTTCTAACACAAACGTATAGCCAAAGTATGCTTGGCACATACTAAGTCCCTAATAAATATAATTTTGAATAAATAAAAGATAGTTAGCAAGTAGATGTTAAGAAGATTTATAAACTATGTGCTAGGCTAAATCATAAAATATCTACTAATGAGAAGCATCTCATAACTACTGAACTATTAAATTTACTGATTACTTACCAAAAGTCCCCTAACTGAAGTAACTTGACAATAAATAAATAAGCCTGACATATTTATGTGATCTTTGAAGTCATCACTGAAGAAAGCAGTTTAAATTACATGCCCTCAAGCAAATTTTTACAAAAGTTATCTTTCTTTTCTGAGCCCAGCTATTTTAGTAGCTTCTTGAGTAGAACTTACTTTTATGGGAGAGTGATAGAAAATAACCATCAGAACTTCGTTGAAAAAATTCAGCTAATAAACATTTGTGAGTACCTCTTATGTTAGGTACACATGCAGATGAAAGAAAAACGAAACACAGCCCTTCCCTTCGATGGGCTGACATATAAACCGATAATTTTTTACACCCACCTACCTCCCCCTACCAAATTCATTCATAAAGGATAGTTATTTACCATTTATATCTATTTACTTAGTTTTAAACCTGAGGAAGACTATTATTAAACATAAATATGTGTATTTATTTCCTTTTTAACTGAGATAAACTAAGCATGCCAGACTGTATCACAATTTTATGATTAATTCAATCTTTTGAAAAGAAACCAATTCCTCCAAGTGCTCATGCTCGTAACATCTGTCAAAGAGACAAGAAGATTTGTATGTAAGCTCTAAAATTTTACCCCAAAACACCTAATTATTTTTCCTTTTGGCAAAAGTTTCTGTAAACCTGTTGAAGTTGCTCCTGTTCTGTCCTTTGGGGACAATAGGCTACATCAGCCCCCTCTCACCTGCATTTTTCTCAAGATTCACCAGGAACATTAGAGAGCCATTTAACAGGCAGCTAGCCTTGTTTCTTCTTCCCACTTTCTCCACCCCAAGAATGATATACTAGATTCCTTTTTTCTTTTCCTTTTTCTTATGCAAATATCCAAAGTAGTGGAGACATTCCTAAGAGCAGACAGAATTTAAAACAAAAGACTAATTTTGAACCTGCATGGAACAAGAGCTTTGCTTGTGGAACATGAAATGAATGGGGTTTTTTCATTCTTCAAAGCTGAGGAAAGTGAGTGAGAACTATGAAGATACCAGTTCTTCCATAATATGGTAAGTCATTAGAGAAAAAAATTAGGCTCAATAAAAGATAAATACAGATAAATATTGTCACCATTTCCCTTTCATAGTTAGGAACACCTTAATTTATATTTACACATTCTGCCTTCTCACCAAGGCAATGCTTAAAGTGGCTCTTAGGCTTTGTGTATGTGTAAAGAAAGCTTTGGTTTTGATGCATTAAGGAACTAGGATGTGATTGCTGCTAGCATCTGACTGTTGAGTATTCACATCGTTCCTTCCTGCAACACAGTTCATTCTCAATAAGTGACAAAGCCTTATTTCATATTTAGAACTTAGGGGTCTATTTTCCATACTAACACTCCTACTGTATGCTTCAGGATTCTGGTAGGAAACAGATTCACTCCAAATCAACCAAATGAAGAAACTCCAATGAAGTGAGAACTTACATTAGTTTTAGGCATAATGAAGGAAACAAACAAAGAATGGTGAGACACCCAGAGACTTCAATAGTGGGAAGCAATTAGCACCACTGGCACTGAAGGAAGAAAGGGAGAAAATATTGTTCCAGGAACCCAGAGATACCTGAGGTTGAGAAGGAGGGACCAATGATGGGAGCTGTAGCCACAGGAGACGGAATAGGAGGAAAAGGAAGTAAACACTCTGACCCCTTTTTCCTCCCATCCTCCTATTCTCCCACTGATCTCCTATTGACCAAATCCAACTGGAGGATAGCAATCAGCTATGGGGGAATCCAGATAATTAAATCTGTAGGGATCAGTGTTCTGGAGTAAAATGCAGGATAGAAAAGGGCAAAGAATATATCTCGGATTGAAAAAAATATATAAAGAAAAAAATTTACAGACACACCCAAGTAGGACTTGTTAGTAGGTCACTAGACTGTTTATCATTTAACAATATTTATCCCTGGTGGTCTAAAGAAGAGAACCATAGGGAGTTCTCCTGGTGAGGATTCTGTAACGCATTTATGTATAAATAGTACTGTCTCATTTCCTCTTTCCTCAAGCCAAATAAGTCTTCCAAAGAGAACTACTGAAAAAGATAGAAAAGATGTTCTCCAGAAAAACAGACTCCCAGACAATATCCTTGCTGAGGACAAAGCTCATAGTCAACCCTATATCACTACTGGCCTTTTTCCTCTGGAGTTTTAGGACATAGATTCTGATGTCTGACCTCTTTTGGAGAGACGAGAACAGATAACTGGCCAGAAAAACCATGACACCTGGGTGAAGAGAGAGTAGTTCAGTGAGAACATGCCACGTGCTCAAAGATTAAGTTGACACTAAGGAAGATATATGGGCATGAAGCAACTAGGAAAACATTGCCCAAAATGACTGCTTTCCAGGGCTGTGAGATACCAGCAGAGCAAGGCTCTATGGGTATTGCTCCTAGCATCTGACTGTTGAGGATTCGCATCGTTCCTTCCTATAATGCAGTTCATTCTCAATAAATGACAAAGCCTTATTTCAAATTCAGAACTTATGGTTCTATTTTCCATATGAACACTGGTATGGGTATTGGAGAGCCGAGAGAGAACTAGCAGTCCTTGTTAAGTTAAAGGTGCTTTTTCTCTCATCCTTCACTCACCTCTCCTTCTTCCATCTTGAAGGAACCTGACATATGGAAAGAAAAGGCAGAAGCAAGAAAAATAGAACAATAATTCACCAGATCCCCCTGGCCCACTGCTGGCCACTTAGTCACTAGGCAGGGAAAGAGAGAAGCTTCGATTTGGATGAGAGATTGAAAACAGTTTTCTTTTGGATTATACCAAACCACTAAATACCTAAAAGTAGCCTGAGATCAAACACCGGGTATTGACTATGCAGAAGGCTGCAAAACCTCAGAAAGACTCCTAATTAGAGGAACCAGGTCCTTCTAAAGTGTAAGTTGAAGGGTGGGCCAGAAAACAGGCAGAGGTATTGAAAATCTCGATAGACAGCAATCAAAGCAATCAGAGATTTCTCTCCCAACTCTTATCCTAGTCATGGGACTACTCCTCTTCTATCCCAAAAAAGACTGACTAATAGCCCTCCCTCGAGTAGAGAGGCTTTTAAGATTGCAAAGCTAAGAGTGAGAATGAGGCACCATAATGAAAAGAGGGGATTATGTGACAGTTGACCCCCCTAAGACTGGGAACCCTTCACCTCTTTGCCCACCTGGATCCCAGAACACTGGCAGCTGGGCTGTCCTAGCAGGTGTCTTGGATTCTTATAAAAGCAACCTACTGGGCCACTCATGGTGGCTCATGCCTGTCATCCCACACTTTGGGAGGCAGATTCCATCTGGGCACTCAAGCCCAGGAATTCAACACTAACCTGGACAACATAGCCAAACCCCATCTCTACAAGAAATACAAAAATTAGCCAGGTGTGGTGGCACGTGTCTGTAATCCCAGCTACTTGGCAGTCTGCGGTGGGAAGATCAGCTGAGCCCAGGGAGGTTGAGGCTACAGTGAGCCAAGATCATTCCACTGCACTCCAGCCTGAGTGACAAAGTAAGACCTTGTCTCAAGAAAAAAAAAAAAAGAAAAGGAACTCACTGGCCTAAAAGGGAAGACCTTGAAGAGGGAAATTGAATGGCAAGTGTCAAGGAGGAAGGAAGATACACTTTCCATTGAGTACCCTTGTTACTGTTTGAAGGGTTTGCCATTTGGATATATTGCCTATTAAAAATAATAAAGATATGTATATTTTAAACTCTAATGAATTCCTCAAAGAGATATAAGAAGATATTGAGGCCGGGTGTGGTGGCTCACGCCTGTAATCTCAGCACTTTGGGAGGCTGAGGAGGGTGGATCACAAGGTCAGGAGTTCGAGACCAGCCTGGTCAATATGGGGAAACATCATCTCTAATGAAAACACAAAAATTAGTCAGGCATGGTGGCATGCACCTGTAGTCCCAGCTACTTGGGAGGCTGAGGCAGAAGAATCGCTTGAACCTGGGAGGTGGAGGTTGCAGTGAGCCGAGATCGCACCACTGCACTCCAGCCTGGGTAACAGAGTGAGACTCCATCTCAAAAAAGAATAAAAAAGTTATTTCAGAAGATACTGAGTCTGTGAAACAAATGATAAAAAAAAAGGATGCTCCAACAGAAGGAACAGTCTAACACCAAAAGGGATCTGTTAGAAATGAAAACATGATCACAAAAATAAAATGTGATAGAATGAAAGTTTCCAGAGAAATAAAGCAAGCTACATAAAAAAATGCTTGGAAATCAAAATGCTATCTTCTCAGCAGCAAAACTGAGCAATGGAGAAATATCTTCACAATTCTAAGGAAAAGATTTTTCTACCTAGAATTCTAAACCTAGCCAAATTAATGACCATTTTAGAGGGTAAAATAATATTATGTAAAATGTCAGAACAAATTTAATTCCTATCACCTTTTTCAGAAAGCTACCAGAGGAGGTGAACCCAAAAAATGGGAGCAAAATATTAAGAAAAACAGATATGAGGTCAAGCAAATAGGATACTCAACATGGAAGAGAGACAAAAACTTCTCTAGGGTGTTGATAAAAATTAGGATCTAGAAAACAATTAGTCAAGAGTCAAGCAGGAGGAGAGAAGGCTCCATAAAGGATGTGTCCAAGAAGAAAGAAAGAGGAAGGAGGAAAGGATAGTGAAAGGACAGGAAAAAAGAAAGGAAGAAAGCAAGGAAAAGAAGGAAGGAAGGAAGGGAGGGAGGGAGGAAGGAAGGAAGGAAGGAAGGAAGGAAGGAAGGAGGGAGGGAGGGAGGGAGGAAGGGGAAGGGAGGGGAAGGAGGGAAGGGAAGAAGGAGGGAAGGGAAGAAGGAGGGAAGGAAGGAAGGAAGGTAGGAAGGAAGGAAGGAAGGAAGGAAGGAAGGAAGGAAGGAAGGAAGGAAGGAAGGAAGGAAGGGTGGGAGGGAGGGAGGGAGGGAAGGGACAAGGGAGAGAGGAAGGATATATTTGATTACATTGAAAGGACTCTTGTAATTCCCAGAAAATTGGAAAATAGATTCATGAAAGTATCTAAAAAGTATTCGAGAGAGAGAGAAGCGCCAGGTTTGGTTATCTCGAGCTTGTAGTCCCAGCTACTCAGGAAGCTAAGGAGGGAAGATCACTTGAGCTCTGGAGGTTGAAGCTGCAGTGAGCTATGATCGTGTCACTGTATTTCAGCCTGGGCAACAGAGCAAGACCTTGTCTCAAAAAAAGAAAAAGAAAAAAAAAGAAAGAGAAGCAATTATTAACTCTAAAAAATAATGTGATTAGAGTAAACAACATGGCTCAACTGTGAAAAATATTTGCTTATTTGTAACACTGACTAATTAACTAAAACGTGTGATACAGCTGTATCCGTAGATTGAGGTGTGATGAGGTGGGTGGGGAGCAAAGTATACTGCAGGTTAAGAAAGCTGAATTTTCATCTTCCACAGTAATTACTCTAAAATTGTCAAAGTAAGGAATAGCAGTTTAATAATGTTATTCTAAAATACAGAGGTAAATAATAGAACAATCAATTGAAAGACTTTGAAGTAGATGCTTTTGAAGAATGAGAATTGAAGAAGGGTTGGGTAGAGATTGGTGGAAATTCTTGCTGTTATAAACTTGAGAGTATGACTTCAAATCTTAATCTATAGACACATATACAATATGTTATATGTGTGTATGTATGATAGCCATTAAATTTTAAATAAAAAATTAAAGGATCAGTGATAAAATTTACACTTTCCTCCATTATATTCTGAGAAACTTGTAAGGCAAGATACTTATTAAAGTAATGAGGCCCGGTGTGATGGCTCACTCCTGTAATTCCAGCACTTTGGGAAGCCAAGGCGCACGGAGCCTGAGGTCAGGAGTTTGAGGGCCTGGCCAACATAGTGAAACTCCATCTCTATTAGCAGGGTGTGGTTGTGCACACCTGTAATCCCAGCTACTTGTGAGGCTGAGGCCTGTGAATCGCTTGAATCCGGGAGGCGGAGGTTGCAGTGAAGAGAGATCATTCCACTAAACTGCAGCCTAGGCAACAGGTAAGACTCTGTCTCAAAAATAAATAAATAAAATAAGATAAAATAAAATAATAAAATAATAAAGGAATGGGAGATGTTTCCATTGCAAGTTTGAAGAAATACTACTTTCCAAATCTATCCTTTAGCATCAATGTGAGTAACACAAAGAACATGGAATTTGGAGTCAATATAACCAATATTATGTTAATATTGCCAACTTCAAAGGACTCTTACAACAAATAGAGATAATCTATGTGAACAGCCTGGCATATAGTAGGTACAAAATAATTGTCTTTATTACCATTATCTTTAAAGTAGCTTATAGTCAGCTATAACCTTGAATAATACTGTTTCTATCAAACTTATTTTCAGAGTTAAAAAAAAAAATCAGTAAAGAAGAAAAAGTGCTAAATACATCATGGCCACATTAATGCCAAGAGATAATTAGATGATCATAAGATCCTTGTCCTAAGGTGTGGTAGCAATTAGTGCTATTCACCAAATATTCCATCAGGCGCCTTCTAAACATATGGCTGGGGGAAGGGAAGCATGAAATTACTTTTGTCCCATGTGCTATGAGCAGGAAGTAGTGTGTGTCATCTGGGCCAGGCATTTAATTGCAAAGCAAGACCATCCAAAGCTCTCTTTTCCACCTGGCATAGTGACCAGTAATGTTCAAAACAGTGGCCACTCTCTCAGCCTTGGTTCCTGAGTGACTACAATGTGCAGAGTTTCCCTGAAAACCCGTAATTAACATGAAATGTGAGCAAAAAATAAAACCTACTCTTAGATTGGTGAGTTCATTTGTTACTATCCTAACTTAACCAATAAATTAACAATGACAATTGTCTGGCCAGCAACCCATCAGATATTCTCTCTCTGTCTCTCTCTCTCTTTCTCTCTCTCTCTCTCTCTCTCTTCTCACCCCTCCTTCTGTCTCTCCTTTTTCTATTCAGTCTAAAATTAATAATAAATATATGGCAGGAGTCACTTACCTGAAAGATGGAATGGTCACGTGCATGCTTGATAAGCACACACAGAAAGAAATGCTGCAGAATAAAAAGAAGAGCAGACTATGTGGCTATCCTGTGCAGAGCAGAGACGAGACTCTCATAGGAACAAGAAATGAAAGTAAATGAATGACAATTGTGTGGTTCCTTTGAGCTGGGCTATATATATATTTCCTATATTTTATTTCAAAAAGAAGCCATCATTTTCTCTTGGAAAGCCTTTTTGTTACTTGAGCTAGTTTGAATGGGTTTTATTTCCCCTTACAACAAAATGAATGCTGATTAAAACTGCATCTTGGATTACAGCAAGGCACATGGTGCAGGAACAATACAGGTAGCATATTGCTAAAAAGTAGAACAGCAGAGAGATAAAAGGGATAATTCCTTGCTCCACAGCCCAACAGTTAAGCCAAACAGTGCAGTTGCCAATGACAAATTCAGAAAGCCCACAAATAAGCCCCAATGAGAACAGCATACCATAATGAATGTTCATGATCTGTTTGCTGAAATAGGAAAGCAGTTGCTCATTTTCTGAATTAAAAAAAAAGATAATATTCTATGTAGTAAAATATCTACATAAAAATGCATCATCCACGAAAAATGTTAGTATGCATAAATTTCAACCCAAGGAGAGTGTACATTAGGCCCAAGCACAGCTCATCTGGTATGTACAAGTGCTGCAGGGAAAACTAGAACACCTGCATGAACATTTGATTACTTAACCAGGGCTTTTGTCTAGTCTGTCAAATCCTCTGTTAGAAAGCCCTCTTTCTGACACAATAACAAGAGAACCAGTTTTTCAAATGAATGTTCTTTGACTCCAAAGAGCAAGCCAGGACTCATACTCGCTGTGTGTGTCACCATCTCCTTTCAGGAGACGGTTGGTAATTACTGCAGGGCTTCACTCTGGAGAGGGTTTGCCCCTGCAACTTTCACTGATTTGTTTAACTAGCAGTGAAATGAGATTTACATGCCTTTCTCCCATGGTGGTCTTCTCTAAAAACCACAGCAAAATGATTATCTGCAAGCTGAGCTCATGGGTAAATAAAAGCGGGTCCCTTCTTTCCTAAAGTGGAAGGTCTAATTTTACAGTCTTGATTGCTTTCCTAATTACAGACCCCTATCATTGCCACAGTACCGAGTGCTGATAAGAGTTCTGTAACTGGTTATATATCCCATCCCAATCATGAACCTCCTCATTCAAGTTCAATACAGAAGCATCTCAAATCCACACTTTGCAGGTACTGAAAACTTCACTTAAACAAGAGCTTCAATCCCCTTTTCACTAGTTCTCTTTTCTCCTTACTATACCTTTATCTCTCTATTGTGTCACCAGGAAAGTATGTGTCTTCCAATAAGAAAAAATAAAAATAAATAAAAAATCTAGTCCAAAGGACAAGCATCACCTCCTATGAATAGAATGCTGAGGAATAACAAAGCAACACAGATACTAAAGCCACAAGAGATTTTGTTTGCTCTGCTCATTTCTCAAAAATAAGATGAGTGGAGACAAGGAGGGTATGTATCACAAGCAGATTCCCACCCATTTGGCTGGGAAGTAGGCAGATACAATTCTACCAAGAATATGAAAGTCTTAAAGTAAAATGAGAGTTGCAGGCACTTTTGGCAGGAGAAAAATCCACAGAAAAGCATCAGTCCATCCCAGAAGTGTTCATTATAAGAAAACACTGGCCTCCATCTGTCCACACTCTTCCACTTGAGCATTTGAAAAACCCAAAGATTCCCCTGAAGATGTGCTTTCATCCCAGGCACTATGCCAGCTCAAATCTGGGAGGAAGAACAGAGGAAAGCATTTTAACTGAAGCCTAGACATAGAACATAGTACTTTGTAATTCAGTAGCATTCCTGCTCCATATGTCTAAAATTCTTTGCAAGTATGGGTTTTATTAAGCTCCTTTTTAGAAAACAGGAAAGTAAATTGAAGTGGAATAAAGGACTTAAGTTTAACTGCACTAGCAGGGCATTAAAAAAAAATAGAGGGAGGATCCTAGAAACACCTATTGTGAACTGGGCCTCTGATGTCTAAGATGCTGCCAGTCACCCCAGCTCTGAATCACCTCCACCTCAAGGAACAAGGTGGCACAACTACACCTAAAGAGGGCTAAAAGGTGATGAGAAGAATCTCAGCAGTGAAGAGGTCACTGTGAGGTCACTATCCACTACCCAACCTTGGAGCTTAAGGAAACAGGGAGGCAGAGACCACATCAGCTCTCCCCTAGCTGGCTGCACATCTATTGCCTCACTGAATAGCAACATTCTCATGCTAACTCAGCTGGTCCCAGCAATGAGGTTTAATTCCTATAATTATTAACTTGGACAAGAAATTATCCACCTACTCATTTTTTTCTCACAAAAAGTGAGTGCAACTAAGGTAAACAGAGTCACATCTTAATTTTCATTCTCTCCAACTACCTCTGCAGTTAGTTTTACCCATCCAAGCTGTTTTCTGACTATGAAAAAAAAAAATACTGTAAACAAAGAACAGTTTGCATGTTTAATGGAGAAAAATTTTAGAATTACACTATTAAAAATTAGAGTATTTCTGCTGGGAGCGGTGGCTCACGCCTGTAATCCCAGCACTTTGGGAGGCCGAGGCAGGTGAATCATGAGGTCAGATGGAGACCATCCTGGCTAATATGGTGAAACCCCGTCTCTAATAAAAATACCAAAAATTAGCCTGGCATGGTGGCAGGTGCCTGTAGTCCCAGCTAGTCAGGAGGCTGAGGCAGGAGAATAGCGTGAACCCAGGAGGCAGAGCTTGCGGTGAGCCGGGATAGCGCCACTGCACTGAAGCCTGGGCGACAGAGCGAGATTGTCTCAAAAAAAAAAAAAAAAAAATTTGCATATTTCCGTCTTCATTCTGGCAGGCTTCTTAGTCTCCTCCCCACCAGGTACACTAAAGTGTGCGAGCATGATGTCCTAATGAAGGATACGCAGAAACAGGAGCTCAGTGGCACTTGCTATCAGAGAATATATTTACTTATCTTACATTTTTTCCTTGCAGGCAGTCATTTTTTTCTGACCCATTTTCTAGAGAAAACTCTTTTTCGGGGGAAACCAAGTATTAACTAACCTGAGCAACATCAGTCAAGGCCGAATTTCATCTAATGGTGAAAAATCAGGTCTTTTTGACTGACTTCTTTTTTTCAAGGCTTTTATTAACCAAATCTCTGCCCATATGTATATATTTAACTTAAATAAGAGAATTTGCAGGAGCACATAATTTATCCTCCCTATATCTAGAAATTCTTAAACATTTATATTTTACCACAGTATATTCTTAAGAGTTTCATATTTATGAATAGCACACAACATTCTTTTAAGTTGAGCTACTCCTAATATGATTTCCAGTTTACAGATAAGGAAACTGAGGCACCAAAACAGATTAGATGTATCATTGTTCTTCACAGTTAAGAGTCTACTGTTGACAATATTAAGAGAGACAACAGGGCAAGTCAGTTACAAAGCTGGATTAAACCTTCATGTTCTCCTAGGTTCATGCTTGATCAAGGAACCACCTTGTCATGCCCTCACGGTCATGGAGGTGCGTCAACTTTTTATAATGTCACTCACTTTAAAGGAACCCTGTCTTTATTTAGTTGACCCTTTATCTTGGTCCTGCCTATTTCAGATCAGCTGTCTGCATATTTCCATGTTTTGAGTATACTCAAGAGCAAGACTGTAAAGAATACAAAAATAAATCAGACCATAAAGATTATCAGTCTGAATGCCACTAGGAGACAAAAGAAACTGCCACAAGGAACAAGGGAAATTAACATTCTTTCCTATCCACCTGGCAAGAACGGAGATCAAACTGAACTTGTTTGCAAGCCCTGTTAACTTGGAAGCACTAAAAGCATAGAGATTCCTCTAAAATATTCTGGAGCTACAAAAACTGAGGTTTCCAAAGACCCTCTTTCACCATTTATCATTCTCCCCCAGTAACTCCATGTTTTGTGATATTCTCCTGATTAAACTGTCATAAATTCTTTCTGAAACAAAATAAGGAATGGATTGAGTGGATGAATACCAGAAAACATGCAAGCTTTATAATGAGACAGACCTGGTGTTGAATACCAGCTTTGACATTTATTAGGTGGGTGACATTGAGCAAGTTACTTAGCCTCTCTAACCTACTTAACCTCTCTGAGCTACAATGTTCTCATCTGCTTAAAAGATGGATAATAATGCCTCCCTTTTGTAATTATTTTAAAAGAATGTATATAAAGCACTTAGCACACAGTAGATATTCAGTAACTAGCAGCTATTAGTTAGAGCTTCTAATCAGCCTGAATTACCAATAAAAACCATTCGGCATCAATGTGGTTCCAGAGTGAGAGGAAGACTTAAATGAGCCTGACTAGCTTGATCACATGCTAGTCTATGTGATAAAGTTAACTCCAGTGAGCAAGCCAGGATTCATTCTATACAGGCATTTTGGAAATAGTTTGCAGCTGCCCAATTATCATGTCCGGTAGTTAATGGGCATTCAGGGGCTGCCAAATGCAGTGTGAATACTCTTTACCTCTCTGTGCAAAGCAAAATATATCTCATCAATGCCTTTGGAAACAAATAATGAAGTTCAAAGTGTCCTTAATCTCATTTGTAGAGCCTACTAAGTGATTTAGTGCAATAAATATTCAATATTAAATTCCAGTTATTATAAAGTATTTTTTGAGAAATTGAAAATTCCTCTATTAGAGTGAGTTTCCAGATTCAGCCAGTTGAAGTCATGTGACATTATGTATTGCCATTTAAAACCTCTGGGCCGGGCGAGGTGGCTCACTCCTGTAATCCCAGCACTTTGGGAGGCCGAGGCGGGCGGATAATGAGCTCAAGAGATTGAGACCACTCTGGCCAACATGGCGAAACCTCGTCTCTACTAAAAATACAAAAATTAGCTGGGCGTGGTGGCGGGCACCTGTAGTCCCACAGCTACTTGCGGGGCTGAGGCAGGAGAATCGCTTGAACCCGGGAGGCGGAGGTTGCAGTGAGCCGAGATCGCACCACTGCACTCCAGACTGGGCAACAGAGCAAGACTCGGTCTCAAAAAACAAAACAAAACAAAACAAAGCAAAAACTACCTCTGAGCTATGATTTCTCACATGTCTAATGAAAAGGTTGAATTCGGTTTCTAGTTGAAATGTTTCCTTTTACCACATCATACATTTTGTGTGTGAAAGATGGGCAGCAGTGGGTAGAAAAAACTATTGAAGTAGGAGAAGAAAACAAACCAAAAATGTTATCGTCCCTTAAAATTGAAATGAGTTATCCAGATAATGCATTCAAAGCTCTAAAATTCTATGATTCTCAAAAGACAATTGTACCATATATATCTTTTTATCTCTTCCCCACCTTCATCTCAACCCAATGGATTTTCTACAGTAAGCATTCAATAATATTTGTCAATGAAGAAAAAATGAATGCATACATTTAAAAAAAGAAACTTAAACACCATAATCTAATAGTCAAAGAATTGTCTCAGGTCTTGCTCTTCCTATATACTTTAATTCCAATGCATAAATACATAACAGCCATGATTTGTCCCTGGAAACATCTCCAGGGTAATTGCATGAGAATAGAAGACTAGATAGAAAATAGCAGTGATGCTGGTGGATAACAAAATGGAAGAAATGTTAAAATGTATTCTGAAAATTAAAAACAAAGCAAGTGACATTTTTCTGGGTTTCTCTTTTAAATTAAAAGGTAGTGGAACAATCAGCAAAATGCTAAGAAAATTAATTCAATATGTGTGAAAGATAGAATTCCAATCAAAAAAACAGCTTTTGAAATCTGTATAGTCGCATGGTAGAAAATCAACAGTAAAAGACCAAGGAC
Source organism: Macaca fascicularis (assembly GCF_037993035.2). Classification (NCBI taxonomy): domain Eukaryota; kingdom Metazoa; phylum Chordata; class Mammalia; order Primates; family Cercopithecidae; genus Macaca; species Macaca fascicularis. The sequence continues at coordinate 117,555,146 of NC_088379.1, forward strand.
TTCTGTTTTAGTTTTACACTTAGTTTGGATGAAGCCACAAACTTTGCCAAGCATGTGATGAATACTTTCTTCTGAATAGTTTTAATTTGATCTAATTGTTCTTGACAGTTTGTTTTATTACATCATGGATTGTGCACATTAAAGATGGGTCATGGGTAGAGAAAACTATTCAAGTAGGAAAGAGAAATAGAAAAAAATATTAAGCTGCTTCCCTTTAAAATTGTAATAAGCTCTCCAAGTCATACTAAACTGTACTATTTAATATATGAAAAAAAGGAAATGAAGTTAGCAAAAATTATTATTACATTCAGTGTTGGGAGTATTAGTTCTCATTATTATATTTTCAATAATTCAATAAATTATCACACCTACAAGCATTTTATCCTTTAAAAATTATGTTAAATCAGGAGTCAAATTTTACTTAGGAATTAAGGTTGTACTTTATTGATGCCTTCCTTTAAGTAAGCTGCATTTCACTGTGGTATTGGAATGAGATTTATTAACATGTTTATTCTCCCAGACTTTGCCACCTTTCCCCAGTCCTCACTCTCCACCTAGAGAGTGTTAGCTTGGACCACTAGCTTTCCTGCCCTCTATGGAGAATTCCATCTTGCCAGTTCAATGCCTCTCATATTTTCTGGGCATCTTCAGGGATACCCTCAGAGTAACCTGAATACCCTCTGAGCCCCATTAGTTATGGGTCCCAGGTAACCCTAATTTCCCAGTAGTTGACCGTAGGAGGATAGAGACCAGTAATGTCATATAATCACACCAGCTGTTTGCAATTCTGAAGAACATCTGCTAACAAGTCTCATACTTTCTTTTTGATAGGCCAGCATGTGTTGCTAAGTGGTCTACTCAAATCTTAACTCTGGCCCTAATATCCGCTGTTAAAATAGCGAGAGCATCAAGGCAGAAAATATGCAAAAAAATTACTAGATATGACCAATAAACAATAACTATATAAAAAATAATAATATCCTTTTTAAAAGTTTCAGTAGTGAAAGATGGGAATCTAAAGTTTGAATATAAATACAAGACCAGATAGTGAATAACTAGAGGATATGGGTGTATCTTCCAAATGGATTTGTGAAAAAAACATGGAATAGAAGTTACTAGATGCTGAAAGTAAAGCATGAACTTACAGCAGGGATCAGCAAATTACGGCATGCTGCCTGCCTTTGTAAATAAAGTTTTATTAAAACATAGCCCACCTATTCTTTTGCAGGCTATCTATGGCTGCTTTCCCACTATGACAGCAGAGTTGAGCAGCTGTAGTAGAAATCATATGGCCCACAAAGCTTAAAATATTTACTATCTGGCACTTTATGGAAGAAATGTTTGTAACTTCTGTCTTAGACTTTAAAAACCATCATGAGAAAAAAAAAAGTCTGATTAAGTTCATACCTCAAGTTCATACCTCGAATTATTTCATGTATTAGGCTATATATGAGTGATCTCAATTTCACCATTTGGTTGAAGTGACAAATTTGGAGAGGTCTATGCTATTCTATAGATTTTTAATATAGGGCTAATTTGTAAAGTATACCCTTGTCTATTCTTGCAAAAATACTAAGGTACAAAATTTCTTTGCATATTTGAGTTGTAACATCTTCCAAACAAAAATAAGGATATACTGCAAAAGCAATTGAGGAGGATGAAGAAAAAGAACAGGCCTTTAGGGATGGTTCAGGGAAAGAGTCTGAAGGAACCTAAGGAAAGAGTCAGTGTTGCCAAAGATCTCTGTGGTTAAAAGTTCTATCAACCATCTATTTATCAGCTAATTGGGACAACCACAGGTACTCGGCCTCTGTTAAGTGGTAAAACTGGGCCTCACCACTCCTGAATCCTGTGATCCTCAGTGAAATCAGAAGTCCATTTCAATGGCAGCCTTTCCCGTGTTCAACTCCAGCCTAGAGAGAACAACTCATATATTTGGGTATCTTTTATACAAAATACTTGGGACCAGAAGTGTTTCAGATTTGGGATTTTTTTTCAGGTTTGGGAATATTTGCATATGCATAATTTGTGTTTATCACTTTCAGGATAGAACTTAACAGTTTATCCTCAGTTGCTTCAGGTCATATATGGTGGTCATTCCAACACCATACTCTACTGCAAGACATTTCACACTTATACCACCATCCAGTTTCTCCAGCAGTTTGGCTTTTTGTGCTACAAAAACACAAATGCTTCCTGTTTTCTTTTTCTTTTTCTTTTTTTTTCATTTGGGACAGAGTCTTGCTTTGTCACCAGGCTGGAGTGCAGTGGCGTGATCTCGGCTCATTGCAGTCTCTGCCTCCTGGGTTCAAGCTATTCTCCTGCCTCAGCCTCCTGAGTAGCTGGGATTATAGGCGCCCGCCACCACTTCCAGCTAATTTTTTTTATTTTGAGTAGAGACGGGGGTTTAGCCATGTTGGCCAGGATAGTCTTGATCTCCTGACCTTGTGACCCACCCGCCTTGGCCTCCCAAAGTGCTGGGATTACAGGCGTGAGCCACTGCGCCTGGCCATTTTTCTTATCAATGTTACCCATAGGGGTTTTTTCAGGCCTCTTTGACATTTTCAACAATACATTTACACCACAGAGCACAGAATAAATGAAAATGACAGTCAGTAATGAATGTAGGTCTTGACCTCATGTGGGGTGTTGTGGAGAACCTGCTGTTGGTGCATTCAGCCTACACACCTGCCATTTTATTACCCTTTGTGGGCATGCTTGCATGGGGGAATATGGGTGTACCTGGGAAAGATATATTGCAGCTAAAAGGGGCTAGGGGAGTCTTTTTTCCTTTGGGGAGGCTGAATAAACTGTGTGTTGTGGGCCTGCATTTTGACTGCAACCCATTACATTAAATCAGATATGGAATTTTGCACTTTGGGGAATCGGTTGACACTGAAAAAAATTCAAATTCTGAAGCATTTTGAATTTGAGATTTTTGGATTAGGGATGCTCAACTTGTAGTACTTTAGCATGCTGGTATACCCTTCAATGATGAAAGAAGTAGTATCTAAACAATGATTAAAGAAGTAACATCTAAACCTTCTTGAATCCTTAGGGATGAAATAGATGAACAGTCCAATAACATCTGTGGAAATTTAGGACTGGGGGAAATTTTCTCAATCTGACCTAATGAACAGAAAATTGACTTGCATGACCACATTGAGAAGTCTTAGCTTTTCATCCAATTGTCAGCTCTAATTCGGTTTCCAAACCCAGAGCCTCTTCCAGGATGCTGGGACACCTGCAGGAAGAAGCCTATGACAGCATCCTGAGTTAGTGTCATAAATCTTCCTTCTGCCTTTTCCTAAAATAATTGGAGTAACTTATACCTCCTTACACATTCCAGGGCTTGTTTACTGGCTTAGTGCTAGAATGAGCTATAGAAGACTCCACTGCAGCCCCTATTGTGAGAATATGCCTTGCAAGGTATGGTATGCTCTCAAGTGTGGTTGCATTCTGAACCAGGAGCCCATATATGCTATTTTTCATACAGAAAAGATACATGGGGCCAGATGTGGTGGCTCATGCCTGTAATCACAGCACTTTGGGAGGCAAAGGCAGGAAAGGCAGGTGGATCAACTGAGGTCAGGAATTCGAGACCAGCCTGGCCAACATGGTGAAATTCCATTTCTACTAAAAATACAAAAATTAGCTAGGCATGGTGGCGTGCACTTGTAGTCCCAGCTACTGGGGAGGCTGAGGTGGGAAAATCGTTTGAACCCCAGGAGGTGGAGGTTGCAGTGAGCCGAGATCATGCCACTGCACTCCAGCCTGGGCAACAAAGCAAAACCCCCTCTCAAAAAAAAAAAAAAAAAACAAAGAAAAAAGAAAAGGAAAAAAAAAGGACAGAAAAGATACTTGGATTTAGGTTAGGAACGAAATGGTGAAAATAGGAGTGACAGCCTTTGCTCTAACTCCTAGTGATTCACTTTCAACATTTGTGCTTCTCAAAACTAAAAGTCTCTGAGAACTTTTGGGGAGTCTACAAGGTCAAACTATTTTCACAATTATGCTAAGATATTATTTTACTTTTACATTATGTTGACGTTTGCACTTGTAGTGGGTAAAATTGTTGGTGCTTTAGCATGAATCCAAACCGTACTAGCAGTCCTCATGCTCTTCACCTCCATGTACTCACAATAGCCAGAGAATCCAGCCAGTTTCACTCAGGAATGCATCTGAGGAGTCAGTGCAAACTTAATTGTACTAACTCTTGGCCCATGAGTACAAATATTTTTAATATTCTGTGTGATGAAATGGGAAAGATGCACAGAGTGTTTTGGCTGCACACCAAAGGACAATGATTTGAGAAAAACCACTGTGTGGACCAGGCATGGGGCTTAGGCCTGTAATCCCAGCACTTTGTGAGGCCAAGGTGGGTGGATCACGAGGTCAGGAGATCGAGACCATCCTGGCTAACACAGTGAAACCCCGTCTCTACTAAAAATACAAAAATATTAGCCAGATGTGGTGGTGGGCGCCTGTAGTCCCAGCTACTTGGGAGGCTGAGTCAGGAGAATGGCGTGAACCCAGGAGGCAGAGCTTGCAATGAGCCGAGATCGTGCCACTGCACTCCAGCCTTGGCAACAGAGCGAGACTCCCTCTCAGAAAAAACAACAACAACAACAACAACAACAACAAAACACTGTGTAATTCTTTGAGTTGTAAGCTGAACTCGCCATTTTTACTTTTTTAAAAAAAGATTGAAAGACAAACTAAAGCTATTCAGATTGAGAGTTGGAAAAATTTTTCTTGAAAATGAACAAAGTGAGCTTATCACTTCAAGAAAACAACTGACTTTATATGTGGCCGATGATAAAACTCAATTTCAGGAGAATTTCAAAGTTTGAAAAACTTTCATTCATAACCGTGAACTTCACAGCTTTCTAAAACTTGAAAACTTCTGTATGGATCAGTGGTAATATTAATGTATGTGAATTTTCAATATTGTATAATGAAATGTGTCAACCTTAGGAAAATCGGAATAACTCACAGAACAAATATTTTTCAAATGACCAGTGCATAAACATTACAAAATCATAAAAGACCCATTAAAAATGCAAGACAGACAAATGAATTTTAATGTTACAGAGCCCTAAAAGTTTACTGGGGTGGTGTCAGATTCCACAGTGCAACCAACCCATAAAAAACTACAACTTCTTAGGTATTAGTGTATATCAAAAAGAATATCCACAGTTATACCAAAAAGCTAGAAAAATTTCCTCTCTTTTTCCATTTACATCTGTGTGAAGCTGGACTTTCTACATATACTTCACCCAAAAAAACACGTATCCCAATAAAGTAAATGTAGAACCCCAGCTATCTTCTATTAAGCAAGACATTAAAGACACTTGTAAGCATGTAAAACAATGCCACTCTTCTCCTCTATAGTCACTTTTCATTAAAATCATGTTCTATTCAATTAGAACACATGGACACAGGGAGGGGAACAACACACACCGGGGCCAGTTGTGGGGTGAAGGGTGAGGGGAGGGAACCTAGAGAAGGTCAGTAGGTACAGTGAACCACTACAGCACACATAAACCTGTGTAACAAACCGGCACATCCTGCACATGGATCCCGGAACGGAAAGTAAAATTTTAAAAAAATGTTCTGTATGTTAACATGTAATGAGCTTATTATCATTATTTTTAATAAAGTAATAAATAAATGTCAAAATTGTCATAGGCTTAATTTTAAATATGATAAATAGCAATGGCTATAACTTATTAAAACAAATACTCTTTGAAAACCTTGATATTTTTTAAAAGTATAAAGAAGTCCTGAGACCAAAAGTTTGAGAACTAATGAAACTTCAAGACTCTTTTTCTTTTTTTCCCCATAATTACATGTTGTTTAATAGTTCCTAACAGTCTATGGCTGACAAGTATGATGAAAGCAAGGATTTATAAAATAATGTAAATTTTATATAAATTGAAATGCAATTCAATAAATATTCTTATATTTATTGTCATAAGTCATTTTTACAGTTACTGCTTTGTCAAAACTAATATTTCTGTTAAAAAATGTTGAGGTATCTTCTAATAAGTTCCTTGAAACTTTTCCTTGAAAATCATCTCTTTCTTAACTATGGGCATATTAAGCTAAACAGGTTCTCTCTTCATTTGGGCTTCACAAATATGCATTTAATCTTCACTCAACTGAAGACATTTAGCGGCTTTACTCTCCTCACCAATCAGTGCTTTAGTTCTCTTTATCACTGTTATTTCTCCTTTCTGGATTTCCTCCATGTTTCTTTTCTATGAGTTCACACAACTGCAAAGTGATCTCCAGTTATGGTCTCTCCACCCTATGGATGCGAGCTATCTGGTCCCTGCTTGCCTGATGTAAAGCCCAAAATAGCCTGGATCTCTTATCCGTCATTGCTGGATTTTATCTAATATTTTTTTGTACTCAGTCACCTTGAGATTTCTAAAGGATTTATTGGCTTCCAGACTTTCCTACTGACTTTCTGAATTGCAGATCAATTTCCCACATATCAAGTGAAATACCCATAAAGATGATCTTGTCAACATTGTCAGTTTTGTAAAATAGGAGGGCTACACTAAAAAGAAAGTTGAGTAAGAACAAAAATAACATTCAACCACAATAATTATATGTGCATGCCTTCATACATGTTTCAAAGTTTTGAAAGATAATGACTTTTAGTCATTTAAGTTTAGGCATCAAAAGTAAGATATACAGTCCTTTGGTCCAAATACCTCATCTTCCTTATCATCAGGATACACCGATCTTTCCAGCATTTCATTATTTTCCTTTACTACTCTTTGCTAGTGTGTATTTTTAGCAAAGGAAGGAAAAAGTACATTTTAAACGTTGTTTTTTAAAGGAAAAAGATCATGTATTTTATATGAAATATTTGTTTTCTCTCACATAATAGGACTCAGAAGATGTCTTTATAGCCTTGACACTTTTCCTCTACTGGGTTGTAAAATTTTCATATTCTTAGCCTCTTGGGAAAGCAATCACTATTAAGCAGATATAAGCCAGGAGTCACCCAAATTCAAAAACTGCTGGATAATTAATAGAAAAAAAGCCTATGCATTTACAGATTTTTTTCTGAAGACACTGTGAAAGAAAATATAGGAAAAAAAGTTAGATTAAGATTTTTTTTTCCTTAAACCATATTCTAATTATTTCTGAGATGCATTTTATAAAATGTTTGAGAGGAAATAAACTGAGAATTAGACTGCAGAGATTACCATCATACTCCACAAATAAGAGAAATTGTATCAACCATAACTGGCATCTATTTGTGTTTTCAAACATCAGTCAGTCAAATGCATTGAGTGTTATGAGGATCTGAGCACTATTCCAAGTTCCAGGAAAGACAAAGTTATTTTCAAGAAGCTGGTATTGATGTATTTACTTTATAAACTTGGTGTTGTTACTAATTAGAGCTAATGAAAATAAGAAAAAAATTCCCTATGTATTCTAAATCTCTTTAAAAGATAACTGGAATACTTTAATTAAGAAGGCTAAAGAGATTCTGGTTTAAAATATTCCTTATTCATATTGAATACTCCTAGAATATATGTTTTATTTTTAAGGTACTATCTTTAAAAACTTCATTCCTTTTCTTAAACAAAGAAATAATTGATGGCTATCATTTTGTGAAGGTTATTAATTTGGTGATGTGTCTGTTTCTCTTGGTTTTTCAGCCTTGCTTTGTTAGTCTTAATGAGCATTAGGAAACTTCAAATAAGCATAATTTTGTTCCCTTTGACTTTCAAAATAACAATATATAACGTAGAACTTTGCAGATTTTATTCAGTAAAGCAGATCAAAGAGTTTATTATTTATTGCAAGAAAATTCATTCAGGAAATTCATATAGTAAAATAATTTGTTTCTTAGCAAAAGCTGATGTTATAATATCAAACTTCTAATGATAGTTTTCAACATAATGACCAAAATACTATCTCTTGTTATCTTTATGGAATATTTCCATTCAACTTTCCCCTCCAAGAGTGGTATTTTTTAATGTGGTTCATCGACAATATTTTCTCTAGCAATTTTTTGTTTTGTCTGGATTTGAGTCCTATTGTTAAATCTCTACAATTCAACGTACATTTATTGAGAGTCTCAAGTGTGCAAGGCTCTGGTCTAAGCACAATTAAATCCCTAAATCCTATTGCAAAATCCTGTTTTGCCTACATCAACGAACCCATTTCAGAGAGTAAATAACTGCAATAACCTTATAATTGGTCCCCCATAACTTCAATTTATCCTTCTTTCAATGCCACTTGAAAAGTATAGCCAGATGAATTGTAGAATAGAAATTTAATAACAACTCTGCTCAAAAGAAATAAGAGGCTCCACATTTCCAGAGTAAGTTCACATATTGTTTTTAGCCGTGGAACCCTTTGTTTAAATGAAATATTGAAAATAACACAATACACAAAACAGACGAAAGCAGTTACTTGGGTTAGGGTAGGAAAGGGAGCAGATACCACAGGCTGAAAGGATAGACTTTAGACTTCTTATTCTGTATTAAAAGTGTTCAGGCCAGTGCGGTGGCTCATGCCTGTAATCCCAGCACTTTAGGAGGCCGAGGAGGACAGATCACGAGGTCAAAAGACCAAGACCATCCTGGCCAACTTGACGAAACGCAGTCTCTACTAAAAATACGAAAACTAGCTGGGCGTGGTGGCACGCGCCTGTAGTCCCAGCTACTCAGGAGGCTGAGGCAGGAGAATCACTTAAACCTAGGAGGCAGAGCTTGTAGTGAGCTGTGATTGTGCCACTGCTGCACTCCAGCCTGGCAACAGAGTGAAACTCCATCTCAAAAAAAAAAAAAAAAAAAGTGTTCCACAGCCAGCCTGTAATCCTAGCACTTTGGGAGGCCGAAATGGGCAGACCACCTGAGGTAAGGAGTTCAAGACCAGCCTGGCCAACATGGTGAAACCCCATCTCTACTAAAAATACAAAAAATTAGCTGAGCATGGTGGCACATGCCTGTAATCCCAGCTTCTTGGGAGGCTGAGGCAGGAGAATCACTTGAACCCAGGAGGTGGAGGCTGCATTGAGCTGAGATCGGACCACTGCACTCCAGCCTGGGTGATAGAGTGAGAATCCATCTCAAGAAAAGGAAAGAAAAGAAAAGAAAAGAGGAAGGGAAGGGAAGGGAGAGTATTCTACAAGATAATCTCCCTATTCCTTGACTACTGTGCTCCTCACACTATCCCACACTATCCCATTCCTGAAACTTCTGGATCATCCAGACATTTTGATCATTTTTCTCTCAAATACATTGCTTCATCTGTCACCTTTGTTTATGCTATTTATCCTGAATGAAAGACACCTTTCTCCCACAACTTTGACCACTGAAGCAATTTCTAACCATTATTTGAGGCCTAGTAAAGTTTTGCCTGTTTTCATACCTCCCTGAATGCCATGAGAAGTAGTGACTATTTTCTCCTGTGTTTATCACATAGACTGACATTTAGCAATGTTAGATCATTCTGTGTAGTTCTTATGTAGTTCTATGTAGTTCTTATGTAGTTTAAGGCTGTTTGTCCAAGATTTCCTAATTGACTCATAAAATATCCACCTAGTTAGATGATTCCTAGGCAACTGCCAATCCTGTTTTTCCTGTGGTTGGAGATCTGTCAGATCATTGTCAGTCTCAAAGCTTTAGTCTCTTTCTTAGTTATCTATTGCTGCATAAAAATTTACCATAAACTTAGCAGTTTAAAACAACACACACTTATTATCTCACAGTTTCTGTAGATCTGTAGATGCAGTTTCTGTAGACAGCTTAGCTAGATCCTCTGCTCAGGGTCTCACAAGACGGAAATCAACATTTTCAGCCAGGGCTGTGGTCTTATGTGAGGCTTGGCTGAGGAAAGACCCACTTCCAAGCTCACACAGTTACTGGCAAAATTCAGTTCCTTACAGGTATTTGGGTCAGGGGCTCCTCATTTCCTGCTGCCTGTTGGCCAGATGTCAACCTCAGTTTCTGACACATGACCCTCTACACGGGCAGCTTACAACATGGCCGCTTACTTCATCAAATTTAACAAAAGAGAGGGAATCTCCTTGTCAGACAAGCATTACAATCTTATGTAACATCTTATGCTTATGAGCACATACAGATAATCACAGACAGCTTGTCACCTGTGCTATATTCTACATGGCTAGAGGCAAATCCCAGCTCCTGCCCACACTCAAGGAGAGGGGACAGGGGACTACACAAAGGCATGGGGATCACAGGAGCCACAAAAGGCTGTCTGCTAGTCTGTGAAAATTACTACATCAGTGAAGGATGCTTAGATTATGTGAAATCAAGATTTTTAAGTTAGTTCCAGACATCTAAGGAATCTGCCCACACTCCAGTAAGAAGTACACATAGGTTGCAACATGCTAAGTAGTTTTATCAATAGGTAGTGTTTGGATAGGGAAAAAAAAAATTTCCTAGGATGTACACCATATACCTGACCAAAATCAGTAGGGCTAATCTGCCTTTTCCTCTATTCAAAAGACTTTCCCAAAGGACTAAATGAGGACAGGACCTAAAGTCTTGGAAACGGTAGAATTTCATGAGTGCTATTTACCAATACAACTAGGTTTGAAAAAGGCTGGTGTGTGACAGAGTGTAGCACATCACCAGCAGAGCCGCACAGGGCGGGATTGCAGACGTCCTCTTCCAGAACATCTGAAAAGTCAAAGTGTATTTAAAATTTGGCCAGAAGCAAATTTATAAAGAATGCAATTCAAATTCTCATAAAGAATGAGAGTCAATGTCAGCCTCAAAGGCTAGAATATCTTCTGTGAGATTTGAAGGAAATTCTCAGAAAATAATAGAATGGAAGAACCGTCGCTAAAGTTTTATGAAGTCAGGCCGCACACATCAAAGTTCTCAATCAGGAAATAGCTTAAGGAAACGAAACAGAAAAAGACAAAGGGACAGGTTAAAATATTATCCAAAAATGGAACTAGATTTAAAGTGAGGTCCCAAAATGGGTTTTCTTCGGCATGTCTCAAGCTCGTTCAGAGGAGTCATTGATTCATTCATCCTTAAAGAGACATACACACAACATCTATCTCAACAGGGTACCTTATCCTGGTCAGCTTTCCTATAACTTTCTTGATAAACAAAGGGATTTGGAAATTTTTCACAGTAAGAGAGCACTTCAGGAAAGCTACATTAATATGAGGTCAACACAGTTAATAAGATATTTTTCTAAGAGCATATTCTAATGGCTAAATATTTTATACTATTTCTCTTTACAACATAATTTTCATAGGTTTATATCAAGGTTTCAGGATTCCATGAGCATTTTCTAGAATTAAATCTATGCAAAGATTATAAGATAAAGACTCATCGAACTGAATCTGTGGCTGCTTTCTTAAAGATGTATCCGAAGTGACTAGAACAACACTTGGCTTAGTAGATGCTCAATAAATATTAGTTTAACGAATGAACAAAAATTAGACCTGGAAATGACTTCATGACTTCAAAGGCCTTGGAGTCCAGTTTATGTCTCACTCAGTGTAATCCTTCTGCAGCTTTCTAATTGTGAGGCTCTTATATTTGTAGAGTATGTTAGAGTTGATAAAGTTTATTCATATCTATTTATTTTATTTTTACAAAATATACTATGATCAGTATTAGTATTCTTCACTTAACAGATGAAGAAACAGAGACTTCAAAAAATGGAGTGACATGACCAAGATAACACAACAAGCTATGGACAGAAGTGGGCTACCCCTTCATGCCAGCCTGGGCCCTTCTCTGTTAAATTATAAGTTCTCTCCTTTGCAGGTAAGGGCAGCGTAAGCCAAAAAAAAAAAAAAAAAAAACCCTGAGCAGCAACAAAACCAATTTCTTAGAAAGACTGTCTTTGCATCTTTGCACCCTGGCTATAATGTGCCAAGTCACTCTTCATTGGGAAGAGCGCCTGCCCCTCTGTTCTAAAGATTCTGATAAAGACTCAGTGATAATAGTCCACGTTATCTCAGGTCCTCCATTAGCACGTTGTCAATTTAAAAAAAGAATGACTGTAGTTGTTTGTCAAGCATTGCTTCTGTTAAGACCTTAAACATATGGCAAGAATGAGAAGGAAGAGCAAAAGCTTTTACACAGTGACTGCAATATAGTAGGCATTCAATGAATGTTATCTTCATTAAACAATAGTTTAAAAATTGTCAACTTCTTCAAATATGGGTTTTTCAAAGACTGTTTTTACCAACAGTATTCTTTCTTCACCCTTCTCAGAAACTTTGTAGCTTCTTAAGGGAAACAAATCAAAAGTAAAAACCTGTTTTTTTAATTGTGACAATGGCATGAAATAAAAAAAGAGCTAAATTTATTCAACTATATTCCAGGTGCCAGCTCCCTGGATGCCCCCAAGTCCTCTAAATTATTCATTTGAATCTTTCACTTATGGTAGGAAATTCAGGGTCCATCTTTCTGTATCTCTAGGGATTCAGGATAAGTGGGTAGATCATGTTGATTATAATAACCTCTGTCCTCCAGTTTCTGCTTTGTCATAATTTTCTAACTTTCATGCATGTTGTAAGTTTTCTCTACTATATCTGAGACTACCATGGTATTAATCCCAGAATACCAACAAAAATCGAATAAAGTTTCCCTGAAGGTTTAATAGCAACTTAAAAATTAAACATGTATGCTTCCAAAAATACCTTATTATTTTATTTTGCCTGTTTTGAGCTTCACAAAAAATGTTATCACTTAGTATATAATCTTCTGGGACTTGCCTTACTTTATCATGTTTCTAAAATGTATCCATATACTTAGAGTTTCAACAACAATGATAATGTACTGGTTCTTAGGCTGGGAATGATTCACAAGTGTTTGATTTGTTATTATGCTTCAAAGTTAACATCACTATATATTCTTTTCTCTGTATCAAATATTACATTCTAAAACCATTTTAACTAAATATTAGCCATCTTAGTTCTTGAAATTTCTATAGCCCTTAACACCTCCAAGAACCTCTCTCTTCTGATCATCCCTGCCATGGATCCCAGTTAAGAGTTACCCAACTCCAACTTCCCTCTTTCTTTCCTCTCAATAGCTTTTCTCTAATTGCAGTTCTTAATCCTTTAATTCTTGTTTTCTTTTTAAAGTAATTTTAGCAAAAGTACTAATTTTTCTAAGTTAGAAGAAAAATTATTCAACACTAACTTGTAATAAACAACCCCAATGTCAGAGTGGCTTAATACAATAATACAACATATGAAATCCGGAGCTGAAGTTCCTGGCCAAAAGATCTCCTGAACAACTCCTCCAAGTGATCAACTCAGGATTCAGACTCTTTCCATTGTGTGTTCCACCATCTCGAAGGCCTTCTGTTCCTGCCATGTGGTTGCAGGAGCAAAGATCACACAGAGACTTTTAATGGCCACACCTGGAAGTGGTATACATCACTTCCACTCACTTTTCATCTGTAGAGCTCAGTGACACAGTCCACCTACACTCCAGAAGCTACTGGGAAATATATGTCTTCCTGTGTGCGCAGGAGAAAAATAAAATAGTTTGGTGAACTCATAGTATTGTTTCTGGTCTTCTTTTGCTTTTCCAGCCTGTTTGGGCTATTGAGGAAGATGGGAAAACAAAGGTTTTGTGGGAAGTGTTTTTATCTTTCACATGCAAATATAATATCATGCTGTTTTGTATATAAAAACCAACTTCTTTGTATGAATCAATCTGTTACAACCGCTGTAATGAAGGTGGGAGGAATTTTGCAGTAATAACAGAAAGTTTCTTTAGCAACACTTCTCTTTGGCAATGACCTTCTTTATCTTGGGAAAGGAAAAGAGAATGGCAAAGTTAACTGAGGCTCTGAACTCATTTTTTTTTTCAGTTTGTCTTGGAGCCAGTTGCCTTAAAAACCAGGAAAGAGGGTTTTAAGAGAGAAAAAGGCATCACAAATCACAAAAAGCTTAGTTTTGCATATAAAGAGCCGAAGTCTGGAAGACTGATATCCTGAAGTGTATGCCATAAGCCTTAGACTAAGGAAAACTGCATCATGAAAGACAAGCAATTTCTCCAAACACAAAGGAGATTATATGTCAGCCAGTGGTGAGGAAGGAAGAATCGAGGGTGACTTATTAGAGTCTAAATAGAGACTATGCCTGAGAAAAAGGCCTCGTGCTCCATCTCTCTGGGCTAAGTAATGATTGGGAGGAATTACTGGAGGGAAGGAGACATCTCTGGATATACTGATGAAAATCTGAGATAACGTCTCAGATTCCTTCTCAATGATCTTTCTGTTCTGGGATCAATCCCAGATAAGTTTGAAGAGAGAGATCCCAGAAGGATAATTGCCTGGCTATTAGGAGTATAACTCAGAAGTTGAGTAGAGAAGTCCTCCATCCCACATGGTGCCTGAAATGGCAGTGGCTGAAAGGGGTGACTAGGCAGATGGACCTGAGAGCTTCGTCAGAGAGCCCCAGCACTCCAGATGATGTGGATGCAGCAGTCAGGTTTCCTCGCAATTTTAGAGGAAGTCAGACAAGACTGGGATTGAAAACCCCAAAAAGGCTGTGCAGTGGGGATAAGAACTAGAGGCCAAGATAAAGTATAGATTCAGCAGCAGGGACAGAGGCCAATGCCCAAGACCAGGAGAAATCAGTGACACCTGGGTTGGAGCCAGGAGGCCCAGCAGGACAGGTGGCTGGCTCCCCATGCCAGAAAGAAACACAAGACAAGCACCATCACCACCCGCCAGGATGGTCAGGATTGCAGAATCATAATTAACTAAGTTGTTACCCAAAAGAGACTTAAAGTTTAACTGCAAGTGCTAGTTACTTTAAATTGACAATAATGAGTTGGTCCTCATCAACAGAAAATGAGGACTTGAGTAAGCTTATGTTAATTATAGGGAAACAAAGAATGTTATTTTTTTTTCACAGTTAAGTTGTAACTTGTATCCATTTACAACCATATCTCTGCTCTAAACATTTTCCTGATGGTGCACTGTGTTTTAGGCTCTGCATTAGGTGTTAGGTGTACAAAGATAAATATGAACTCCTTTTATAGTCTCACAGTGGAGCAGGTATGTTAGCTAGGCTACAGGACCTGCTATATCATAATATTTGTATTAGGATACTAATATCTTAAATAACAGGGGCTTATCATCATCACTGGTCATTAGAGAAATGCAAATCAAAACCACAATGAGATACTATCTCATGCAAGTTAGAATGGCAATTACTAAAAAGTCAGGAAACAACAGATGCTGGAGAGCATGTGGAGAAATAGGCACACTTTTACACTGTTGGTGGGAGCATAAATTAGTTCAACCATCGTGGAAGACAGTGTGGCGATTCCTGAAGGATCCAGAACCAGAAATACCATTTGACCCAGCAATACCATTACGGGGTATATATCCAAAGGATTATAAATCATTCTATTATAAAGACACATGCACATGTATGTTTATTGCAGCACTGTTCACAATAGCAAAGACTTGGAACCAACCCAAATGCCCATCAACGATAGACTGGATAAAGAAAATGTGGCACATATACACCACCGAATACTATGTAGCCATAAAAAAGGATGAGTTCATGTCCTTTGTAGGGACATGGATGAAGCTGGAAACCATCATTCTCAGCAAACTAACACAGGAACAGAAAACAAAATACTGCATGTTCTCACTCATAAGTGGGAGTTGAACAATGAGAAAACATGGACACAGGGAAGGGAACATCAAACACCAAGGCCTGTCGGGGGGTGTGAGGCAAGGGGAGGGAGAGCAATTAGGACAAATAAGTAATGCATCTACATGATGGGTTGATGGGTGCAGCAAACCACCATGGCACATGTATACCTTTGTAACAAACCTGCACATTCTGCACCTGTATCCCAGAACTTAAAGTAAAACAAAATAATAATAATAACAGGGGCTTAAGCAATAAAGAAGAGTATCTTTATCACACAGCAGTCTCACTGTAAGCAGTCCAGGGCACATACGATAACCCATAGTATCAGGGACCAAGGCCTCTTCTGCCCTGCTGGTCTGCCATCCTGGTGTGTTATATACATCTTTATTGTCAAAAATGACTCATTCATCAGGAAGAATTGTTCGTGGATACTGGGCTTAATACCTAGGGGATGGGATGATCTGTGCAGCAAACCACCATGGCACACATTTACCTATGAAATGAACCTGCATATCCTGCACATGTGTCCCTGAACTTAAAATAAAAATTGGAAAAAAAAATAGTCTGTGCTCACGAAAAAATAAAATTATTTCACCAAGAAAGGCTCATTGTACCCACATTCCTGTCAGCAGGAAGGGGAAAGGGATAAGGCAAGTGCATACCTTTTATTTAAATCACATGTTCCAGAAATTGCTCACACTGTTCTGTGCACAAACCACTGGCAGAGAATTCAGTCACATGGCCATACTGCTTAGACAGGTTGGAAAGTGTAGCTCTCAGTAGGGCAACCATATGCCCTGACTAAATCCTTTTACTACTCAAGGAATAACCAGACATTGAAAGAAAACTGTAGCATCTGCTTTAGTCTGTTCCTCTGACTTTTTAAATATCCATGCTATGTGACCCAGCAAAGGAAAGAAACTAACTTCTGAAGGGAAAATAGAGGAAAGTATGAAGAGATGAGACAGCGTGCTGATCAGAGAAGCCTTCAGAGAAGAACTGATGTTTGAACTGAGTTTCATAAGGTGAGTAGAAGTTAACTAAGAGGACTGAGAAGAGTAAGGGTGTTTAAGGTGAAGGGAAATAAAAATCATGTGCAATATCACAGAAGTGTGAACTTTGTTGTTTCATTTAGGGAACTGCAGATAGTTCTACAAGACCCATATGAGATTGGCTAGGTATGAAGAAATCAGATAATAAATAGCCTTACATGGCCAGCAAGACATTTGGCCATTGTTCTACAGGTAAATGGAAAATGTTGATGAAATTTAAGTAGGGAAGTGACATAATCATATATAGAGAGTTAAAAGATTACTCTTGAGACAATGCAGAGGATAGACAAGACTGAAGACTGGGAGAAGATTTAGAAGGCAGCTGAGATTGTACAAAAACAAGATTACAAGGGTATTAAGGCAATACACATAAGAAATAAGAGCTTTAGGTAACAGATTCTGAAGGACTCTGTAATTAACTGACAGCAGAAGTAAAGAGGCAGGAAGATTATTGGATGCTTGGACTGATACAGTTCAAACCAGAGAATTCAAGATGAGATTATGGATGTGTTGAATTTGAAGGTACTATGGATACTAAGAAACACTCAAATGAAAAATGACCAATAATCATACAAAAATAAGGACCATGAATTCAGGAGGGAGGTCTAAAATGGAAATGTATGTTTGGGAGTCATCAGTGTGATGTGGCAGTGGAAACATTTAATATCAATGAAGATACATTGCTTGAGAAGAACCTGAGCAAGAACAATATTGCTTAGTGTGCAATGCCAAGCAGTATTATGGACCCTATAAGCATTTCTGAATGTCAGAATTTGAAGAATTTCTGAATGTCAGATTTGAAGACTGTGATCCAAACAGGCAGTTATTGTGGTCAGATACATATGACAGTGAATCGGTAAGGAAAAGAGACCCTCTTGCTATCTGTCAATGGAGGAGGTACAGAACTGTAAAATAATGAATATAACAGTGTGAGTTAGAAGATCTAGGTATAAATCTCAATTTGTTCCCCACTGGCAATTTAACCTTGGGCACAGAGGAAACAGATCTTAAAAGAAAAAGAATCACATGCAGAAAGAAACAATAACAAGAAATTGAAAGAAAACACTGCCTGTATTTCCAGTATGTTCTCAATTTCTGGCCTTTCTTAGAATTTCTTCATTCTTTTGTTTGATTTTAATTAAACATCATTGTAATTTATAACAGATTTCTTTTTTCCTACTAGTCCAGAGTGAATTGACTTGTTTCTTGCAACAATATCCTAATATATGATGCAACATCTTTTTAGAAAGAGAAATTTTCTTTTCTCCTACATGAATGTGTGGTTTGTCTTAGTCCAAGGCTGCTCTTTTGGATTCATGGCAAGAGAAAAAAAAATGTGAAGAGGAAAAAAGATGGAAAAATGAACTCCTACTGGTAGCAGAAATAGTTAATTACTGTATTAGTCTGTTTTCACTCCACTGAGAGAGACTGGGTAATTTACAAAATAAAACTAAAAATAAAAGTAAAAGAGGTTTAATGGACTCACAGTTCCACCTGGCTGGGGAAGCCTCGCAATCATGGTGGAAGGCAAAAGACACATCTTACATGGTGGCAAACAAGAGAAAGAATGAGAACCAAGTGAAAGGGGTTTCCTCTTATAAAACCATCAGATCTCTTGAGACTTGTTCACTAGAACAGTATGAGGGAAACTGTCCCCATAATTCAATTATCTCCCACTGGGTCCCTTCCACAACATGTGGGAATTATGGGAGCTACGATTCAAGATGAGATTTGGGTGCGGACACAGACAAACAGTATCAATTACCATCCCATATTTATTACTCCTTTTTTCTCAATGGGAAAACCCACAATTTTAATTGCCAATTAGTTGAAAGCATTTGTCATTCTCCCTTGTAGCTAGGCATGACATGTGTCCAAGTTCTGGCTGATAAGATAAAGTCAAAGGTGACATGGGGCATCCTAGAAGATTGTTGAAAGAACACTAACTCACATTTAAAAAACAAAAATAAAACAAACAACAAAAAAAAAACACCTGTTTGTCATTTCTCCCTTCCTCCTACCTGCATTCCAGAATGCTGACAGGAGGACAGAATTTCCAACAGCCATTTTGGACCAAGAGGTAACCCTGAGAATGAAAGCTATTCATAGAATGGCGGAATAGAACAGCAGAAGGAGCCCAGGTCTCTGCTGACCATAGAGTCCCCATAAAAGTCCTAGACTCTCTTATCTGTGTTTCTCTCGTACAGAAAAGAAATAAACTTCTATCTCATTTCAGGTATTTTGGGTATTTTGATTCTAAATAGTTTTATTATTTTATTAAGTGATAACACTTCAAGTGCTTTTTCATCTTTAAAATAAGAGATTTGAACCAGATAAACTCTAAGGTCTTTTCAATTGCAAAACTCCTCTGCTTTTATATTTCTTGCTTTCTTCATGGAGTTATTGAAAAGACCCAAATGTGTAATGTCTATTTAGCAAATAGCACTGTGCCATGCTCTTTGCAAGTATTAATTTAATCATCATAGCCGACCAAGAAGGCAGGTACCACCCATTTTAAAGATAAGCAAACTGAGAAATAGATTAAACAACTCTCCCAAAGCACACAGCTTACACTTTGCTGAAACTGGATTCAAACCCTGGAAGTTTGACTGGGTTTATGATCTTAACACTACCCTACCTTACCTCAAATAAACAGAGTAGTAAATAAATTCTGCTTAACTAAGTGACTATAGTCACTTCAGTACAATGACTCAAGGAACCTAACAGAACATGGTAATTTTTCTTATGTTCAGAGAAATCTCAACATGATTTCTCCCAAACCTTAAAACACAGTATTGATGCTCATAGTGCAACCATAACTTCAGAAGGGTGTTTGGGGTGTGCTGTGGACTAGAATGGAATGCACTGTTTCCCTATGAAGTAGGACTTGAGAAATTTTCTCAGCATCGCCTGGGGAAAGATATTATTCTTTCCAATAAATCCAATTTTTATTTTAAATCAATAGATACATGAATAAATAAGCCATTGCCTATCGTTGTTTCAAACTGAGGCACAGCGTGGATCTTGCCACTGCGGTGTGGCAGATGGGCTGTGCTCTGGCATGCCTAATGCTCAGCTTCTGTCCATCAGTGGCTCCAGCCACTGTTCCTCCACGCTTCCCTGGTATGCGAATATTAGGTTTCACACAGAAATGCAAAAAAAAAAAAAAAAAAAAAAATGCCTTTAAGCTCATTTCTACATGAAATACAATATATTTGCCAGATAAGCTGGACCCTCATGTTAATCATAAATCAATTATGTTTAGCGTTAGCCAAGAAAGTACTAAAATGTTCTTCCCTCATTTTGAAACCTAATATGATATTCACAGTAATTATGCTGCCTTTCATATGAATCATTGTCTCATTCTGTAATTGTTAGTACACGGCTGATTCATTTTCTCCCTTATAGTATTTGAAATGATCATTCCACTTGTGGTAGGATTTGGGGATTTACTGAAGTAAATCATTTTACTCACCAGACTTTCCTTTTTTATATCCCATCTTCAGTCTTTTTGTTGAGATTTTACACCAAAGTTTTCTAAAAACTCTAGCAAGTAGGAGAACAACGTGTTAAATCCTACTGAAGCTGACAAAGCCATACTAATGGATGGCAAAGTCTCTCCACCACTTTTCCCTGATCTTGTCCTTCCCTCCAGAGTCACACCATATCCACCCCGTTGTTTCATTTGTCCCTTTCATCCCTCTGAAAATACAATCACGTTAATATTATGTGCTGAAACACTTTTAAAACATGAAAGTATTTCAGGTTACTATTCACATATGCACAAATAAATACGAGGTTTTTTTTCTGGGTATCATATACATCAATTTTTTGGAAGAGCACATTTAAAGACAGATGTCTGCTGCCCTGGCACCTCCAATATCACATTATTTTATGCATATTAAGAAGGTGTCATGGAATCGTCTCTGGTTCAGACTCTCTGGAATGTGAGGCATGGTCTTGGGATTATGCCCTGCTGCCCTTTCTACATTAAACGCTTAACTGTCAGACTGAGAGGAAACGGGTGGACCCAGCACAATTAAGGGCCATCTAAATGAGACCGCCAACCTTCAGGTGGAATGTAGGAAATCAGAAATCAGCAGCCTTTCTGGACACTGTTATCACTATAAGAAACCAAAATAATAAAAATGGGGGAATTGACATTGTAGATATTAGCAATGATCACTGCAGTAAGCAACTCCTTTCCATGGACACAGTCTCAAGTCCATGATGGCTTTACTTTAGAGGGTTATTTATGCTATCCTTTATTTCAGAACTTTATTTTGCTAGAAAACTAATTAAAGCTTATCCTCTGTTTGCATTTTGAAGTATTGGGCTTTTCATTTTAAAGTGTTTGATATGAAATTTCATCTTTATAGTGAGAGTAGCTATTTATTGATTGCTTACAATGCTGAGAACACTGTGCTAAGAACTTTATATTCACAAACCTATTTGAACCTTAAAACAACCCTTAAAGATAAATATTATCGACTATTCTTCTTTAGAGATGAAGCAATAAAACATCACGTAACATGTAGGGGAAAATCCACATCTCAAACCTTAGGCTTTGGGACCCCAAAGCCTATGTTCTTAACCACCACCTTACCCTGTCTTGCCTTTGCACTCAGGTATGGATTGCCAAAGAGCTATGCCCAGTTATTCACCACATTTTTTCAACATAAAATAAGGAAAATAAGTTCATCATCTAATAAGAAGATCATGATTTCTTTTCAGCTATTTAAATGCTATAAATTATCTTTCTTTGCTCATTAGCTGATGAGTCTTACCAGCTAATGGTAAAATGTAAAACCAGCTGGTTTTTAGAACCTTCCTTTTGCTATCACTCTCGATGCTCCCTGAGTCATTTAGTTGGTTGGTTTTATTTGTTATAAAGGAGGTAGAGTAAGTACAAAGCAATGACAACATTGTCAAAAAGCAGAATTCGTTTTAAATTGTTTTCAACCATTTGCTTTATTAACATATACATCACCACATAAAAAATCCAAAATTAGTTGGATTTTTACACTGGCTGGAGGTAGTCCTGAATTTTGTAAAATGGCTGGTTTTATAAGCTACAGAACCGTACACTTCTGTGCAACAGAGCAGCTGAAGTCTGAAAACAAACCATTTGGTAGTCAACCCCTCCCCCATCCTAGGCTTCTTATATGGAGCTGCCATGACCTCTAGTGGCCAAAGATTAGGGAAGCTATTCTTTATCCATAAAGTGTACAGAATTTCTAATTTAGAAGCATATTGAAAATCTCACATAGCAAATGAAATTGTCGGTAAATACAGTGCTTCAAAGTTTACGACTATTACATGAATTGTTGGTTTATGAACTTAAATGCTATTTCCTTCCTACATTACTTATTTTAAAATATTTATCATAATGAATTTACACCAAAGCCATGGTTTATTCCGAGTTGAGTATGTGAATGTGTCATAGGATTTGATTCTTTGTACTTTACTTCTGTAAGAGTAACAATAATTCAATATCAATGGTTAAATCAACTTTACATTTTAAATGACAGTCTAAGTAAATGAGTAATAATTTTATATTATCTCAAATTAAAGTGAAACAATTGACATACAAGTCAATTCTCTGTATCTTTTTGCTGAGTTAATGGGATTTCTTTTCTAAAGAAGAAATATTTAATGTTATTAAAGGAAGAAATAGAAGATTCGAAGTCAATTTTTAAAGCAAAATAACTAAAAATGAACGGAGTATAGTTGTTTTCAGCAGATGTTTTTAAAATTCCGAAGGTCTATTCTCTAGTAGATTTTCTGTGGTTTAAGCAAAAATAAATAGTTCATGGAAACCACAACATACAAATGATCAGAAATAATTTTTAAACACTTTTTCTAATGAATTTTTTAGTCTAAGAAACACCAAAAATAACAGCCTGAGACAAAGACTAATGCATCCGTGGTTTACAAAAGCTATAATTGCAGGAGTAGGGGACAGGAAGGGGCAAGAGAGACAAGAATGGATACAGAAGGAGGGGCAGCCAATACAACGATGCAATACAGAAGTGGCCACTCCTGGATGCAACTGGTTCCTGGATCCACAGGACCTTCTGAGAAAACTTATGGACTATACTGTATCTCCAAATCACTCTCGGGAAGGATGCAAGGGTGGAGCATTTCCTGTCCATTTCTATGCCATATTGGTCAAGGTCTGCCCCATGGGTCATAAACTCACCCACACAGGCAGGTTGTTCATATGTGTTCAAGAATCCAAGGCTTCTGGTGTCAGAGAAGCTTTATATGGACTGAGGCAAGGCACTTCCAGTTGTACCTACACAAAACAGGTCAAAATCTGTGCACAGGCCAGGCACAGTGGCTCGCACCTGTAATCCCAGCGCTTTGGGAGGCCAAAGCAGGTAGATGACCTGAGGTCCAGAGTTCGAAAACAGCCTGGCCAACATGGTGAAACCCCGTCACTACTAAAAATATAAAAATCAGCCTGGCATGGTGGTGCATGCCTGTAATCCCAGCTGCTCGGGAGGCTGAGGCAGGAGAAATGCTTGAACCCAGGAGGCGGAGGTTGCAGCCCGCCAAGATGGCACTGCTGCACTCCAGCCTGGGCAACAAAGGGAGACGCTGTCACAAAAAAAAAAAAAATCTGTTCATAACTGTTCCCTGCAGCAATGGCTGAAATGAAAGATGTGGCCAAGTGGATCTGCAGTGCTACACAAGAAACATTCAATACATGTACATGCAACTATACTATCTGTGTTACATTAATAACAAAATAGGTCATATCAAGTTCATTGATATGGATACTTTTATATTTAATAAACATTACTAGGTATGTTGATTAAATGATATAATTGTCACCCTGGCCAATGCACAGCAGAAGTCAAAATTCCAAAGGGATCTTGAAGCAGCAATAAAATCCATTCATCTTGATTGACAATTATTTTTAGTGGTGTTAGTCTAAACAGTGTTCACAGTATGAATTGTTATGTGGAACTATTTAATCTTGTGAAAAAAGCAACATTTAAAATCAATTATCTTGATGTGAAATCCTGATACGATGGGACTAACTTGGCTCCTGGGAAGGAAATCTGTTAGAAATATTTAAAAATAAGTATATTTTTACTTAAGTGGTAAAACCTTATATGGTATAAAGATATGCCAAACAAAAAAGCCAAAATACTTGTAGCATGCAGGACAGATAAGTAGTTAATATCTGTCATATTTTAAAACTTCACTATCAAAGTACTAAATAAATGATAGAACATCATAACAGAGTAGATCAAAGAACTTGAATATACAAATGAAGAAAGGAAAAGTAAAATATTAAATAACATTAAAATATACCAATAGCTAACATTTACTGAGAATGAGTTTACCAGGAAATGTTGTAAGAGCTTTATGTGTGTTAATTAGTTTAATTTTCACAATTCTATGAGGTCAGTATTATCATTATTACCTTTTCCCAGATGACTAATCTGAGACATAGAGAGGTTAAATAATTAGCACAAAGTCAAAAAGCTGGTAAGTGATAAAGCTGGAATATAAACTCAAATGGTCACACTCCACAGCTTGGGCTCCTAATCAAATGCATACATTCATTATTAATCCAAAATTCAAATGCAAACAATGATTTACTGCTTTCCATCTAGCCAATTGATAAAGATCTTAAAGATCAGTGCTATGTGGAAACTCATAAATTGTTAATAGGAGTGTCAATTGATACAATCTTTTTGGAGGTCAGTGTAACGATATGCATCAATATTAAATGCCTTCTTTTTGACTCAGACATCCTTCCTCCAGTAGATCCCAAATAGATCCCAAGGAGATAAAGACTCAAACATACAAAATGTAGGAACAAAAATGTCCTTCAAAGCATGATTAATAATAGGAGCAGGAAAGAAATGGAAATAAGCACAATGTTCATCAGTGAAATCATTGTTAAATAAATGTGAAGTATCTGAAATAGTTAATTCAGAGAATCAAAGAGTGGAATGGTGTTTGCCAGGGACTGAAGAAGGGGGAAATTGGAGTTACTAATCAAGGGGCATATAGTTTCAGTCAAGCACGATGAATAAGCACTAGAGAAATGCTGTATAGCATTGTACCCATAATCAATAATTAAGTATTACACTTAAAAATTTGTCCAGGCCAGGTGCGGTGGCTCACGCCTGTAATCCCAGCACTTTGGGAGGCCGAGGTGGGCAGATTACGAGGTCAGGAGTTTGAGACCAGCGTGGCCAATATGGTGAAACCCCATCTCTACAAATAATACAAAAATTAGCCAGGTGTGGTGGCACATGCCTGTAGTCCCAGCTACTCGGGAGACAGAGACAGAATTGTTTGAACCCAGGAGGCAGAGGTTGCAGTGAGCCCAGATCACACCACTGCACTCCAGCCTGGACAACAGAGCGAGACTCTGTCTCAAAAAAAAAAAAAAAACATTGTCCAAGGGTAGATCTCATGTTAAATGTTCTTAGGTGTTCATTGACATAGAGAGGTCTGAAGATCACTGAGAATAGATTATAATTATAAAGCAGAATATGTACAATGCTTTTCAACTGTTTGCTGCCATAAATCATAGGAAATTTTACAGAGTTCACAATTGAAAGTGGATCACTGAGCCATTGATATTTGAGTGGGTGGGTGGGCAGCATAGTCCCAGTTGAAAATAATTTTCATATAGTATGAGGATAAACACATATAAAGATATTATATATATTACATGCATTTACATATATACAAAACTCTGTATATTTAAGTTTGCAAAAAATATATATCTGAATGGATCGTCACAAAACTTTAAAATGAATATTTGCCTGAATAATAGTATTGAGAACTATGATATTTTCCTTTTCATATTTTCTATCTTCCTTCCATTTTCAATACAATTGTATATACCTATCAAATCTGAAAACAGTTTAAAACTATTTTTTATCTGAAAAAACTAATGCTTTTGATATGCTACTCTTAAGTTAAGCAAGACAATTCTTTCTGTTCCCCATGGATTGTCTAAGTTTGTAAACACCTTATGACAAAATTTCTCTTATTTCATCTGCTAGCTGCCTGCCACACGTGTAGGCTTTCAAACAGGGAACAATATATATAAAATGGATGCTTCCTTTATAAATCACACCCTTAAATCTTAGGCCTAAATAGTGAAAATATAGAAGGCAGAAATGCTGGCCTCCTTTGTGACTTTCTAACAGCCAACTTCCTCCTCCCATATGGGGTAACTCCTCACATTCCTTAAGGCTTTAGCAGATCCCTGTTCCCTGGAGGAGAAGCAGAGCACACCAAACGTCAGGAACCAATGCCTCCCTTATACATTAAGAAGTCAATAACTCACTTCTAGTGGGATTAGATCATTGATTCCAACATGATCTTAAGAAGAGTGTTTAATGGCAGCTCTCTCCCTGTTAAACCTCTTAGTATAGTACATTCTTAGGACATATCCTCCCAAGACAGCAACAGGATAGATTCAAGTTTAAAAAGCTAAATCAACTCATTCTGGTCAGTAGCTCAGCAGAGTGGCTACTGAGAAAAAGTCTATGTTGCAAAATGGGAAATCGTGTAGCCTGAGCCACCCACCCACTTCTACTGGACCTAATAGATGCTACTAAGTTCCTGACGTGGAACTAGGAATCAGGAATCATGTAGCATATAAAAACAAATCATACTACAGTAAACTCAAAGAAAACCCAGAGCAGAAGAGCAGGTTCTTCTTAAAAGTCAAAATTTATCTATTCTGTGGTAATATGTATATCACACACACACATACACAAAATAAAAATGGTAAGTACATTTTGAAGTGAAATATTCCAAAATTAAGGACAGCTCTCCTTTATAGGAAGTGATGCATAATTCAATAGGGTTCAATAAGAATATAAATGCTAATTATATTAGGAAATACTTGTCCTCATTTACACAAGAGTTGTTGCAATAAAATATTTGTTAACATTCTTTTATTCTACACATAAAAAATCATTTCATCTTTAAAACAAATGATCTAGAAATATTTATGACCGAAGAGGTCTAACTCTAAATCCAAGTCAGAATTGAGGCTGCAATTTCATGATATATGACTATTCTGGGTAGTAGGTATTATTAGCAGCAATTTTATAGATAATCAAACTGAGATCAACAAATGTGAATTGACTTGCTCAAAATCAAACAGTAGGTAAATGGAAGGACTGGAATTAGTACCTAGATCTTGACTTTTAATTAATTTTCTTTTCGCTGTATCATGTTTCCTCCTAGATATTACAAAGAAAAATTTATTCCTCGGGGTGGCTGAGAAAGATTGATTTATTTGTTTAATTTTAAAATATTTAAGAACACAACTTACGATTTCTTCAAGAGAGAAATAATATTACTAGGCTGGAATATTACTAATTAGATAAGAAGTTGTTGATGCCTTGGGGGGGAGTCTAATTATGAAAGTAGGCTGGGCACGGTGGCTCACGCCTGTAATCCCAGAACTTTAGGAGGCCTAGGTAGGTGGATCACCTGAGGTCAGGAGTTCAAGGCCAGCCTGACCAACATGGTGAAACCCTGTCTCTACTAAAAATTCAAAAAAATAGCTGGGGTAGCTGTAATCCCAGCTACTCAGGAGGCTGAGGCAGGAGAATCACTTGAACCCAAGAGGCCAAGGTTGCATTGAGCCAAGATCACGCCATTGCACTCCTGTCTGGGCAACAAGAATGATACTCCATCTCAAAAAATAATAATAATAATAATAATTATTATTATTATTATTATTAAAGTAGTAAGAAGACAGCATTATGATTTGGTGCATTTAATCCTTAGGATAACATAAATCCTGAGGGTAGCACCGCAACTATCCTTCTCAGGCTCCGAGGTGCAGTATATTATTGGATGGTGAGGAAGGACACTGATCTACCAGTTTTGTCCCAGGGACTTGGCCCTGAGTTCCTCTAGAATGTTAACTAAAAGAAAGATTGTGAGAGTCAAATGTAAGTTTTCTAACAAATCTACCCTTTGAGGGCAAGAGGGTTGGGGAGCTGTTAAAATTGTTGGAACTATGGAAGGAAAGGAGCCTACT
Source organism: Macaca fascicularis (assembly GCF_037993035.2). Classification (NCBI taxonomy): domain Eukaryota; kingdom Metazoa; phylum Chordata; class Mammalia; order Primates; family Cercopithecidae; genus Macaca; species Macaca fascicularis. The sequence goes on from NC_088379.1 coordinate 117,582,900, forward strand.
TAGCAAGCATTAAAGGAACCATGCTTAGAGAAGAAAGGAGGATCCCTCGGGCTTATAGGACAGGAGTCACTACCAATATCCACAGGCTTTAAGGTATGCTGAGGTCATGTAAATGGAAGATATGACAAGACATCCAAACTAAAGCCAGAGGGAAAAGTTTGGTTCCGGCAGCTGCAGAGGAGCAATTCATTGGCTACTGAGAAGAGTTTGTGAGTCATCCCAAGATTGACTTAAGAAAGAGAGAGGTTTGAACAAATAGGAATTCTAGTCAATAAGCTGTTGGTACTGATAGGCAAAGATTAGTTAGAATGAAGGTTATGCTGATGTAACAACCAGTTCTAAATTACAGTCTTCTAGGTTGATGCAGATCTTTAGTTCCCATGATTCGTGAACCGTGTTTCTCCCACCTTGTTAGTCTGCTATCCTGTAGGGCATTTTCCTCTTTTGCATTTGCAAGCTGGATGCAGACACATCGCTTTCAGCTCATTAAAAATGTTCCAGAAGTGCGTGGTGGCTCACGTCCATAATCCTAACACTTTGGGAGGCCGAGGCAGGCGGATTGCCTGACCTGAGGAGTTCAAGACCATCCTGGGAAACATGGTGAAACCCCATCTCTACTAAAATACAAAAAATTAGTCGGGCGTGGTGGTGGGTGCCTCTAGTCCCAGCTATTCGGGAGGCTGAGGCAGGAGAATCGCTCGAACTTGGGAGGCAGAGGTTGCAGTGAACTGAGATCGCACCATTGCACTCCAGCCTGGGCGACAGAGTGAGTCTTGGTCTCAAAAAAAAGTCCCAAGATCCAAGCCCAGAAGTGTCACAGCTAACTTGTCACATACCTTTGGTAAGATTTTAGACATGGACGCTTCTAACTCTGAGGAAGATTGGAATACGTAGTCTTTAGTTTACCTTTGCTACAATTCTATTATTAAGGAAGGAGGGAACAAATTTTGGTAGGCAACCAATAGTCTCTATCAACTAGCAGTTTGCTATCTTCATTTTTATTCACACGTCCATGATTGTGCCCCATCCCCAACCCTAAAAAGCTAGAAATTTGGAAAGGAATATATTTCACCATGGGTATGTTTAAGATTCCCAAGCCTTTGCGTAATTTTAGTTCGTATGTAATATCCAATACAAAATGTAAGTGCAGTTTTTGTCTCAATAAATTGCTTTGTTGTCTTCCGAGTCAGAAGAATGATAGTAAGACATTGGAGTGATTAAGTCTGAATCAATGTCTGGAACAGTAAGAAGCACCCTCACATAACAGAACCTAAACTTGGACATCAAATAAATTGCTGCATGGTATATTATAAATCTCTTTAGTACCTTTTACACCTATATGAAAATCAAGAAACACTAATTAAAAGCACAGATTATCTTGATAACTAGCTGTTCATTCTATAAGGAAAGATCCAATTCAAATAACCCCAAATTACACAGAATATTTGTTTTTGAAAGTTCCAGCTATATCTGGCATATAACTGCTTTACTAAGTTCAACCATTAGAGTGTTGATTTTCATTAAGTTCACTCAAATAAATTACCTTTACAGTCTGTCCTAGAGACTAAAATAAAGTCTGTACAGACCTTTTAAATAGAATCTTTTCATGCTGTTGTGTTAAAGGCCAACATATTAGAATTAATCTTCAAAGTTTCATGTGGCTGAATCTATAAAAATACTTATTGTCTTGACTATATTAAATAAATGCCTTGACATAATTTTCTTAAAATGGCATCTATTACAGTTAGTGAAATAATTTTCAATTGTTGCTTAATATTAAAGAACGTTGCCTTTTAAACCAACTAATTTGGTGTCATGTAGATGTAATTTCAAAATTGTCTCCAGCATTTAACAGAGTCTATTGCATAGTTGTGTTCTGCTATAAATTACTTTTTAACAAAATCATTCTAATTAACATGATTAAATAACTTTGAGATTATGTTAGAAAAGAGAGGGACTTGAACAAACAGAGATTCTAATAATTAAGCTTCTGGTGCACCTGGCCAAAGATTGGTTAGAGTGAAGGTTTCCCAGCCTATGTTTTCCAGAGAAAAACAAAAGTATGATACAAAGAGAATGTTCATCTCAACCCATGGGCAAAATGTAAAGTATAAAAAATGGAAAACTATCCTTAGAAGAGAAGTCATTGAAATATCTTAATGTAATACTAAGAGACTGCTCCAGCTAGCGTTGAATGTGAGATCAAAAAAATTGTGTGAGTTTTACATTTCTAAAGTGTTTTCCACACACAAACTGTATCCGTATGGTGAATTACATGTACCTCTGTCCACAGCAAAAGATAATCAGGACAGCAGCAAAGCAGGCTCAACACACACTGTGCCAGCAAAATCCTTGATCTCAAATTTAAAGAGAGAAGAAACAGACTCAAAGATGGCTGTTAAAGAATTCTGGCAGAATCTCTTCAGAGAGAGAAGTTAATAGGTGTAATAAATGACCCAGGGCACTGGTAGGAACAAATTATATAAATAAACTTAAGAAGAAGTTATACAAAAAAGGTGGACCCAAACAAATGTGAACCTGTAAGTTACGAAAGCAAACTCAGAGGATGGCATGGCCCATTAAAAGCTGTTTGACCTACTGCACCTCTATTCTTTTGTCAGAGTTATAGGAGTATCTTCTTAAGCTGTCACTTTTACAAATGTAAGCAAAATAATTTTATAAAGACATATTTTGTCTTATTAAACACTGCCCTAGTACATCGTCCAGATTTTCCTCTTAGCTTGACGGAAACGTGAATGAATATTGGAGCAGAAGGTTTACGTTAGAGTTTTTATTTAAATTATCATTACCATAGGCTCTTAAATCACCTAATGATTCGTTTGCCTTGCAAACCTAAAACAGAACTTTTTAAGATAAACTTTAACTTGCTACAAGTCATAAAATTATTTCCATATAAAGTCTGTTTATTGAATGTGTTAAACTGTTATATGGGGCCCTTTAAATTTATGGAAAGGCAAAAAAACTGCCTGGCAGGAATACCTGCCAAAGCAATATACACTAGGAAAAAATCGTACTATAAAAATAGAGAGTACACAAAGAATATCTGAAATATCCAAGACTGGGAATTGAATTACAAAGTCCAGCATGAGCCAAGATGATCTCATTTTATGTGGAGCCATCCTTAAGGCAAAGATTACAGCTCTAAACTTTATCTTTTAGACTCTCATTATTTCGGCTAATTCTAAGAGGAGGCATTTCAGACTTCTTCATCTCCTGATTAAAGGAATGTAATGACTAATTGGGGTTCAACAGCATATAACCCTTTTCCCCATTTTTTGATGCAAACAAATTCCTGAAAAAGATATGGTTACGAATTACTATTACTCTCAGCAAAAGATCATAAGGTTAATGTTTTAACATTTCTGGGATACACCTGCTAATTGTAGAGATTTTAGCTGCAAACACAACCATAGCCCTCCCTGAAAGGCACTGTATATGGCCAGTTTAGCTTTGCAACACTTTGCAACTGGTACATTAAGCCATTAGAAAAATTATTAGTGACAAATATCTATTTCTATCAAAAAACAAAGATTTCCTGAAGTAAAGTTGCATTGCTACATCAACAACCAGACATTATGATTTTTCCTATGGCACTTCAGTAGGAATTAACAAGAGAAGCTCCATGAAGCATCCAAGCTCTAAGGGGACTATCTGACAGACTAGAAAACCTCCTTTCTTAAGTCTTTGGCTACTGTATATATATGTATAGTATATTTGTATCTATTCCTCCAAGAGTTCACTGGTGCATGTCAGAGCTTGCCAGTTTCAAAGAAAATATCACTTCCGAATATTTTATGACATCTTTGGCCTGTGAATATACAGTGATTTTTTTTTTCCTTTCTTTCCTGCTTTTTTTTTTTTTTTTTTTTTTTTTTTTTTTTTTTTTTTGCCACCTTCCTGATTAGGAATGAATATGCAGTGATTCGACACTGATTTTCTTTCTATGTCTTCATAATTGGAGCTGAAAGTGAAATCATTCCTAACCTCCTGCTATTCACCAAGCCAAATATCCACGAACATAAACAGCACAGAGAGCAGCTGTATAGTCATTCAGAATCTGTTTGAAAAAAAGATTTTCTGCTTTATTAATTTAATTACACAAAGGAACATTATGTTTTTCTGACTACCTCATGACACTGTGATGAAAATTAAGAACTTAGAAGTCTTTTAAAAAGCCTTATCTCTTTGGATACAAAAACTACCCAACATGTTATTTATCAAAAATATCTCCCATTTGTGTCATACAAATTCCAAAGGAAATAAAGACAGCATTACACATTTTTATCTTGATGCAGTCACTGGTTTCTTCATTTTTGATGAGGAACAAAGAAAATATATTTGTAACAGGTTCCCATCTAGCTGTTACAGAACCTGAAGTCTAAGTGTTACCCTGAACAAAACTGCTCTTAAACATGGTTATGTTTTTCTCATTACTATCATTTTTGACAGGTATAGCATGATACTGCCAAGTAAGACTTATGTATTTAAGTGAAGTAATGCAAGAAAAATGACGAGTTATACAGTTTGCACTTTGCAAACACAAATCCATTTGATACGTATGTGCTAGCCTCATCAAGATCTCAAAAGGAGAAAAAAGTGCAATTTAAAGATTAATTAACATCTAAGAACACATGTTCACTTACTACCTCAGAAACAATCATACAATATAGATATTATCATCCCCATGTTCCAATAAGTTGACTGAAACTTAGATGTTTAGTAATTTGCCCAATGATACAGCTAGTCATCAGTGGAATCAGATTTTCAACCCAGGACTTGAGATGTCCAGTCCAATGTTCTTTCCACTACACCATGTTATGTCCTTACAAAACACTCGGTAATCATTTTGTCTGAAAGGTAATACTGAGAAAAGCTCAGTATATGATTCAGTGTATGACCCTGGGGTACCCGTGCAGATTTCCAACTTACGAGGCTCACTGAGAGACAAGGAAGCAGCCAGGAGGGCAGCAGTAAATCCCTAAATGTCATTCAACAGAAAACACCCCAGAACAATTAAGTTTAGCCTTGGCAAAGGTATATTGACTTTCATTAGTTTCCCTTTTCTGATTTTATTAAAAGATGGTGCATGCATAAATCAAAAAATACAAGAATAGTACAAATTGGCAAAAATAAACAAACAGAAAACTAGTTGGGGAAAGGAGACCAGGATTTATTTTATAAATACAATACTCTTTATGAAACAAATTATTTCTACCAATTTTACGTCATATGTCAATTAAATTTTATTTTAGATTCATTTGCAGAACTAATTATTCAAAAGAATATTTTATTACCTTTTGAATATCTTTTATAAGCAAATATTAATGTTTGGCATATGTGTCTGTGGCAATACAGCACAATGCCTAACAACAGGAACTTTAGAGTCACACTGCCTACGATTTAATACTGACTCCTCTGCTTACCAGCTCTGTAGTATTGAGTAAGTTACTTAACCTCTCTGTATCTCAATTTTCTCATTTATAAAATAAGAGACTGATAAAAATAGGACCTACCGCAATGCTATTGAGTGAGTTAAAATGAACATTTTATACATATATATACACATATATGTGTATGTGTATATATATATATACACACACACACACATACAGAGAGAGAGAGAGTTTTTGCAGCAGCAAGTACTGGTACATGGTTAAGTACTAAACATGTTAACTAAACATATTATCACATTGCTTAATAATGTACATCTATGTTTCGAATGAATGCCCATTTGAGATCTGAATAAACACTGATGATAAGATAATCATGGTAATGTAAAATTATCATAACCACATTAAATATATTATTGGCCACTATAGTGTATAGTTATTTGGTTATAAAACAAATATCTATAACTAAAGGCACCGTTAAGCCTGTTCTTCAGACACATGGAAATAAAGTATTGAGGAATGCATAACTAGGGGCATGAGCTGAAATAAAGAAAGAATAGAAAGAAAAACAGATATTATATATTTAAGACATAGATATATACACACCAAAAAATGGCAATGTTCTGGAAACATACCTGACCACTAAAGTGAAGTGACAGTCTGCCTAACCTGAGCACACCAAGAAAGTCTTGTTGACATCTTAAACATTGTTCCTACCCAGTTTCCAAAAAGTCTGAAGTTCTAATATTAAAAGACTTATCCTACTGAATAAACTTCCCTCAACACATTTTCATTCCTGGGTTTATTTTTATTTTTTATTTGTGTTACAAACTGACAAATTAGCGTTGTATCAATTCCTTTTAAAAACAAAATTGTTCATAAGAAAGGTGTGGCACACACAAATTAACTCATAGTAAGGTGTTATTAATGACTGGTCAGATTCTCCTTTCTACGAAAATGGAGACTCACGGGACAGAAGAGTTCAATCTTGTTTAGCACTTCCTTTTTGCGCAAGAAAGGAAGAAGAAAGGAAAGACATTAGAAGGAATAACCCAATAGGGGACTGCTGAAAGAGCCCACCACCAGGCCTCGCTTGATTTTCCTCTATTTTTATCCTCTAGACCAGGCATGGCAAACCTTTTCTCCAAAGGACCAGATAGTAAATATTTTAAGCTTTACAGGGCATATGGTCTCTATCACAACTACTCGACTCTGTCACAAAAGCACAGAAACAGCCCGAGATAATGTTTAATGCATGAGAGTTGTTGTGTTCCAATAAAACTTTATAAACACAGCTTGCCGGAAGATTTGGCCCACAAGATGTAGTCTGCAGACAACCTGGTCTAGACCAGTAGCCATCTCAGATTTTTTTTCTGTATAAATCCCCTTTACCCATACTATTCCATATAAAATTTAATTAGTAATAAAATTATATAAAAGTGTTTTGTTAAGAGGGCAAAAAGAGCATACATTAATGTGTTCAAATCTTTAATCCAAGTAAAATGCAAGGTAAACCCAAAACTCAGTTATACATATCTACATATAAATCTTATAGCAGCAGAAACATACGCCCCAGGTCGTCTCACACCGACGTTCTGAAATTTGTGAAGGTTATCCTTTCTCAGTGTTTTCTTTTTCTAGACCCCCCATTTGTCTCCATTTTAACAAATAATGAAACAAACTTTAAAAATATTAGGGAACCTAGAGTCAAGCTGGCATGTGACAGACCCAAATTGAAACCCAGATTGACCTGACTCCAAAGCCCATGCTGAAAAGAAACTTTGAATTGTTCTCATCAATGGAAAAGGCAGCCTTCACTAGAACCCTTAAAGTAATGTTGATAGCATAAGCACCTATCACAGGTAAAGCAGATGACTATGGCAGGTTTTCACTCTGGAGGTTCTTGATAAACCTGTCTAGAATAGTGTCAGGTATCTAATCATAATAGTTACTGTTGGGTATTTTAAGAAAATGTAAAATACATACATTCAGCCTATATTTTTGTTACTCTAAATATTTTAAACAATTATTCTATTTTGGAAATATCCAAGCATAAGTTGAATACTGTTTTTTAGAGTAAGATTGTTAATATTTAACTTAAAGCTATATATTAACAAAAATATACCCTAGAGAGGAAAGGGAAAAAATCTATGTAAATTTTGCTAAATATCAAAGGAAAGTGCAATAGATAAATCCAATTCAAAACATTTATCGGTCTCTTACTTAAATTATATGAAACATCCATACAAACTAAACTTCTGGGGAAATTCATAATGTAAATTTTAGTTTTTTATTTGTTTAACTTCCGTTAAGTCCAGGGTACATGTGCAGGTTTGTTATATAGGTAAACTGCATGTCACAGAGGTTTGGTGTACAGACAATTTTAAAAGAATAATCAGGTAAGGCAAATGGAGTTTTGAATTAAAGCACCACTTCCTCACAAAAGAACCACTTGTAATAATTCACACAAAGAAACACATGACATCACAGTATACATTTCATTTATAAGGGATTATAGTTGGTTCTATCCTAAGAATAAGTACAATGCACCTCGGATTTTCCTTAGGCTTCTGAGATTATATTATGACATTGATTTCTGTATCTGTCATCATATTGTAACCTGGAAATGTATTGCTGACCTAGTATACACTATTTTGGATCTCTGATTAGGGCTACTATAGCACTAAGATTACAATAGGATCATCCCAAAAGAATTGCAGTATTTCATGATTACCTACATTCTGAAAACCAATTTCAATTTTGCATCATTTCTGTTTTCATATACAGATAGTTTCCAATGACTAAATTAAGCACATTCTACATAAGACTTTTTAGAAAACATGATTGCAGGAATCTAGTAACGGCAAACTAGTTAATTTGGACAAACGCTCAGCTAGAAAGACTGAACAAAAATATTTTTTAAAATATATTCTCCAAAGCACAAAAGGTTAAAAAAAAAAATAGTGAAGAATTATGAGACCAGGATCTGAGAAGGATTGGGAACCAAGGAGATGAGCATTACATTTGAAGCTACTCATTCCCTGGGAGATTTGAAAAATCCCGGAGGGGTAGCAGAAAGGTTAAGAAGCTGAACAGTGATTTTGCTAGTACTGTAGAGCTAGAAGGACAAGGGTTAGCCACAAGGGGCGCTAGCTTTCTTTTGGTTAGTGCTTGCATGGCATATTTGTATTTAAATCTAAATAAATTAGTGTTTACATTAAATTTAAAAGCAGACTTAAATGTTTCAATTTAGATTAAAATATTATAATAGAATTTTTTAATTCTATGCTATAATAGACACACCTAAAGCAAATACATAAAGTTGAAAGTAAAAGAATGATAAATGTTATGCCATGAAACCAAAAAAATAGTGTAATTATATCAATCTAAAACACAATAGATATGAAAGAAAAAAGCATTGCTAGAGATAAAATAGTCCATTTCTTAAGGACAAAAGTTCAATTTACCAGGGAAATTTACTTCTAAATGTATAAACACATTATCACATAGCCACACAATATTAAATTAAAAATTTATAGTACTCCAAGAAAAAATAGACAAATCTACAACCATAGTGGAAAATTCTAACAGACCTTTCAGTAAATGTTAATACAAACAGACAAAATATCAGTAAGAACTTAGATAATTTGAACATATGATTAATAAAATTTGACCTAACTCACAGACACAGAACATTTTCTTCTCAGGCCATATAATTCATTTTAAAGCACATATCATTCACATCCTTTCTGAGCACATATAATTCCCTCATAAAAATTAGAGTTACCACTGTTCCACATTCTTTCAAATATTAATAGTATTAGATTTTACTTCTTCTTTCTTCAGGACCATAAAGCAAGTTTTAATAAATTTTGAAAGACTGACATCTACAGTATCTTCTCTGGCTAATAAGGTAAAGTGGATTTTAAAATATGTAGAAAAATTTTTACATTAGAAATTAATCAGTGTACCCCAAACTGTTTACAGATTCAATGAAATCCCAATAAAAATTCTAGCAGTCTTTTGCTCTATTTTGTTTTGTTTTGCGGAATTCAACAAGCTGATGCTAAATTTATATGGAAATAATGAAGGCCAAAATTATCCTGATATCAAGATATATATAAAACTACACTTATTAAAACAATATGGTATTGACACAAGAATGATAAATATACCTTCGGAATAGAACAGAGATTCAAGAGACATTCAAGTATGGACAGCTGATTTTTAACAAAGATGGCACTGCTAAACAGCACGGAAAGGATTATTATCTCAACAACTGGTGCTGAGACAATTGGGTGCCCATGTGAAAAAAAAATAAAACTTGGCCTTTACCTCACACCATATACAAAAATATGAAAGGCAAATTATATAACTTCTTAAAGACTATATTAGAAAATATATTTGACCTTGGGGGAGGGAAAGACTTCTTAAACAAAACAGAAAAGCCATGAAAGAAAGGGTTGATAAATCAGACTACATTAAATTTAGTCTACATGAAAGATTATGAAAGAAAGAGTTGGTTTATTGGACTATATTAAAGTTCAAAACTTCCTTTTCTTTAAAAGACACCATAAGAGTCTCAGGTCCACAACAAAGCAAAGAGAGAAAGTCAGTGCAACAGTGATGTGGGCAGCAGACTTAAAACAATTGCTTCACAATAGAGGATATCTAAATGGCTGGAAAATATGAAAGGTGTTCAATGTCATTAGTAAACGGGGAATTGAAATTGAAGCCATCGTGAGATACTACGGTAACCAATGAGAATGGCCAGAATGAAAAAGTCGAATACTATTAGTATATGAAAGAATGTGGAACAGTGGGAACTCTGACACTAATAACAGGAGTAATGTCAGTAGAAATAATATGAAAAACAATATAACTATCTTTTAAAATGGAAGATATGTATGCTTTTTGACCCACTATTTCCACTTACATAACTAACAATAATGTATGCACATGTGGTTCAAGAGACGTGTTCAAGAGTGTTTCTGTCAACATTATTCATGATATCAAAAAAACTGGAAACAATACAAACGTCAACCAGTAAATGGAAAATGATAAATTACAGCATGTTCATACAATGAAAATCTCAAATTTTTTATTTTCTTTTTAGAGACAGGTTTTCGTCATGTTGCCCAGGCTTGTCTTGAACTCCGGAGCTCAAAGAATCCACCCGCCTCGGCCTCCCGAAGTTCTGAGATTACAGATGTGAGCCACCACGCCCGGCCACCTATGAGCCACCACGCCCGGTCAGGTCCAGCCTGGCCACCATGGTGAAACTGCATCTCTACAAAAAACACAAAAATTAGCCCGGTTTGGTGGTGCGTTCCTGTAAATCCAGCTATTCAGGAGTCTGAGGCAGAAGAATCGCTTGAACCCGGGAGGTGGAGGTTGCAGTGAGCCAAGATCTCGACATTGCACTCCAGCCTGGGTGACAGAGTGAGATTCCTTCTAAAAAAAAAGAAAAAGAAAAAAAAAAGAAAAGATATGATTACAGTATTAGTCAGGATATTAGTTAACTTTAGGAAGCATACAGGGGGCAATGACTGAGAGGAAGTGTGGAAGGGCACTTCCGAGAGGGTGACAATACTATATCTAGACTTGAGTGGGTTCTGTGGGTGGTTAGTTTGTAACAAATCATTAAGATATATATTTTTTTTCTTTTCTTTTCTTTTTTTTCTTTTTTTTTTTTTTTTGAGACTGAGTCTCACTCTGTCGCCTAGGCTGGAGGGCAGTGGCGCGATTTCAGCTCACCGCAACCTACGCCTCCCAGATTCAAGCAATTCTCTGCCTCAGCCTGCCGAGTAGCTGGGGTTAGAGGCATCCGCCACCATGCCTGGTTAATTTTTTTGTATTTTTAGTAGAAACGGGGTTTCACCATGTTGGCCAGGCTGGTCTCCAAGTCCTGACCTCGGGATCCACCCGCCTCTGCCTCCCAAAGTGCTGGGATTACAGGTGTGAGCCACTGTGCCCAGCCTCATTAAGCTATATTTTTGTTTTGTGGACTATTCTATACACATGTTATATTTTACAGTTTAAAAGTATTTTTAAATTACTTTCTATATTAGAACTGAAACTAAAATTCAAAATACTTATGTATAGCTATTTGAGATTGCAATGATGTGCTTGAGATGAGGAAAAAATATTGTCATTATAGGGTTAGCTTTGCAGAATACTTGCCAAACAATCGAGACAAGGAAGTAATAGTAATAATAGCAAATATCATGATAATAATGGCTAAGACTTATAGCACTTAGTATGTGTCATTCACTATTCCAATTTACGTATATTAACTCATTTAATCTTATAAGTCTTGTAAACATATAGAACAGAAATATCTGAATAGATATCCCCTCTTCTAATCTGAATCATAGAAACGCTATTTGTGATGAAATACAAAGCACAAGGAAAACAGCACTGAGTGCAATAGTCACCACTGCTCCAAGGGTGCAACTTTTCCTGAAGTCATGGTTCAAAACAAACAAACAAAAACACCTGTCAAGGAGGTTTATGCCAATAAATCAAGAAGAGATTAGACATTTTAAGATAGATCAAGTATCTGTCCATCAGCTAAGGGTGGAGCCAGTTAGGAAGCATTGTCAATAAATGAGTGAATTCAGCAGAAGTTTTTTTTAATCCAGATTATCTAATTAATCCACCCCAATGTTGAATCTCTTCACATGCCTTAGAATTTTCCTTAACATGTGGAAGTATAATATATTTCTTTTTAATTTTTAAGATCCCAATGTACTATTAAAACAAATTTTTCTTATATCAGCTAATACCCCATGTGAAATTAAGCTGACCTTATAGAGTAGTAATAAAATATGACTATCAAATTCTCTATGGTCAGAATGATGTGTTCAACCATCTAGGACACCACTAAACATGTAGACACTACAGCATCTTTGAGTCACCCAGTAAGATATTTTGATTCTTTTTTCATTCTGAGATTAAAAACTCATGGAGACTTGTGTTTACTTTATGACAACTTAAATATCCAGTCTACTATTTGGTAAAATAAAATCAATTTCCTTAGATACATGGAATAGCATGGTCAACTAATTCAGAGTTGGTTGAATATTTCACTTTTCAGTTATCTATTTGGATTTGGTGTAGACACACTGCTCATTTGAACTCCTCAGCTCTTTCAACATATGAAATATCCATGGATATAGAAAATCATTCCTCCTATAACTTTAATCACAAAAGATAGGTATGAACCTTCTACATGGTAATGCCACTTACAAAGGCAAGGTGATTAGAAATCAGTCAACATATTAAAAGGTTGTTCTGCAAACTTTCACTAAAAGTTAGAGAACAGTTCTGTTTCATCAGAATTTATTGAAACTATATTATTTATATAGTTTATTTATATAATTTAAAACTCTATTATTAAACAGCAGTGATGAAAACACAAGATAAAGTCACTTTACCAACATCTGTATTCTTAATGAATTATATTATTTACACTAGGGAATATTTTCTTTTATTTCTTTCCCTTTACTAATAGCAATACAATCATTTTCACAACAGGAATATTGCAGTGGTGTGATAAAATTCATTTTTAATGCTAAAGATGAAACACAAGGAAATGATAAATGCTTGGGGTCATGAATACTCCATTTAACCTGATATAATTATTATGCATTATATGCCTCAAAATATCTCATGTACCCCTTAAATATATATACCTACTATGTACTCATAAAAATCAAAAATAAATTCATAGTAAGAATTATGTATGGTATGATCCAAACTTTTAAGTTATTAGACTTAATTCAAATAGGATATTTTAGAATGTATTTTGAGTTCACATTCATCAATTCAGCATTGAGCTATCTTATGTAAACCCTACTATATATTTTTAATTAAACTTTTATTTTCAGATAATTATAGATTACATGCAGTTTAAAAAAACAGAGATCTCGGCCAGACATGGTGGCTCACATCTGTAATCCCAGCACTTCAGGAGGCCGAGGCCGGCAGATCACCTGAGATCAGGAGTTCGAGACCAGCCCAGCCAACATGGCGAAATCCCGTCTCTATTAAAAATACAAAAAAATAAGTCAAGTGTGGTGGTGCATGCCTGTAGTCCCAGCTACCTGGGAGGCTGAGGTACGAGAATCGCTTGAACCCGGGTGGCAGAAGTTGCAGTGAGCAGAGATCACACCACTGCACTCCAGCCTGGGCAACAGAGCAAGACTCCATCTCAATAAAAATTTTTAAAAAAGAAAAAGAAAAGAAAGCAAAGATATCATATACAGCTTACCCATTTTCTCCAATGGTAATATTTTGGAAAACTATGGTACTATCACAGCCAAGATCATGACACTGATATAACCAAGATACAGATTACTTCTATCACAGGGATCCCTCATGTTGCCCTTTCGTGGCCACACCCACTTTCCCTTTGCCCTTCCCCCCTTCTAAATCCACCACTAATCTATTCTTCATTTCTATAATTTTGTCATTTCAAGAATGTTATTTTTTATGGAGTCATACTGTATGCAACCTTTTAGGATTGGCTTTTTTCACTCAGCATAATTCTCTGGAGATTCATCCAAGCTGCTGTGTATATCATCAGTAGTCTGTTCCTTTTTATCTCTGAGAAATAATCCATGGTATAGATGTACCACAGTTCAACCATTCACCTGTTGAAGGACATCTAGGTTGTTTCCAGTTTTGGCCATTACGAATAAAGCTATGATAAAGTCATGGAAAGATTTTTTGGGAACATAAGATTTTATTTCTCTGGGATAAATGCCCAGGAGCACAATCGCTGGGTCATGTAGTAGTTGCATGTTTAGTGTTTTCAAGAAACTGCCAAATTGTTTTCAAAAGTTGCTGTACATTTTACGTTCCCACTAGTAATGTGCAAATGATCCAGTTTCTCCACATTCTGGACAGCATTTGGTGAATCCTTATATTTTTTATTGTCAGCAACTTGGTAGTACAGAAATATTCAGACAATGTATTTGTGTGAGTAATTGCATTTCCTTATGAAATGATATGTTCAATTACAGATAAGTAAAAGATAGACAGTTACAAAAAATTAACAATAAAAAATGAAAGAAATAAAATCAAACCAATAAATTAGATGACAACTACATATCTTGTATTTACTTCTAACACAATTTTTATGAGTCAATGACTTATCTCTCAGTGAAAACAAGATACTCTTCACAAGCTCATCTTCAACCGCGTCTTCAATTTACAGCTTTATCAACATCTTTTTTTGGTCAAAAGAATTCAGCCTATCAGCATGAATATATGATCAAAAACAGGGTGCTATCACATGCATTCACTTTCTTCTTTTCTCTTCTTTCATTTTCATTTTCTTTCTTTTCTTGCATATTTATTTGCTGTCTGCTTCAGATTATTCATCAAAGCCAGCTGTAACCCTTCAAACACAATTGTCCGCAGAAGTGTTGCTAATCATTTGAAAAGGCTCAGGAAAAAAAAAAAAAAATGTTGTAATTCATCTAGACTCAACTCACTACCTTAAGAAATCCATGGGATTATATGCCTATTCAGTTATCGAGGGACTTAAATCCAGGCTTAGGTATAATAAAAGCTTGCTAAAATGCCTTTTGTCCTCTTACTGGAATACACATTCTGACATGTAAAACTGAGGAGCAGGAAGCAATCGCAGGAGGAGGAAAGATAGCAATACAAAGTGAGAATAACCAGAACTTGTTCTCTTGTGTTTTGAGTTAGCCTTTGCTTTCCATACCTTGAGAAGCATCAAATTAAAAGAATGTGACTCAAGATCACAGAAAAAGTAACCTCATAGATTTACAGGCCTGCATAGAAGTTCATGGAGTTGCACAGCTCCAAGCAGGTTTATGTTCATTTAAGAGTGGAAAATTTTCAGGTTCTTCCAGAAGCACCATCTGTTTCTACTGGCTCGTCTTGGTTTGAATTATTTAATACAATAACCTCAGATTTATTAGGTTAACCTTTGGATTGACTCCTAAAATTAACTGTTGAATATCATTTTTTCAGTAGGACAGTAGAATATAAAAATTAATTTTACACTAGTATTGAAGGTGCCTTAAGGTCTTTATCACAACCAAAATGACAGAAGGAATTATATTGTTTATCACATTTAATAGGTTTGATCCCTACAGCTGTGTAATTGGTCCACTAGATGACGCTATGGTGGTTAAAATTTTTAAAAGATAATCTGTGCAAATTTCAAACAACTATAAAAATGTTTTTAATTTCCCACCGTAGTTATCACAGGATACCCGCCTTATCAATCTGTTAATGAGAAATGGAAAAAAAACAGATTTCCCAAAACTAAAGCCAGGACTTTAAAAGCTGACAAACAGCTTTCTATGAATCTTCATGATCTGGTAAGTCTCAATATCTTAAGAAAAATATAAGTGACTTTTTAGAAGCAAAGTTAATGATAAACTGCATGCTATGAAATAATTAAATACAGAAACATTGGGGAAAATGCATTTCCAAAGAAGGCAGAGATATAAAGTTAAATTAATTTTAGTGGGAGGTTTTTTTTTTAATGGGGGAGAAAGAAAACACAGTTTTTTGCATATTTAAGAATTTTATTTAAATCTTGTTTGATTTTTTTAGACTGGCACAAAAAGCCTCCAGTTAAAAATAGACAAATTTAGAAAAATCAATTGGGGACCTAATTACCACACCCAATTGAGTAGTCAATTTCCACCTTCTTGAACTAAGCTACCTGCAGGCCATTAACACAACTAAACCAATTCCACTGCATTTTCTCAGGCGTTGGCTTCAGGGCAGCTCCTAATTGGCTGATGGCATTAGAGAGCATTGGGTGCTACAGGGTTACAGTTCCTTCTAAATGAAGGTGTCAGTTCTCCATTCTATTTCTTTTGCTTTTGTCAAGGTTTTTTTTTTTTTTTTAATGCTTTTCCCCCACTCATACTTAATAATACATTTTTGCTATTTAGGACCAGCAAAAACTAAGGAGCAATTATTCTCCATTTTTCTTTGTTTTAAAATGTCACTTTAGTGAATATTAGCCGTTTGAAAAAAGTGTAGATAAATATTTAAGTTTGCTAGTACAAAGTTACACATAAAGAAAATAGAATGGAGTCCTAGCAGCTTCTGAAAACACAGAATACAACCTGGAAGGGATGGCCAAGTCCCACAAAACCAATTTTTTCCTAATGGGAAACATTTTAAAGTATGAGTCATAGATAACTTATCTAGGTGTTTTGAATCTTTGAATCTTAATCCTTTGAATCTTTATGAAGTAGCATCCTTAAAGGAAAGCATTCCATACTTAACTCCTAAAAGGCCTCTTTCAGATTAAACTATAGTATCAATTATAGCCCTTAATATCAACTATTATGGCATCGCCATCTTGAAATTCTGTATTACTGAACAAAATTTTCAGAATTCATTTCTCTTTTCTTTTTTCTTGTTTTTGAGACAGAGTCATGCTCTGTCACCCAGGCTAGAGTACAGTGGCATGATCTCAGCTCACTGCAAACTCCACCTCCTGGGTTCAAGTGATTCTCCTGCCTCAGTCTCCCAAGTAGCTGGGACTACAGGTGTGCACCACCACGCCTGGCTAATCCTTGTATTTTTGGTAGAGATGGAGTTTCGCCTTGTTGGCCATGCTGGTCTCAAACTCCTGACCTCCACTGATCTGCCCACCTCAGCCTTCCAAAGTGCTAGGATTACAGGCCACCATGCCTGGCCCAGAATTCATTTCTTAATTTTCAAATTAAATAGTCAATGGAGGGAAAAGCATAACCCCCTTCTTTGGGATCACTTTCAGTTTAGTGACTGTTTATTAATATTTATAGCCATAGGGAAGAAAAAACACTTGCAGCCTCTCTATCATTGTTTCTTTGTTATTATAATAAAGACTGCTGAATCCCTAATATATGTTGTGCACAAATAAACCCAGAGAGAAAACAGGAGACCAAAGTCAGCCATCCCAACATCAACAGCTGAAGCACAACCCTGCCAAAGAGCATTGGCTCAGGAAGATGGAGACAGCATGAGATGGACAACACTCAAATGCAGTTGAGTATGAGAGACACTGAGAATTCGAGGCATTGTGTGTTTGAGGATGAATAAGATACTATCCTTGTCTTCAAAAATTCCATAATTGGCCTGGTGTGGTGGCTCATGTCTGTAATCCCAGTACTTTAGGAGGCAGAGGAGGGAGGAATGCTTGAGGCCAGGAATTCAAAACCAGCCTGGGCAACGTAGTGAGATCCCATCTCTAAAATAAAAGATAAAAAAATTAGCCGGCCATGATGGCAAGTTCCTGTAGCCACAGCTACTCAGGAGGCCGAGGTGGAAGGATCGCTGGAGTCCAGAGGTTTGAGGCTGCAGAGAGCTATGATCATGCCACTGAGCTCCAGCCTGGGTAACAGAGTGAAATCCTGTCTGAAAAAAATAACTTCATAATCTAGTTGGGAAATAGATATTTATATAAATAATTACAATGGCTACTATAATTACCCATCTCATCACACCGCAAGGAGGTAGGTCTGAGATGCAGTGGATATAAGACTCACTGCACATCTGCTACACTCAAACAAAAACTGCTTAGAATTGTTTGCTAAGCACTGTCTGAATATAATGGATATGACAAAGAAGCCTGAGATCCTTATAAGGTCCAAATTATCAAGTTGCTATCACTCCGTCTTAGGCAAGAAAACCAACATACGCTGAACACTGGTGAATAGGGAGTATTAACCTCTCTAACACTGACTCTAAATCATAAATACTCAAAAAGTTGAGAATCTGTTTAAGCAGCAATAGTCTAAGAAAGCAGTTTGGAAGAGAAGTGGTTTAGCTTCTATCCTCACAACTCTACTGAAGATGCATTTTTCAGGGTCTAGAATGAGTTTTTTATTTAATGTTCAAACATTTCTCTGGAGTTACATGATTCTCTACCTTTTGCTATGCCATTCTTTCTCCATCTCCCCCTTTCCTACCCCATCACACCAAGCCAGATGCCAAACCCTACAGCTACCACTGCACTGTCTCTCCCATCTACCTCTCATTTTCCGTCTGCTTATCTGTATCAGTCACAGTTCCAAAAAACAGATGCACACCTAAAGGATTAACTGCTAAGAGATGGATGAAAAAAATATCTACAGAGGTGTAAGGAATAATGAACATGCAGGAAGTCACAACCACAGGAAGCGATTACCACCTACAGGCCTGAAGGAGCAAGATTAGGCAGTTGTGTTACTGAAACCCAAAGAGAGTTGGATCCCAGGGTGAGGGTCCACCTCACTGATGCTGTGACTGCAAGAAGAGGGAAGGCAGCCACTGCCAAAACCAAGGCCCAGAGTGTAGGTGATAGTCCATGAGGAATAAATACTCCAGCTTCTTTCTTCTCCTACCCTTCAGTCTTCTGGTTTTGTTTCCATTGACCAAGCCCAACTGAAATCCAGAGACAATGGAACTCAAGTGATGTGACCCACAGAATTCAAAAGGGCAAAGAACAGACCTTTAGGGACAAACGGAGAAGCACCAGCACATCATACTCAGAAAGCACAAAGCCTCTGGATTCCTTGCCTAGATTATTACAATTTCCTTATGGTTCTCTTTCCTCTGTAGTCAATCCTCCAGCCCATCCATTGGTTCAATAAATATTGTTTAAAATGTTTAGTTAAAGTCACACATCAGAAAGGCATTCTCTGACCACCTCCCCATCACTCTCTATCTCTACCTATTTCGTTGTTCTTTTATCATTTATATCTCCCTAAAATTATTTTGTTTTGTGTCATTTGTTTGTCATTTATTTCTCCAACATAAAATTAAGCTCCCTGAGAGCTGCGAATTGTGCTTACTGTGCTTGGTATATATAGATCAGGCATTCAGTTATGAATGAATAAATTAATTAATGAAAGAGTGAATGGATGTATGTAAATGACCACATATGCTGGACAATGTGACAGGAGTGTGATGAATCAGCCACAGAACTTGAACATAAGGAAGTAAAAACTAACTCATCATTTTAATGGCCAGCATACAAACTGCTTTTATCTTCAGGGTAGCTCCCCAAGATATGTATTATTGACTAGATGTACAGTCCTCACCTTTTATTACAAGAGCAAAAGGAGATAAATCACTGGTTTCTCTGCCCTGTGGCAGCCTGGACATAGACCTATGACTTGTTCCCAGCCAGTCAAATGCTTCTGCTTTAATCCCTGAAGGAGGAACAAACAGAAACATATTCTAATCATATGACATCTTGTCTCAAGAATCTATCAGTGATGCCTACTTAGGCATTTCCTGTTAAGTACAAATTTCTTGGGCTGGTATTCCAGATTTTTCAGATCTTTTTTGTCTAGTGTTAGAGTAGTTAACTAAGAGGTGGAGTTAGGGTTCAGTGTCAGGCATATCCAACAAAAAACCCAGGTTCTGTGCATGTATTCTATTGTCTTTTCAACAAACGTTACCTGTGGCATCTAAAGAGTAAATCAGTCAAAAGGGACTTAGTCAGTTGGGCAGATGTGTTTTTATTTTACCCTACAATCCAGGGAACTAATATTATAGCCAAATAATTTTAGATACATCTTTTAAATTTTCTAATTGTGCTTTTAAAATTGGAATTTTCTGTTTCATTATAATTAATGTGTCTTAGCAATGTTTAACCCAGAAAGTTTCTTTTCATCTCCTATAATAAAAGCAAGCAACTAGAAAAATCAGCAATTTGAAGAAGTAGTGGACTTGTATGCCTTGTTCCATGAAGCAATTTTGTTATTTTATAAGTCTTTAAATCACAAAGTAATAAACATTATATATAAAGGAGTAAATGTTTTAATTGAACTGTTTTATTAGAAATTCATCACTAATTTATTAAAGGAGAAGTAAAGGATGCCTAGAAATTTTAAAATGTCTTTATAGAATGGTAGTAATCATTTCTAATACAAGGTCACAGAATTTACAGTTCAGTTCAACCAGATGAATATAAAAATATGGATTTCTATTGGCTAGTCCATCTTTAAGTGTACATCTGATCTGAGACATCGTTCTTGCTTACGGAGAAGAGCAATGAACCTACAGAGGACAAGAATACAGGTAAGAAAGATTATATTTAAATGACTCAAGTCTTTCATTATTGATGGCATAAATGAAATAATAATGACAATTCACCATGCATAGGTCTTAGTGTTATACTGGCCTTCGGTTAAGAGTCTGATTCTAGAGCAATATTGGCCATTCAAAAAGTAATAATTTAGTAGATGATTTGAGAGATGTTTTTCCATAAAATATTTTCTATTAGTAGAGAGTGATTACACAGTACTAGTAGTAAAATAGATCATGAATAGAAAGGCAGATAATAGAAGATAGATAAAAATTCAAAAAAACTAAAACTTTTCTGATATGATGTTGAAAATAACACTAATTTTTCTGGATATAGTTTTAAGTGTATAAAAACTGGTGAAACTTGAGAAATATTTCAATTTACAATTTCTGCAATTTCTCTCAAGACAACAGGAAACCACTGAATGGTCCCCCAGTGTAAGGTAAGTTTAAGTCATGTCATTACTTATTGAGGTTGCAGAAAACACATGTCAGCAGCATTTAATACACCTACTCCAGTAATTACCAGTATTGGTTTCCAACACTCCAGGATTTTTCTATTTCAGGGTGTCATAAAATTGCCAAAACAAAATTAACATACCTAATTTTAAAAAATACATCTTAAGAATCTGTAAAAGAACTCAGGGAATACAGCCAAGTAAGTAATAAAATACTACAACCCCAAAATTGCAGGAACTGAACAATCTTTACTTATTACAGCTAAGCAAATTGAGGGCTAAATGTCAGGGAAATTACTGCTGGAATCAATAGAAAGATTATTTGCCTGAAGCTATAGCTCCATCCAGTGGCAGCTAATGATGACCTAGACTAGCAGAACTCCAGCCAAAGAAGAGAGCAAATAATAGAACTCAATGGAGAAGGGGCTTTCTTGAAGATCAGGCCCCAATCGCACTAGGACCGACCTGTACCAACATGTGCCATCATTATCTCAGAGTATTCAAAGACTCTCAAATCTGGAAGACCATTGAGAATAAGGAAACCAAATCATTCAAGACACCATAGTTATGTCTACAACGTGTGAGGAATCCAGTGTAAAGTGGTCCACTGTTCAGATATTCCACACTACATAAATAAGAACCCCAAGACTGTCTCTTCCATTGTATATACTTGGGTAACATGTATCTCTGAAATTAGAATCTGCGTATTTTGGCTTCATTGTGTTTTCTCTTACTGATGTCCATGACGTTTCTTGTGAAATATTACTCTTACCAGGATGTAAGGTTGATGAAGAAGAATCTTTATCTGATTCCGCAATCGTACCCCAGCCTCAAAACTGTGTCTGCCCCACATTATGTTCTCATAGATATATATTGAATTAATAAAAATTGTGAATATTTTTAAAATGTGATTTTTTTTTTACTCTATGTTCACAAAAACCTTTGCAAATCTAATAAAAGCAAACCCTTTCTCCCAAAATATGCACATATCCGGGAGGCAGAGCAAGATGGCTGAATAGAACCCTCCAGCAATTGCCTACCACTGCCCCCCACCCTCACAGGAACACGAAATTGAACAACTATCCACACAAGAAAGTACCTTTATAAGAACCAAAAATCAGGTGAGTGATCACAGTAACTGGTTTAACATGATATCAAGGAAAGAGGCACTGAAGAGGGTAGGAAAGACAGTCTTGAATCACTTACAACATCCCTCCCCCATCCCTCGCAGCTGTGTAATGTGGAGAGAGAATCTGTGCATTTCGGGGAAGGAGAGCACAGTGATCACGGGACTTTGCATTAAAACTCAGCACAGCCCTGTCACAGTGGAAAGCAACAGGAGCCAGAAATCAGCCAGCACCCACAGAGGGAGCATTTAGACCAGCCCTAGCCAGAGGGGAATTGTCCAGCCCAGCGGTCAGAACCTGAGTTCCAGCTGGCCCCACCACCATAGAGCTAAAGTGCTCTTGGGTTCTAAGTAAACTTGAAAGGCAGTTTAGGCCACAAGGACTGCAATTCACGGGCTAGTCTTGGGGCTATTCCAGGCTCAGAGACAGTGTACTTGGGGTATATTTGCACTGTCTGATATAGTCGCTAATTAGCCACATGAGTACTTAAAATATGGCTAGTATAACTGAGGAACCAAATTTTTTACTGTATTTAATTGTAATTTATTTACATTTAAATAGTGACATACAGCTAGTAGATTCTCTGCTGTACAGTACACTGGTACAATGTGCTCTTCTGTGACAATGTGAAAGATGGATTGGAAGGGTCAGAGATTATACATGGGGAGGTCTGTAAGAAAGTCATTACAATGGTCCAAATGAGAGACCAAACTATGAAAGAATGTCTAAGAGTAATATTTGGAAAGGAAACCAATGGGACTTGACAATTGATAAAAAATACATGATAAGCAAGAAGATTGAATCAAAGATGGTTCAGAGATTCTGGACTTTGTGATACGGAGAACGGTTGTGGCACTATGTATGCTTTCCCAAGAAAAGTAATTGGAAAGGGAAGATCATTTCAATTTCTGACATATCAATTTTTTTTTTTTTTTGAGATGGAGTCTCACTCTGCTGCCCAGGTTGGAGTGCACTGGAGTAATCTCAGCATACTGCAACCTCCGTCTCCTGGGTTCGAGTGATTCTCCTGCCTCGGCCTCCCGAGTAGCTGGGACTACAGGCATGCACCCACCATGCCCAGCTAATTTTTTTTTTTTTTTTTAGTAGAGACAGGGTTTTGCCATGTTGGCCAGGCTGGTCTTGAACTCCTGACCTCAGGTGATCTGTTCACTGCAGCCTCCTGAGAAGGGCTGAGACCTGGGCCTTCAATCAGCTGGGAAGTAGATGTGGGGAGGTGGAGAAGCAGTTCCCCACTGCCCTGCCACCCACATCTGGCCTGCCCAGCCAATTGATGATGCTTTTTACATCATACCTAAAAAACACACCATCTGACTTTGTTCTCGACATTGTATTTTAAGATACATTTAGGGTGTTGTGGAGAGCTAAGTATATATTGGTTGTTACTGTTCTATGGCATTTACATTTGAAAAATATGCCACAATTAATTGGATAATTATTCTGTTATTAATATTTGGGTTGCCTTCTTATGCTCCACTTAGTGTTTCTGATGCTACTACTCATCTCCTTTCATTGCTTCTTATTCTGTGCCTGCCTTAAAATGTGGATGTTGCCCAAGGTTCTGTTGTCAGGTATCTTCTTTTTTTCTGTCCTTTATTTTCCTCTTTTCTCTTTTATCTATCTGATCTCTTCATGTTGGGGGTAAATAACTGTCTATTCCTTTGCGTAGGATTCTGGAGACCTGACTCAATCAGATTATATTCTCAGGGAGCTTGGCTTGGGTAGGTTATGAGGTTGAGTCACATATTTCTTTGAAACGGATTCTCACTGTGTTGCCCAGGTTGGAGTGTGGTGATGTGGTCTCGGCTCCCTGCAACCTCCACCTCCTGGGTTCAAGCGATTCTCCTATCTCAGACTCCTGAGTAGCTGGGATTATAGGCACCCGCCACCATGCCCGGCTAAGTTTTGTATTTTTTGTAGAGATGGGGTTTCACCATGTTGGCCAGACTGGTCTGGAACTCCTGACCTCAGGTGACCCACCCACCTCGGCCTCCCAAAGTACTGGGGTTAGAGGCATGAGCCACCATACTCAGCCGAGGTTGAGTCATATTTTCACCAAAGTTTATGATGTAGAGATCCCTTTCTGGACATCTGAAAAGCATAAAGCTGAGGATAAGCAGGCTGAAATAGAAGCATAATCTATAGATGAATATGACAGCTATATTCATGTAGAAGGCAGAGCAATTTAGAGGAACTAATGATTGAGAAATGTTATAGCTGATGGATCAGAAACAAGTCTGAGGGGATTTATTGAAGTTGAGACTATGACAGATTTTACTTTGATTCTTATGCCTACTTGTTTGGGTTATTCAACAATTAAAGAGTATGTTAAAAGGGCAGACAAAACGGACAACGGCCACCTAATCTAGACATGACTTATTTTGTGAGGTCTAAGAGTGATTTTTTAACCATATTCTAGACATCGTTGCAGAAATGTCTTTTGTACATCAAATTTGATATGTCAAGTTGGGCGTGGTGGCTCATACCTGTAATTACAGGACTTTGGGAGGCTGAGGCGAGCAGATCACCTGAGGTCAGGAGTTCAAGACCAGCCTGGCCAACATGGCAAAACCCTGTCTCTACTAAAAATACAAAAACACAAAAAAATTAGCTGGGCATGGTGGTGCATACCTGTAGTAAATGAAAGATAAATTACTAAGAAAAACATAAGGAGTGAGTTCAGAAAAAGAAGAAAGAGAAAAGGCCTGAAAAATAATGAAGATATGAAGGACTTAGAGAAAGAATATTTGCAAGGAAAAGCAAAGAAAAATATTAAGAATAGTTGTAAAATGCTAAAGAATGTGAAAAGAAGAAAAGCAACAGCAAAGTGAAATAGCAAGAAAAGGGTTTAAGGAATGGTTGGAAAATGCAAAAAATAAAACTCATCCCGCTCCAAAGAGCTATGGTTATGCCGAAGGAAAACATAGAGGTTTTTACGGAGGAAATTCCTATTCAGCCTTTTATAACTCAATCCCATGAAAACCAATACATAAACCCCCTCCCAAAGAAACTAAGGATCCATCAGGAAAGAAGAATGAAAGATCCACGACAAAGCAGCCACACAGGACATCATTTCTGGCAATTAACAAAAGCAGAACAATCTTTACCTTAGAACTCCATGCAGAATGCAAAGACAGTATATATAGGAAATAGCATGCTGGAGCTATTAAATTTTAAAATTAGAAATGGTTTTTTGCTGCTCAATCAGCGCTCAGCATTTGATGTGATTATTGGTAAGTTCTGATTTTTGCATTCATATATGGGGTCCCTAGAGTTAATTAAGGAAGACATTTTATAAATTTTAGTTTTTATAAATATCTCAAGGTTGATCTTGGCATGTTGTTTCACAGGATACATAACTGAATATCTAACAATTGTGTTTGTATTTAGCTTGTATTAAAATTACACTGTAATATCAAAAAAATTAAAAATAAGCACACAACCAAAGAAAAAAAAACGATAAATTGGATTTTGAAAAAGTTAAAAACTTTTGTGTGTCAAGAAAGTGAAAAGGCAATACACAGAATGGAAGAAAATAGCTGCAGATTATATATCTGATAAAGGTCTAGTGTCCATAATATACAAAGAACTTTTACAACTCAACAATAAAGACAACTCAATTTTAAAATGGTGAAAGGATTCTAATAGACATTTTTCCAAGGAAGATATACAAATGGTCAATAACCACATGAAAAGAAATACTCAACATTTTTAGTCATTAGGGAAATGCATATCAGAACCACAATGAGTACCACTTCACATTCACTAAAATGGCTATATATTTTTTAAAAAACATATTAATAATGAATGTCAGTGTGGAGGTGGAGAAATTGTAACTTTCATAAATTTCTGGAAGGAATGCAAAATGATGCAACCAGTGTGGAAAATACTTGAGCAGTTACTCAAAATGTGAAACATAATTACCATGACCCAGCAATTCTACTCCCAAGAATGTACCTGAGAAAACTGAAAATGTGATCAAACAAAAACTTGTAAACAATTGTTCATAGCACTATTATTCATAATACCCAAATAGTGCAAAAAACCTAAACATCCATCAACTGATCAATGGTTAAACAAAATGTAGTATATTCATAACATGAAATACTTACTCAGCTATAAAAAGGAATAAAGTATTGACATATGCTACAACATGGATGAATCTTGAAAATATAATGCTAAGTGAAAGAAACCAGACACAAAAGACCACATGTGATTCAACTTAAAAGAAATATCCAGATGGGCAAATCCTGACACAGAAAGGAAATTATGGAAAGAGAGAATTTGGGACAAACTGCTAATAAATACAGGATCCGGGGGAAGGAGGGGATGGAAAAGTTCTAGAATTAACTAGTGGTAATAGTTGCACAACTTGGTGACTCTACTAAAAACCATAAAGTGTACACCTTAAACTGGTGAATTTTATACTGTGCAAGGTATATGTCAATTTTTAAAAATACTATTGAAAAAATCAAGCCACATGGATGCAGCTGGAAACCATCATTCTCAGCAAACTATCGCAAGAACAGAAAACCAAACATCACATGTTCTCACTCATAGGTGGGAACTGAACAATGAGATCACCTGGACTCGGGAAGGGGAACGTCACACACCGGGGCCTATTATGGGGAGGTGAGGGGAGGGATTGCACTGGGAGTTATACCTGATGTAAATGACGAGTTGACAGGTACAGCACACCAACAGGGCACAAGTATACATATGTAACAAACCTGCACGTTATGCACATGTACCCTAGAACTTAAAGTATAATTTTAAAAAAAAAAGAAAGAAAGAAAAAGTCAAGCCAGTGAGTACCTTTAGTGAGGTTGGTAATCAAGAAAGAGCTTTGGGAGAGCCCCAAATGGGCTTTGGGAAAGCTGGAGCAGCACTTTTTAAAATGTGGACTGTGGTTATTTGCTTTAAAACAGTTTATTAAGCTGTGTATTTATGCTTTAAGTGCAATTCTGAATGTGTCTTATATTTTATAATAAACAATTTTTAAGAGAAAAAGGTGGAGATCGTAAACTGGCATCTATATATTGTTTCCAAAAAGAAATTAAAGTAGTGAAATTAACATGAAATTTCATTTCTTTGAAAATGAGATAAATCAATGTATATTTAAGGTAATGATTTTTAGTATACTACATACATGTGTTGGTATCATAAACATATTCTTATATTTCAAATAGGTATCTTAAAAGATGTGTATTGTTGCCAAAAGGATTGTTTAAAATTGAAATAAAATCAGAGAAATAAGGATTGGCTACAAATGAGAAACACTAACCTCAAACATTTACAAATAATAAAAAGGTAATTATACACTTCCCTAAAAAGTAAAAACAATGACAAATTAATTTGTAACTAAATCAACAGTTCTGTGGACTGTGGGAAAAAAAGCAGAAAACCAGATAGTTTTATTTGAAAAAATATACACTTAAAAATTATGTGCAGTATATCCAACTTGTATTCTTTGCCCACCCACTTTCCTGTTTCCTTTCCCTTCTCTTTCTCCTCCTCCTCCTCCTTCTCTTTCTTCTTTTATTATTTAATACTCAAAGGGTCAAAAAGGAAAATAGAATAAAGTAGAACAAAGAAAGCAAAAATAAGGAATGTCAAGAGGAAAACTTTTACTTAATTTCACCATTTCTTGACAATAAGTAATGAGTACATTCATAAAAGTTTCTTGTAAATCAAATTACTTTAAATATTCTGGAAAAGTAATTGCAAAAAAGTATACCTAATAATTCTTCTTAAAATGGAGGCATTCTATTACAGCTCAAATAAACATTTCTGAAGTTTGTACAATTGGGATTACTACTCTATACTTATTTAATTTTCCTGAAAAGGATAACTTTGGTAATATGTTTATTGGAGAGATGTATTTTTTTTCCATAATTGAAAATTTTAGTTTCAATTTTGGAAGGTGATATAGTATAATAGTTATGAACTGTCATTCTAGAATCAAATATTGTTTTATATTCTGGTTACATTATCAATAAGCTATGTGATTTTTGGTAAAGTAATTAACTTATTTGTGCTTCAGTCTCCTTATCTTTAAAAAGAACATAATAATAGTACATACAGCATTGGGTTTTTGTGAGGAATAAATGAAATAAATATGTGTTTGTGTGTGGTTGGATGTGCAGAGAGCATCGACAATAAAATTTCAGCACATGATCAGTACTAGTAGAACTAGTAGTAATAATATCTATTACTTCATGTACTATGAATCTTTCTCTAAAAAGTCTACCATACCTATGTGTATTAGTCTATTTTCACACTGCTATAAAGAAATATCTGAGACTGAGTAATTTATAAAGGAAAGAGGTTTAATTGACTCACAGTTCCACATGGCTACGGAGGTCTCCAGAAACTTATAATCATGGCGGAAGCTGAAGGGGAAGCAAGCACCTTCTTCACAAGGCAGCACTGTGCCAGACTCAGTAATTATGTATTGCTTATTATATATTGAACACATATAGCCTTTTGGCTAAGATCAAGTGTAAGATACATTAAATTATATTATTACTAGTCAATATCTGGCTATAAAGTCATAAAACATTTACCAAAAATTGATACTAATATTAAGCCTTTCTGAGAGAGTCCTATTGAATTTCCATAAATAAGAGGAAAACTTAAATGAAAGTTTGATATTTTAACATCTGTGACATTCAATCAAAACAATTCAGTGGCAATGTAACTAGAATGGCCCATATAACTGGCTTGGAATGCATGTTTGGTCATGTCTTGTATATTTCCATGGAATCACTCTTTCCCCCACTTGCCTGTATTAATAGAAAATCCATTATCTGTCTCTTGAGACCTACCCTTTCCCATTCTGAGTCCAGTAGCTTACTCACTCTAAACGCCTGGCTGATAGAGAAAAGCTTCCTTGGCTCAGCACAGCTGTTGTTTCTTTCATTGCCACTAGATGTCGCTGTTGAAACCTAATATACATTCACAATCTGATGGCGGTGGCATGTCTATCCCCAGCAAAATCCTTTCCAGACCCAGACCTTGTATAACTGCACACTTGAGTGTAAATTAGGGCTCTTTAATCTCCTACTCAGATGTCCAGTTTTCTTCTCAAAGCATGAATATCAGGCTACAGTGGCTGAGTCTAGAAGGGTTTATACAGCCCTAGTAATAGATTATGCCAGAACCAACTCACCCCATGACCTGCAAGCAAAGGGGCACCAGTTCAAATATGTCTCCTTGATATGTTTTGTTTATCCATACTGTGTTTGAAATTTCATGTAAAAATTTTCACACAGGCCGGGCACAGTGGCTCATGCCTGTAATCCCAGTACTCTGGGAAGCCATGGTGGGAAGATCACTTGAGGTCAGGAGTTTGAGAACAGGCTGACCAACATGGTGAAACCTCCTCTCTACTAAAAATACAAAAACTTAGTTGGGCGTGGTGGCGTGTGCCTGTAATCCCAGCTACTCGGGAGGCTGAGGCAGGAGTGAGGTGGCAGTGAGCTGAGATCACACCACTGCACCCCAGCCTGGGTGACAGAGCCAGACTGTCTCATTAAAAAAAATTATTTTAATTTATAAAAATTGTTCACACAAACAAACTGGATCTCTAGTTTTTCTTACTGCAATACTGAGCTCCTATCTGGCACAGCAACACCATCTGGAACTGAATCGCGGTAGCATCTCTCACCTCCTCCATATCAGATTGCTCAAGGCAAGCACTTCGCTGCAGTGCCCTCAACTCCACATTCCCTGATGCTGGCTGTTACCTGCCACAGCCAATTGAATGTATGGTGCCTGTTCTAGGCCCTGATGGCTGTCCAAGAGCAAAAATCCAGGGTCCACCTTTTCTCACAGGTTTTCCTATGTAGGTCTGTGGTCCTTACCTGCCACTACATGTGAGTCCAGGATACTTTTGTCCATCAGAGAAGTCTCCAGGACCTTTCCTCCGAAAAGACTCACTGACCCCCAACCACCCAGTGACAAGCTCTGCAGACAAGACCAGCCACATAATTTGCAAAGCCCAATGCAAATGGAAATTCAGGACCTTTTGTTCAAAAGTCAGGAAAAGAGTGTCAGTAAAAGTACTACATATTACATTTTTTCCTTTCTTCCACAGTGTCTCTCTCTCTTCTCATGTCATGGTGATTTTTATTTGCTATTTAAAGTTGTGCTTCCTCAGGCATGGGAATACTTGCAGGGCAAGTACAGACCTTCACAGGTACCCAGGGGCCCTGCCTGTGACCCTACATGTAGCCCATGACCTCTCTGCATCCACCAAACTAACAGGCTGTGCCCTACTCAGGGTAGAAAGGTCACTCTCCTTTTCCCACAGTTCCATGGCCCCACTGTCGCAACCCATAGTGAATAGGCAACCACCGCGGAACAGGAACCTCCATGCCATGCATTCAGTGTCTGGATGAGGTGGGCCAAAGACTTTCCTGCCAACTCACTCACCAAATGTACTGTGGAGTTGCCAGCCTGGGGCAGGGACAGCCACCACCTTGCCCTGCCCGGAGATGCTGTGGGGCACACATCGACCCTGAACCTCCCATATCTGTGCGCAAGTTCCCATTAGAGAAAAAGGCAATGGAAGAGTGTTGCCCATCTCAGCCCCAATACTCTTGAGGTGACCACCTCAAGCAGGCACATCAGTTAATGGGGTGCAAGCAGAGAGGAAGAGGCAGGGTGAGGCCAGGGTGTGAGGGCATAGGAAGCAGGCAGCCATGAACCCATCCTGGGGAAGTGGGAGGAGGGGTGACCAGGAGGGAGCTGAGGCTCCATGTAACTGGCTCATGCTCCATTGTTCCATCGGACCTCACTGACGAAAATACAGATTCTAAAATAAAACTACAAGGAATGTCATGACAGAAAATGCTGAGCATTAAGCCCCATTATGGGGCCCTTCTGAGCTGGGGATCCTGTGTGACTGCACTGTTCTCACACCCTAAGGCTGCTGTCAGCAGACAGTGGGATCTGAAGAGAAGAAACTCTGAAGTGACAAACATTTTGTTATACTCTTCCTCCAGGGTCATGGGGACCTACTTACCATATGTTTCAGAACCTAGTGGGGCACTCAAGTGACTCTTCTCTGAAGAAGAAAAGTTGATTTATTCTGTGCACCTAGCGTAAAGGTGGCTGGCAGTTTCTTCATATACATGGTGTCCGACACGGTGGAGCCCTACGACGCCACTCTCAGTCCACCAGCTCATAGAAAACACAAGCGAGACCTTTTGCGTTGATAATTAAGCTCTCTCTGACATCTGCTTCAGACTCCTAAAGTTACCCACACCCAACTATGGTGACCTGAACCACCTGGTGTCTGCCACCATGAGTGGGTTCACCACCTGCCTGCACTTCCCAGGCCAGCTGAATGCTGACCTTGGGAAACTGGCCATAAACATGGTCCCATTTACCCGCCTGCACTTCACGCCTGGCTTTATCCTGCTGACCAGCTGGGGCAGCCAGCAGTACCGGGTCTTGATGGTGGTTGAGCTCACCCAGCAGACGTTTGATGCCAAGAGTGTGCTGACTGCCTGTGCGACCCCTGCAAAGCTGCTACCTAATGGCAGCTGCCATTTTCAGGGGCCACATGTCCTGGAGGGAGGTGGATGAGCAAATGCTTAACAGCCAAAACTAGAACAGCAGCTACCTTGCTGACTGGATCCCCCACAATGTGAAAACAGCTTTCTGTGACATCCCACCCCCAGGGCTAAAAATGTCTGCTGCCTTCACTGGCAACAACATGGCCATCCAGGAGCTGTTCAGATGCATTTCAAAGCAGTTCACTGCCATGTTCAGGCACAAGGCCTTCTTGCCCTGGTGATTCGGTGAGGACATGGATGAGGTGGAATCCACTGAGGCCAAGAGCAACAGCAACAACCTGATGTTCGAGTACCAACAGTACCAGGAGGAGGGAGAGTTTGAGGAGTGGGCCCAGGAGGAGGTGGCCTAGTAGAGCCTTCTGTTAGATAGAAGTGACATGAATTCTTGATTTACTCCCAGTGTGTTCTATGAAAGCCATGTCTTTCTGTGTGTGCACTTGCTGTGTGTTCACCTGCATTAAAGCATTTTCATAGCAAAAAAGAAAAAGTTATCTAAGTTATGAAAGTTTTGCATCACCAAGCACAGTAGTTAGGCAAAGAAAATCCTCTAAGAAATTCACACTTTTTGAAGAGGGTGATTAAATCATTAGTAAGATAAAATAACAGCAACGATAATAAAAGCATTGACACCTTCCCAAGCAACAGTGTTGCCACAGAGGAAAGCAACTCGCAAGTACATTTGTGCTCATTCAGATATGATTACTGCTCTTTGCTTTTAACTGGATTTGGTAGAAAAGAAAACTAATATAAATACATGTTTTTAAAAGTGTCCAGTGAAGAAAAAAGGGAAATATAGTATATTTTATTGTGGGAAGTTATCAACTTATATTGGCCAAAATCTTCTGAAGATCACCAAGTAAAAGAATAGTAAACCAGTCGGGTTACAACTTAATGAGGAGCCTCAGCTTTTCTTTCCCAGAACACAGACTGGTAAGGAGAAGAGATAACTATTTTCTTCCATTGTTTCCCTCCTCTTTTCATCTAAGCACATTACACTGAATATTCTGTTAGATTATATCACCCTGGACTTTACCTCCTCTTTCTTCTTTCAACAGCATTATGTTAGCACATTTTATACCGAGCATATTTTACTATGCTCCTGATTCATAAGTATATTATTTGAATTTATTGTTTTGTTGATGTCAACATTGAGATTATCACAGTTTCATTAAGCATATTTCATGCTGCAGTGTGTTTTGGTCACTGGCTCAGGTTATAGCAATAAGGATTCTAGAAAAATAACAAATATATTAGTTTTATGTGGCATAAATCACTGTGCAAACATTCAATTTTATTTCACGGTGTGTTTATTATTCCATCATTCCCTCCCATGATGTTAATAGTTTAAATTTTAATACATGGATGCAACATACAATACACAAGTTGTTTCATTTGGCTATTTCAATATAAGAAAACAAATAAAAATGAAAGGGAAGTTTTTGCCATCTGCTACTTTGAAGAACTATTATTAATGCATAATCTAATTATTGTACAACTATGTGGTTCTTGGCCTTTATGTTACTTTATCTTTTTGTGAAAAAAAAAAAAATGCTTTAAAAAACTTCTACCTTCAAAGAGCTCTGGAGTCCTCAATTCCAGGGGCTTCAGCATGCTTCAGTAACTGTCTAACCTCGTCAATTCCAGTGCATTCAATACACTTTAGTAAATCCCTCCCATCGCCCTGCTTTGAACCTTGTCTTCAACTCTAACATTAACCCCAAAATACTACTCTCTGACAAGTTCTTACCTTGCCAGCCCTTGCCTCATCCATTGATCCTTCCTGACCTCAAGTCCTTCCCTGCCATCCAGGACACTACGGTTTACCACTTGGCATATCATTTCTCTCTAACAAGTTTAATTCTCTAGAGCATGTGTTTGATTTCATAGGCACTAATAAACAATTTCTCAATTTTTTAATTGGTCTTTGTCCTTCTTTCTTACGTACTCACTTACCGTTCACTGTAAGCTCCCAATCTAACCCTGATCTCCTCCTTCTCAGCAGATGGTCTTGCCTTAGATACCACTGAATACTTAGTGAAGTCTCAACCATCTTCTTTTTCTCGTCTATGCTCAGAGTAAGAGGTATGTCTCTTCCCCATTGATTCTCTACTTTTCTCATCATCTCAGGCCTCCCACAACTTCCCCTTCCCTCTCCTTCGAGAGCTTCCCCAACTGCCCTCTCCTGTGTGTTCAACCTCTTCCCCTTACTGGGTCTGTTTTTCACATTATAAGCATGCTCAACTTTGTTCACCTTAAAACAATGCAACGAAAGACACCTTCTGATCCCACAATACCTGACCAGTTTCTCTAACACACACAGGGCTTACATTTCACGTCTTATTTTCCCTATCTCACCCTCATGCTACCTCTCTTCACCTAGTTAAATCCAACTCTTCTTTTGGATATCAGGGCACGTATCAAACCTTGAGGAAATTATCCTGACTGCCCAAGCCTGATCAACTTCCATTGCCAAACACTTGCAATGAACTGTTCAGAGAATTGTTGTAATTTTAATTATACATATGTTAACGTGATTCATTTATTAACTTTTATTCCCATTACTCTTTAAGCTTTCAGAGAGCAGGCACCATATTCTTTTAGAACAGCATTTTACCCTCAGTGTATTATACAGATCCTAGAATATATTTGGTGTTTGACAAATATTTATAAATAAGTGGATATGTTCATTGATTGTATCTCTTAAATCCTCTTCTAAAAGTATATTGTAGTTCATCCATTGCTCTGGTATGCATGTGGGTGTCCCTTAAAATTTGTATGTTGGAAATTAACTCCCAATGTGATAGTACAGCCTTTAGGAGGTGATTAGGAGGTACAGCATTTAGGAGGTGATTAAGTCATGAGGCCTTTGCCTTTATGAATAAAATTAGTACTTTTATGAAAGAGGTTGAAGGGAGCTGCCTTGCCCTTCTGCCATGTGAGGACACAGCAATAAAGTGCCACTAATGAAACAGAGAATGAGCTCTCACCAGATACCAAATCTGCCAGTACCTTGATCATGAATTTCCCAGTCTCCAGAACTGTGAGCAATAAATTCTGTTGTTGAAAAATTACCTTATCTAAGGTATTTTGTTATAGCAGCAGGAATAGAGTAAGACATATTCAGAAAAACAAATATGAGTCTTTCAGCAAAATAAAACACCTAATTTTGTCTTCATATTAGTAATGCTAAAAGGCAAAAAGCATGCACAGTGAGAAAAAAAAAAAAGGCATTGGCTTAAGGATTGGGAAGCCAACTCCCAGTTTGTCTGCCATGCTTAACCTCTTACACATTGGGAAACAGACCTAGATTATTTGAAGGTTCTTCTGAAACCATCTAATTTTCAGAATATTGCCCATTAATGCAATTAATGAACTATTTCAGAAGAAAACTTAGAAAACTGTATTATTTCTCAAGAAATATTTTGAAATTATTTGTATCTATTGATCACCTACTTAACAAGTGTTAATTTGGCCTACGGACTTGCTTTTAACTATGCACTAGCTCATACATGCATAGCGACCAACAACCTGGATATAACTACTTTAAGATGCCACATAAAAGGTTTCCCTTACCACGAGGAAACACAGCCAGCCCAATTCCAAATACACATGGAAACTAGAACTTGGATACCATTTATTTCTCTGGTGAAAAGATGAGGAATATGTTGTGAAAAATGATGACAGAGTGTCCATTTCTGATGGGGAATTTTGACACCCTATTAATAATCAATTTTTCATGGATTTTCCATTTGTCTTTTTCCCAGAAGATGCAGTTATAGCTTTTTCCACAGTGGTTTTAAAAATGTGTATTTTCTAATAACCTTCTATTTTTATAATGTATCTTTCATCAAACTGTCTGCTTTGGCTTTGTCTAAAGTAAAGGATGAAAAAAAAAACTTGCTTAAAAATTTTCAATAGAGTTTAACAAGATAAATTCCTGAGGTAGGTTTCATCTGGGATTCCTATTTCTAGAGACTTCACCATGTGGAAAGATGCTCTAAACTGATAATTATGTAAACCTAAAGGAAAACATTAGGCTGAACATATGTAGCTGGACTTTCAACAAAGTATTCAATTATGTTTTATAAAAGTAATGTCACTAAGGAAAAGAGAGAGAGTCCTTTTTTAAGTCCTTGTAAGTAATTGTATAAGTTCTCACATTCAGAGTACCAATATTTACTAAATTTCCTACTGGCATTTAGCAATAAGGCTTACTATTAAAAAAGGAGAGGTACCTCAGCAAAATATTCAGGTTGTAAATGTTTCGGGAATTAGGGAGTTGGTAGGTGGTTAATAAAACAAGAAGATGCATAGCTAAGGAAGAAGCAAATGAAGCAGCAGCTGTTAGTGTTTTTCATAGTCAGCATATAAGCCAAAGAATGTGGTTTATAATTATGATGTATGCAAGGATTTGTCTAGAAAGACACATTATGGTAAGGCCTACATCAAAATAAGATCAGAAAAACCTTTTCTAGTGGTAGCTATACATCACTAACCTACCAACAAAGGTACTAACTTCAACTTGCCTTGAGACTCAGCCCATGTCAAACAAGAATCCTCTTTTGAAGATTAAAATCAGGCAGCATTCACCAGCTCAGCTGGTGCTTTTTTTTGGAGACAGGCTCTCTCCCCATTACCCAGGCTGGAGTGCAGTGGCACAATCTCAGCTCACTGCAACCTCCCCCTCCTGGGTTCAAGGGATCCTCCCACCTCAGTCTCCCAACTAGCTGGGACTACAGGCATGTGGCATCTTGCCCAGCTAATTTTCATATTTTTTGTAGAGACAGGCTTTCACCATGTTGCCCAGGATGGTCTCAAACTCCTGGGCTCAAGCAATCCACGAGCCTCAGTCTCCCAAAGTGCTGGGATTACAGGCATGAGTCACTGTGCCCAGTCTAACCTGATGCTTAAATCCAAGTATCGAGTATGGTGGCTTCTCGAAAAGTTTTAAGTATGGAATTACCACATATGGAATATAGTCCATGGAAATTCAACTTGACTTGAATTTGAAATATATATCTATATATGCATACACACTTGTTTTATATGTGCACCATTCAAAGTTGGTGTTTATTGACAGGATGTTTCTATTACTCACATGAAAAAGAGTTTGTGAGGCTTTTAGGTACACCCACCTGCACTGCTTACCTTGCAAACTCACCCCAACCTCTTTCTTGCCTGTATGGATAGTCCTATTTACATTTCATATACCAGAGAAAGCCTAAGTAATTTGTTACTTTAAAAAAAAAAAGATGACATTTATTGGCAAGGCCCCAACATTATTAATTTATGAGAGAAGGCTATAGTAACTTATCCAAGAAGGGCACATGTCTTCTTCCCCGTCTTCCTTGACCACATTTGTGGCTGTGTTTCCTCCTTCCCTGAATGCTTAAGGCTATAGTAACTTATCCAAGAAGGGCACATGTCTTCTTCCCCGTCTTCCTTGACCACATTTGTGGCTGTGTTTCCTCCTTCCCTGAATGCTTAGTATCCCCATGATCCTGGAGGAAAAACGACTCATCTGCTCAAAGGTGAATGTTTCAGAGTATTTATTATTTGAGACCTGGCTGACTTGTATTTACAGCTTTTCCTGTGATTTTTGTTTTATTCAGAGTTTCCTGAGCATGATCTTTTTCATCTCTCCTGACTTGGCAATGATATTATTTCAAAGGAAATGTCCCCCCTCAAACACTACTTTCCTGATGAGTGCCTATTTGTCCTTAAAGTCCAAGTTAATAAGAAACCCCCTCATAGAAGCTCTTCAGGGTCCTTCTTTCCATCTCTCATTGGGTTAATCACTCGCATATCTGCGCTCCCAGGGTATCTCGACCCAGACATCTATGGCTGCACTTTCCCCACCACATTGCAATGTCCTTCCACTCAGAGAGGAGGGAACTGTGCACTTCCCTACTAGACTGTTGCTCTTCTCCCATGTAGAGAATTTTTTGTCTCTATATTATCTGCACATAAAACAATGCCAAGAACTAATAGATCCCCAATTAATGTTTGTTCAATGTTGATTATTTGAATTGTAACAGGTTGTCTATTATATTACTAGAGGAGCTGAGATTTAAATCCAGGCCTGTTGTATCCAAAGCACATGATATCTCCCCTCCAACATATGATCTGTGTATCTGTTCACTAAGCCTCATTTTTTTCTTCCTCCTGACCACACAACTAGAGTTAATCTTCCAGTCACAAATAAACAAAAGTAAAATATGCCACTTTAAGGCCTGGCTTCTAAAAATAACTCCTCCCAATCTTGTACCATTTATTTCTTCCTTTGTTTTCTAGCTAGATTTAGAAGACCCAATAGAGGAATCCAAGACCCTAGTAAGTGGCAGAGCCATCAGATAGAAAAAGTCTGGGCTACTGAGTCACCACATCGAGGAAGCTAACAATATCCTAGTAGAAATATTGTGTGAGCAAAAAAAGAATACTGTATGTTAGTTATTAAGCTGCTAAAAATCTTGAAGCTTTTATTCAGCAGTTAGCCTACCCTGATTAATACACTACCAGAATTATAATTTTTATAACCGTTTTCCGATTTTTAAAAGCTACATGTACACTCTAGAAAATTTAAAAATAGAAAATAATAAAGAAGAAAAAGAATATTCACTACTCAGAGATGAACATAGTTTCATATTTTTGTTATACATTATACATTTTATCAGTCTTTTTTTTTTTTTTTTTTTTTTTTTTTTTTTTTTTTTTTTTGAGACGGAGTCTCACGCTGTTGCCCAGGCTGGAGTGCAGTGGCGCGATCTCGGCTCACTGCAAGCTCCGCCTCCCAGGTTCCCGCCATTCTCCTGCCTCAGCTTCCTGAGTAGCTGGGACTACAGGCGCCCGCCACCGCGCCCGGCTAATTTTTTTGTATTTTTAGTAGAGACGGGGTTTCACTGTGGTCTCGATCTCCTGACCTTGTGATCCGCCCGCCTCGGCCTCCCAAAGTGCTGGGATTACAGGCTTGAGCCACCGCGCCCGGCCACATTTTATCAGTCTTAATGGGCAGCGGAGGAGTTAGATATAGTAGAGAGAACAAAGAGATGTTATTTAAAAGACTGAAATGGCAGTTTTCTTAGAGAAGAGCCCTATCTTTTGTTCCTTAATAAATTATTTCATTGTGAAGTGATGGTCCCCAGGATGTAGTATAGTAAGCAGAAGAATGGCAAAATTAAATTGTTTTGCCTAATAAGTAAAAGGATTTTGAGACTTTCTGGGAAATGAAAGAGCCAAAGAGAGAAGTGAGAGAGAAGCCAGGAAGAAGTTCTCAGTGTTGGGAATTCCCTAGAGGCATTCAAGAACAAGAATGTCTAGCATCTAGTCTTACATTGCTTGCCATGTGTCCTGCTATCCCATAATGCAAATCCCTTGCTGTGACATCCCTGGATGTTTAATGAATTCTCATCTATGTGAATGTTGATATGAGTTGTGTTTTAAGAAAACTGAGGGAAAGGGCAAGAAGTGAGAACATAATAGAAAGTAGAATCTCAGCAGGACTTCAGAGGAAGAGATGACAATGAAAAACATAAGACCCCCTCCCTCCTAAATAACCTTATGTACATTTGCCCAAACTTTTCATGTTTCTTTTCTAATACACTTTTAATAGCTGCATGCTATTGCAGCATATGACCACTCCGGCACTGACTTAACCCTCCCTATATGATGCATTTACATTCCTTTCAGTTTTTCACTGTTAAACATAGTTCCTCAGCAAACATCCTCATACATAAAATTTGGGTCCAGGCCCATTATTTCTCGGCTTAGTCAAGGCTCCCTTTGTTTAAAGAACAAAAAATCACTCAAATATATAGAAAAGAACTTAAGTTAAAAAGTGAAACTTAATATAAGGATCCGGGGTTATTACAAAAAACCCACAACCTTAGGTAATTAGCCTCATGAGGAACTGGAAACGCCGGATGTAAAATCACCAGAAATTGCCATCTCTGTCACTTCCCTCAGAAGACACTCATTTTCACTTTCTGCCTGTATCTGTGTGTATGAGAGAGAGATGCAATTTAAAATTCATATTTATATGCAATAAATAACAGATACACAGTAGGCTCTGATAGCAATCTCCAAATCCTTCTAACTAAGAAACTGCTAAATGTCACATAACTAACACAACTAGGTTTTTTTCCTTATGTGTTCTGTGTCTTATGCTTATACCTCCTTTTCCTACATACATTCTTATTCTAGGTCTTAGTCTGTGATGAAGCGAACTACTTCTTACTTTGAAAGTGCACCCAGTCATTCCTTACTTATCAACACCAGAAATGATACTCGCTTCTTCCACCCCATCTTTCTCACCCGAGTGCTTTGTCCATGTGGGATGATCCTTACATTTCACAAAAGCACTTTCTTCAGTTTCAGGGGGTGGGGCAGTGGCAGGGGTCTGCATCTTCTCCAAAATCCTATTTGCCTTTGATGCCCACATTGGGATCTGGAGTCTTGCAGGTTCTTGATTTCATCTCTGTTCCCTCCTATAATTTTTCAAGTCTTATTTGTGGTCTATGGAAATGTTTGCCTTGTTTTGAGTTCGGCAGGTACTTCCACATACCTTCTTATAAAACTTGTCTAGCATTGCTGTTTGTTTGAAGCAGAGAGGATGTGTCATAGCCTGAATTCATTGTGCTGTCCACTGATAACTCTTCCCTTCCTTGTATCTAGTGGCTTTCTCTCCTACCCAAGCTCACTGACATGCGAGTCTTTCCCTCAGGTCCAGAGAAAGGAGGCATAGGCTGGGTGATACTACAAAAAATGCCTCTTCGTAGCCTTAAGATAAATCCCTGGAGGTAGAATTCTGTCGCAAGGATATGAACACTTTAAAGTTTTTGGTATATATTATAAAATTGCCCTCTTGGATGGTTAAATCCAGTTATGCTTCTACTGGCATGAGATAGTAGCCAGCATTAGGTCCTCTTAGGAGCTGTGAGTAGTAATTGGCATTTATTCAACATTACCTCTGATGAGGTCAGAGTCCTGCATTACCTTCCTCTTTCATTATGGTCATCCTTCAGGGAAAGCAATGCTGACATAATAATGTGGCCCTTCCTGAATGTTGATCCCAGAGCTCTCTTCCTGATACTCTGCATTTTTGGACTGCCTTCATGTTCTTACATAAACGCAGATGGGCATATAGGATGCCTAGCCATTACTACCTAGAACCTGTGGTCTAAGTAGTAGTAGTTTAGTACAAATTTTACCAGAAAATCTAATACTAGCTCCAGGTTGCACAGCTTTCTAAAAGCATATAGGCATGTGTGTTAGTCCATTTTCTATTGCTATAAAATAATACCTGAGACTGGGTAATTTATAAGGAAAAAAGGATTATTTTGGCTCATGGTTCTGCAGGCCATACAAGAAACACGGTGCCAGTATCTGCTTTTGGTGAGGCCTCAGGAAGCTTCCAGTCATGGCAAAAGGCAAATGGGGAGCCAGCATATCATAGAGCAAGAGAGAAAGCAAGAGTGGAGGCAGGTGCCACCCTTTTTAAACAACCAGATCTCATGTGATCTAATAGAGTGAGGACTTACTCATTACCTTGCGGGCAGTATCAAGTCATTCATGAGGGATCTGCCCCTATAACCCAAACACCTCCCACCCTCAACATTTGAAGGTCACATTTCAACATGAGATCTGGAAGGGACAAAACACCCAAACCATACCAGCACGTGTTTATACATTTTTATTATTTATGATGTCTGGAATAAGCACTAGGGCCTTAAAAGGAATGTTGTGAGAATACTCAATGTCAAATTCGGGTGAAGTA
The DNA here is from genome assembly GCF_037993035.2 of Macaca fascicularis. NCBI lineage: Eukaryota > Metazoa > Chordata > Mammalia > Primates > Cercopithecidae > Macaca > Macaca fascicularis. Next base: position 117,624,333 of record NC_088379.1, read on the forward strand.
GCTTTCTAAAGGCAACGTTTATAACCACTCAAAGCAATTATGCTGGAATTTTAAAGGACTGTGTTTGGGATACAAGAGACCCGGTCAACTCCCACTGACATGTCCCCTAACCTGGCTGAGCCTTGTCCTGGACATGCAGAGCCAACGATCCACATCTTTATCTATAAGCAATTAGGAAGCAATATCCACTTAGCATACCCAGCCTGATAGCTCCTTGGTTTTGTATATAAAGAATGCATTGTGAGAATGTATTCTTTGTACTTTTCTCAACAAATAATAGTTATATATAAATTGGTGTCAAAGGGCCCATTTCCGCCAAGCTTTTATGGGACTGCTATTTGCAGACATCGTCTCATCAAATCCTCATAACACCTGAGCAAATATTTTTATTCTTCCCATTTCACAAATGAGAAAACTGAGGGTACTGACCTGACAAACAACCAGTGTAAATTGTACAGTGGAAGTTTGTGGCTTCTGCCTGTAGGCTCAATTTTCCCCTGCTCATGGTATTTGCATGTGGATTTTGTTTAAAAGCAAGTTCTTCTTGTCAGTCAGAATGCAGGTGGTGTGAACTCCACATTACCTTTGGGGGTGTCCATGTAACTCAGAGCAGACCAACCCATCTTCTGATCACAGAGAATGGTTCAGGGAAGGGCTCTATTAGAAGGGAATAACTCCTTCCTTAAGCTTGATATTCCCCTTACATTTTAAGGACGTTCAAACATCGTAATCACTCCTCTTTTCTCACTGAGTTCAAGAGGAGGTATACAGAGGTATCTAGTTCTTACAGTAGGGAAGAAAATACTGGGCATATTCCTAGGCCCAGCATTGGAAAATACGTATGCAACTCCATGTATTTTCTCAAGAGCTAGGTCTGTGGGAACGTAGAGTTCTGCTTTGTTTGGCCAGGGGCAGGCTAAGTAAACCCTTAGTGGGGGAAGGAAAGGCTGCAGGAAAGACTGGAGCCAGTCTAACACTGTCATAACCAGTGACTAATCTACAATATTCTCAAGTTATTATTAAACTCACTTAAACTCTAAGATTATCCTCTACATTATCTTTCACCAGCAACAAGAGTGATGTTTCGTATCTCTGCCTTATTGAGCCAGACAAGTACATGGCCCAATCAGAACTGATTCTCAAGTTTTTGCAGGGGGAATAGGGCAGAGGGGAGGAAGGCATGTGCTTTCCACAGGACTTGAATGGGAAAGGATGGAGCCGGTACATTTAGGGGCTGCCAGAGGAAGGCGGGCCAAGTCAAAGAGAAGAGCCAGGTCCTGCTGACATTGGATGAGTTCCTGAAACCAGTTATTCCTGAAGACCTCTCTATAATTTAGACTTCCAAATTGATTATCCAATAAATTTTATTTTTTGCTTAAGCTGGTTTGAGTTGGATTTTCAGTCACTTCCAATAAAAAGAGTTAATACACAGAAATTATCAAAAGGATATTAGGTAAAAAGGCATAAGGTTAATGTTATTGGAGCTTGGTGAAGGAAGTTCAGGCTTGGGATGAACTTCATGGAGAAGCTCTTACTTCGGATCAGCTAAAGACACGATCATTTGATAATTTGCGTAATGGGTACAATGTACATTACTCTGGTGGTAGATTAAAAGTTGAGACTTTACCACTATGTAATATATTCATGTAACAAAATTGCACTTGTACCCCTTATATTTATACAAATAAAAATTTTTTAAAAGACATACTCATTGAGTACTATTGTATACTAAGATATCAAAATGAATAAAATAAAGTCTCTATTTGCAAGTTATTTCCTGTTATTTAGTAGGGGAGGATGACCCCATAAAAGATAGTTTCCATGCTAGGTGGTAGGTTCAGCAGCACAGTGTTATGAAGGCACACAGTAAGAGCACATCGCCCATGCATAGATGCTGGAGGGAAGATTTGTCAGAAGATGACACCTGAACTGCTTAATGAAAGGTGAATAGAAGTTAGCTATGAGGAGATGGCAGGGTAGAGCTTTCCAGACAAAAGGAAATTAAGCTGCTCAGGCAGAAAAGTATAAAATAATATGATGTTGGGAGACAGAATGGTGCTGACTTTGGATTGTTGGGTCTTGAAGGATGAGGAGGAAGCTGTGAGCATATGGTATGTATCTAGAGCATATGGTATGTATCTAGAGCATCTGATTCACACAAGAGAGGAGCTGGAAACACACTAGAAAAGTACATTGTCATGAGACTGTAGAGAATCCTAAATGCCAAGATAGGCAATAAAATTTGACATTATAATAAGTGATAAGCTAAAACTGATGCAGTGCTTTCAGCAGAGAATTCTATGATTAAAAACAAAGTTTTAGAAAAAGCAATCTGGCAATAGTGTAGAGAACGAATTGGAAGATAAAATGCGAACTAGAAGACTAGTCCAACTGAGAGGTAATGAGTATCACTGAGGAAGCAAGGACCTGACCTGATGTAGTGGAAATGAAATGAGGATGGATAAAAGAAGGAAAGTTAACTATTAGTATTTACTCCAATTTTATAATGTTTGGCTTAAAAGTAGGCATCATGAAAAAAATTTTCTGCTCTCTTTGTTTGGTGGTTTATATATGAATATGTTTTTTCTCTATAGAGTTCATAAATTCCTCTAGAGCAGGGACCATGCTGGTTCTTTGTGTTTCTCTTGGTGCACAGTCGGTATTTAATCCATATTAGAGACTTTAATTGAATTCTCAAATTGGTTTTTGCTAGTTTTATTGTTTTTCATCTTCTTCAAATATGTGTCTATGTTTAATTGACAAAGTTATATTGTTTGCATTGTTTTAAGAGTCCATTTAAAAATGAATTCTCTTTTCCTGGACCACTGGTCCAGGAAAGAGACTGCACAGTGATTACATTGTTGTTTACCAAAGAACTATAAGAATATATATAATCCCATTTACCTGTTTGAGTCTCCCAAGGTGAAAAATGAGATTATTATTTTGAAAAACACCTGGATGCTGGGATAACTGGAGAGCCATATGCAGAACAATGAAACTGTATATCTTTCATCCTATATGAAAATTAACTGAAAATCTATTAAAGATTTAAATGTAAGACCTCAAACTGTAAGAATCCTAGGAGAAAACTTAGCAAAAACTATTCTGGACATTGGCATTGAGAAAGATTTTTTGGCTAAGTCCTCAAAAGCAATTGTGACAAAAACAAAAATTGACAAGTAGAGCCTAATTAAACCAAAGAGCTTCTGCACAGCATAAATAAATAAATTAAATTAAATTAAATCTATCAACAGAGTAAATAGACAACCTACAGAATGGGACAAAATATTCACAAACTATGCATCTGACAAAGGTCTAGTATCCAGAATCTGTAAGCATCTTAAACAATTCAACAAGCAAAAAACAAACAGTCCTATTAAAAAGTGGACAAAGGACATGCACAGATACTTCTCAACCGAAGACATCCAAGCTGCCAACTAACATATGAGAAAAATACTCAACATCACTGATCATCAGAGAAATGCAAACCAAAACCATAATGAGATATACCATCTCACACCAGTCAAAATGCTTATTATTAAAAAGTCAAAAAACAGCAGACACTAGTGAGGCTGTGGAGTAAAGGGAATGCTTATTCACTATTGGTGGGAATGTAAATTAGTTCAGTCACTGTGGAAAGCAGTTTAAAGATTTTTCAAAGAACTAAGAGCTGAACAACCACTCAACCCAGAAATCCCATTACTAGCTATATGCCCCAAAGAAAATAAATCATTCTACCAAAAAGACACTATGCACTCATATGTCATTGCAGCACTATTCACAATAGCAAAGACATGAAATCAAACTAGATGTCCATCAGCAGTTGATTAGATGAGGAAAATGCGGTACATATACACCATGGAAAGTTATGCAGCCTTAAAAAGAATGAAAGCATGTCCTTTGCAGCAATATGGATGCAAATGGAGGCCATTATCCTAAGCAAATTAATGCAGAAACAGAAATCAAATACTGCATGTTCTAACTTACAAGTGGGAGCTGAACATTGGGTACTCATGGACATAAAGATGGGAACAACAGACACTGGGGACTACTAGAGGTGGGGAGGAAGGGCAGGGGGCAAGGGTTGAAAAATAAACTATTGGGTACTATGCTCTCTTCTTGAGTGACAAATTGAATAATATACCAAACCGTAGCATCACACAATATGACCATGTAACAAATTTGCACATATACCCTCTGAATCTAAAATAAAAGTTAAAATTATTTTTTAAAAATACCTGGAGACTTCAGGTTAAAAAGACTGAGGAACAATTAGATAAGGGTCCTAATCTCAACAAGTACATAAGAGGGAAATGAAGATGACAGTATAACAATATAGATCATCCTCTTAAATTTAGGATTATAATATATTCTAAGGCCAGGGAATGTTAAAGTTTTAGGAGAAGAACCATGGTTTAACACATAAATAAGATGCTGCTCTCAAGTATATTTTCTTTTACCTAGCATTGTTTTTAATTAGGAGGACTGTTTAAAAGGAAAACTGATAGTTTAAAAAAAAAAAAAGTAAGCAGTGGTACCACTAACACTAACTTCAACACTGATAACTGAAGCCAACCCCTTGGCCTTGCTGCTGATAAAGATGTGAGGGCTCTGACCTCCTGACATATGTCCTGTTGATTAATGCAGTTCATGGAAGAATTGTCACTTCAACTGATGTCCTGAATTTCTACAGTTGATAGAACCATGGTTCTCAAATTTTAATGAACAGAAGACTTACCTGCACTATTTGTTTTACCAATTGCATACTTTATCCCCAGAGAGTCTAATTCAGTAGATCTGCAGTGAAAATCTATCATTGATCACATACCCTAGATGATTCTGAAGCAGGAGATCCACGGACCATGTTTTAATGATCACTTACTATCTAGGTTTTTTAGGACATAAACATCTGGATTCAGAGTGTGAATCTGACTATGTATATGAGCTACAATTGAGGTGTAGTGGCACAGATAAAAGAAATATTAATTTTGCTTAACGAAAAGGGAAGCAAAATAAGAGTACAAGGAATCCCTGAAGAGAAGATGATATTTGACCTGTGATTTAAAAGATGAGAAGAAAGCCAGGCACGATGGCTCATACCTGTAATCCCAGTGCTTTGGGAGGCCGAAGTGGGCAGATCACCTGAGGTCAGGAGTTCGAGACCAGTCTGGCCAACATGGTGAAACCCTGTTTCTACCAAAAATACAAAATTAGCCAGGCATGGTGGCAGGTGCCTGTAGTCCCAGCTACTCAGGAGGCTGAGGCATGAGAATTACTTGAATCTGGGAGGCGGAGTTTGCAGTGAGTTGAGATCATGATGCCACACTCCAGCCTGGGCAACAAGAGCAAAACTCTATCTCAAAAAATAAACATAAAAAAAAAAGATGAGAAGAAATTTTCCAACTGGGAAGGAGCAAAAAGAGAAAGAACAAGGAGTAAGGAAAGTGCCTGCAGAAGAAATGGCAGGTCAGATGGCAAAATATGAAACCACAAGGACAGACTTGGGCCACTTTATGCAGAGTTTTGTATTCTGTGAAGCATAATTTATCCTGTGGGCTGTTGGTTCCCAAATGAAACAGTTGCACCAGAAATCTTCTGAGGCATTTATTAAAATTCCCAGGGTCTCCAGCAGAGCTACTAAATCAAATTGCTGTGAGATCTGAGTAACTGGAGTTTTAAGAAGGGTTCCCAGACACTCTGATAAGCAGCCAGTATAACTACTGGTAGCCAAAGGGCTTGTCATATAAGGGCTCTAAGCATCTAAGTCCTTCAGAGAATGCAGCATCCGAGAGTTGTTGTCAGGAATGATCCAGCAAGGGGAAGAAGTAAAAGTCAAGACATTCCATAGCCAGAAATAGGTTAGCACCAGAAAATTTCCATAGAGAAAGGCATAGATGACAAAGATGTGAGTTGGGTAGATGAGCTGAACTATAAAAGCAGAAGGTATGGACACAGAAGGCAGTTTCTGGAAATAAAGGCAAAGTACAACAGAGAGTTGTCCTATGCGAGATGAGACAAAGACAGACTTCTGATGAGTATGAGGTGCTGCCAGAGACAGCTTAACAGCAGCCATCCTTAATCTAGCTGATACCTTTCAGCTGGAGTTGAAAAGGTATCCAGTTCAGTCAGCAGTTGAAAAGACAAAGCCAGGAAAACATCAGGAAAAAATATCAGAGTTGGAGTTTGAACATTATGGTTCAATAGAAACTACAGAAGTAGATGGCATTGCTGGAGAGGTAAAAACGGACTTTTAAGGGACAGAGTAGATGTTTTAAAAGGCATTGAATTGGCAAGAGGAGGAGGCAGTAACATAAACTGTCTTCATTTTGTAAACACATGGGATGTAGGATTGAACTGTTTCCATTAATCTAAGCATGCAGCACTGTTCTTTAAACTTCCAGTAGATGGTGCCATAGTTTTGGAAAATAATAAAGGTAAACAAAGCCAATAATGTTACATTTAAAAACCTTGTTTTATGTTAACTTAAAAAAAATAGGATTTATAAATGTAGATTTAGAAAAGTAGAGATTTTATTTCTTCTACAGGGTTACAGCCTGCAAAGTGACCATCTTGTAGACTGGCAGCATGCCTCCCGCAAAGACCAGAGACAGGCACTTCACAGGATGATTGCTTGGAGTGCAAGTGTTATGCTGAACAGGTTGGATAAACATACATATTCTACAGGCACAGGGGGAGCTATAAATATTCGTGAGGGTGGTCCTGATACATATTGAATGTCACATGCATATTGAACAAACACGCATGTAACATGACCCATGTTCACTTTGGGGTGGAGACTTAACATTTAAATGTATTTACAATTAGGCTCTATAAATCAAAAGGTCCTTTCAGGGCAGGAAGGTGTACAAGTGCACAATCTCTATAAACTGCCCAGAACCAATCCATGGTCCATGATCTTCTGATCAGGAGAAAGTTATTGAAATCAGTCTCTTATCCAATCAAAGCTATAGCTATGGCTGGTGGAACAGGGAGTGGGTGGAACCGGGAGTGGGGGTCAGAATCTGGTAGAGGTGCAAATTGTTTTAATATTGCTTATCTCGAAGCCAGTGCTTGTTTAGCTGCCAGAGAAAAAGAAAAAAATTACTTTATTATTTAAGTGTAGGGGGTGCGTGAACTAATCCTTGCCTGGCATGGCCTTAGGTCCTGTTTGTATCATGGTGTAATATGGTATCTTATTGCCACAAAGTTTGTTCTGTCAGTCTGATGATCTCTATTTTACCACTAATGCTGATCAGTTGTTCTGCCTAAACCATAAAAGGGAGGGTTTAATGAAATATGTCTGACTTTCCATTCCATCATGGCTGGGAACTCAGTTTTAAGGTTTTCCTGGAGTTCTCTTGGGCACAATGGGGGTTTGTTCAGTTGGTGGGGGAGGGGGGATAGGATTTTATTTTAAGTTTATATTAAAAAGTAAATAAATAAATAAAACTTATAAGGAATGACTAAAGCCAAATTAAGATAACATATCAATACCTGAAGGCTTATTTATTGTTCAAGACTCATATTCTCAGAATTTTATACTCCACTTTAGTGTTAATTTGTGACCAATAAATTGCATAATTTATTGGTCACAAATTATGCAATTAGATGGTTCACATGATCATCAAAACCACAAACAATATAAAAACTCTGAAGAATATGGAATATGGCTGGCAGTTTTAAAATGTTCATTTGCTATAAAAAAGCTAGCCACTTTCGTAGTGTTATGACTTTCATGAGTTCTAAGCACTTTTGCCTTCAGAGCCCCTTCCTTCATTGAAAAGAATACACATACACACACACACACACACACATGCACACACACACACATGCACATACACAATTGTATTTTGTGACTGCTTTGGTATACACTTTAATTATTGAATTAGAAATAAAATTCATATATTTTTGTGGGCCCCTAAAAATATTGTGGGCACTATGCACTTTGTACAGTGATTAAGTCCACACAATGGATGTCTAGCTACCATAAAAAATGAAACTTAAATAGAAAGTAAAACTAGAGGGAGACAATGACTTTGAGGGTAAGTTGTCCATGGTGAAATGGAAATTCCTTGCAAGTTTTATGTGCTATCTTAAATTATATCCAAATACTACAAAAGATGTATTTTAAATAACTTATCAGGGAAAAAGAAGAAAAACAAAATTTCTTACCTGATTCATTGGTTAATGGATAAGGTAATATTGCAGAGTTGCCTTGTCCCTGAAAATTATTACCCAAAATTTACTGCTGAAAGACGCAGAATTAAGTATGTCATGAGATATTGATCAAGTGCAGTTCCAACAGGAAGAAGAACCAATTTATGGAAAGGAATATTTTTATTTTGAGAGTTTTAAGTTTCTTTTTTGTAAAGAGGGGAAGGATGGAAACAGAAGAGAGCTGCTATTATTTTTCTTAGTTTCTAATTTGGAAAAAGGAAGTGTATGACTGCAACATTTGAGAGTCTAAAATTTTAAGTAAGGGCCTACATAGTACAATAATAGCAATCTTAAATATAATCCAAAATCAAGAGTCAGAGAGAGCTGGAGAGTAGGAGGGACTGGTAATAGGGATTCCTGGAGAAGCAAGGAGAGACATTCTAGGGCATTCTGAGAGATATAAAGTGAGATGAAGCAGCTTTGGGTGTCTGCAGACCAGGAATCATGGTCAAGGATCAAAACTTGGGAATAGGGGCCACCCTCCTACTGGGCGATGACTTTGAACACCATCCTTGCTGTGAAAATTGCTTAAATTTAACCTGTATCCTATGATTTTTGCTAGACTTCAAGTATTGATGGGGAATGTTTTAGCTTTTAATTTGTCCTTAATCTTTTACATATTAAAATAGTACTTCTGCAAAAGCTTTATGTTGTCAAACAAAAGAGTTCTTTATTCAAATTGTAGTGGCATAATTTGCCTTTTTAAAAAACTCTGATTTTCTTTCAATGTTTATACTTTATAAAGATAAGGGGGAGATGTTCATTTATCTAGTTGATTTTCACCATAATGTCTGTTTTTACGAAAGAGTTTGTATGTCCTCTTTACCCCATGAGAGATGGAGAAGGAGGGGGTGGGGGTTGGGGGTAGGATATTCAATGAGCACTTTGCACAGGGAAGACAAGCAATATGAAATTTTTATGGACCTCCAAACAATCCTGACCTTTGGCAGTTCCACTCTGACATAAATAAGTGTAAGGCAAGTCATATAGCAATTAACATTTGCCTTCCATTCCATCAAGTTTGCACTGAAACCATCATGGAGAGTGAATTCCCGATAGGCAGTCATTAAGAGAGGCAGTACAGAGTTTAGAATCCTATTGCATGGGTTCAGATCTGGTCACTGCTACTTAATGGCTGTATAATCTTCGGCAAGTGACTTAGCTTCTCTAAGCCTCAGTGTCATTATCCATAAAAAGGAGATAATTCTAATACCTGCATTATAAATAATAATGAGGATTAAATGAGATAATCCATACATCAAAATTAGGTATTGGCCATATTACTTGCTATTCCAAGAAACAGCACTCAGGACACGTCTGTTAAGGATGGCCAAGGCTCTGTGTGTCACATAAAAAAGAGCTGGGGGTAGAGCAGTAACCCCAAGGCCTCTGCCAAAAGCAACTTGAAAGTTAAACTCATGTTTTTGTCCAATGGCAGTGAACAAGAAATAAAGGTCAACAGCCATTTCCTCTGGAATCTGGCTTGTGATGTGACATCCGGGAATTGGCCCAACTTGTGGGTAGAAACAAACAAATCTTCCTCCCTACAAGCTTTTATACCTACCTTTATTCTAACCTTCATTTCTACCTAGGCCCCATTCCTCAAAAGTTTATAAAATAACTGCCTTGTGTAAATTAGCATTGTTCAGGTGCAATCCTAAATAACAATGATGCGTATTTCTATTTCTACTATAGTTTTTTGTGACAATGATAAAGACATGCTCTGTCCTGAAATAATAGGTGACCTTTGATTTTAAAATTTGGCCCTTTCTCTTTCCTTCCACAGACCACTTCTTATTTCATAGTACATTACTATATTATTATTTACAAAACATTCTCAGTCAGTATTTGTTTGATTCAAAATCCTGTGAAGAATAAATTTAAGGGTCCCATAATTCAGTCCTACATGTATTCCACTGCACATAATTCGTTTCAAACAAAATGGAAAAATCCCCATTCCCACAAACTCATCGCTCTTTCTAAGTGAGAATGGCTCATTTCATCTGTGTCCTTAAAGCAGTTCAGAGATGAAAAATCAAGGAGCATAAGAAATGAAGCCTGTCCCACAATTAGGATCCAGTTCATACTCACTGGGACTACTTGGAGAATTTTCTGATATCCTTTGTCTCAAGCCTCGCTTCTATCCCTTCATTTCTGCTGCACACCACCTAAATTGAAGTTGCCTAGATATTCATTCTGTAAATTATTCATTCTCTCTCTCAGTATGAGTAGCCTGGCAATGCCAGACAAAAAGAAAAAAAAAATGTCTTCAGAAATACTACGAATGTTTTAGTACAATCTAGCAAACGCTTTGATTTACTCGTTGATTCAAAAAAGATTCATCAAGTAACCTCTATCTTTCAGGCATTGTGGTAGATACTGCTTATAGAGTGATTAAGAGGACAGACGTAGTCCTACCTTTGTGAGGCTTACCGTTCAGTGAAAGAATAAGACATGAGAAAAACAAACACACATACACACACACACATATAATTACAGATTACAGTGATAAAAAAAGAAAAGAGAGTCATCTATGATTATAACGAGGAAGCACCCAATTCACGCTGAGGGATCAGAGACAACTTCTCTAAAATAGGATATGTAATTTAAGGCCTAAGAGATGTACAGGAGTTAGCTAGGAGAAGATTTGGGGGAAGTTATTCTAAGCAGAACATAGCAGTGTTCCTAGAACAACAAAGAGCTTGGCGCATTAAGAAATTGAGCAAGTCCAGTGTGGTGGAGCTTAGTGAGCAGTGGGGAAGATCATCTAAGATGGACCCAGCGTCATGTAACTTCTCTGGATTTTTGTTAAAAATCCATAATGCCTAACTCAAAAAAGCATATTGCTATATATTATAATTTACAATGCAAATTTGAATTTCAAGTTCCAAGCAAAATTATACAAATAAGCATCTTCCTGGCATTAACCTGGCGTGTTCCACAGTCTCCCACATACCACTCCCCTACACCCTGTCCCTGCTAAATAATGGGTACCTCTTTTAACCAAATTTCTCAAGTGATCTAAACTTAGTAGAATACCAACATGAAACCATATTTTTCTCCTTTTAACCATGCTCTATACAATCTCTCTTTCCTATTTTTTAATATCTTGAGCAGATTACATAGGCTGGGGGTTACTTTCAGTTATTAATTTCTAGCCTAGTCTAATCTGATTTTTAAAACTTCAATCTTGATCCAATTTTATGTTGATTTTTTTTTTTTTTTCCTCCAAGCACCAACCAAATTTGCCCTCAGTGATTTGGGAAGAAGAAAGGCAAAATTTGCTCATTCACTCCTCCTCACCTGGGTTTCTTTATTCTCCAGTGCATTGGTGAGAGAGAGATGGGGCCCAAGTTCTCTAGTCTGACAAAACAGACTCTTCATAGTCTAGCCCTACCAAGCAGAATCCGAATATCATGAAAAAGCAGAGCATGTTTTCCCCGGTCAGGCCTAAGCTGGAACACAAGAGAACCCTAAATTAGATAAGAATCCTAAATTATGATATTATCCTTGATTGGGATTTTTATTGGCTAAAACAAGGCCTCCTTGTGATTGAAGGAACCAGAATGCTATTATACCTGCCAAATATTTCATCCAGGAAAGGAAGAGTCAATCCAAAAGCAGGTTTAAAGGGAAAGAATAGAAAATAATTTTCTCACTACACAGTCCAGCTTGTCTGATAAAATTGCTGTACAAGTTATAATGTGTTTTGAAGCAGATATATAAAAAGAGCTATAAAGTCAACAGAGCTGAAATTACGTAGAAAGTGAAAGCCATCTGTTGACTATATCAAGGCCAGTTAAAATCCCTAGTCTGCTCAGGGCTTGTATGAAATAAATAAATTAGGTAGTACAATTATCTGGACAAGTCATGAGAACCTTCCCACACACACACACACACACACACACACACAAATGTGTTACACTTATTCCTCTTTATTTTATACTTTTCTGTTTAAAACTTAACAGAATTATAATTTTTTTTTTTTTTTTTAGTTTTTGCTTTTGTAGTTTCTAAAAGCCTCAGCAGATCCTGCAGAGTATGAGATTAACTTTAAAAGCAAAAGTTATTCTATGTTGTGGAAAGACACACATGACCAGTATATGAAGTGGCCGTGCGTGTCCAGTAAGCCCGACTAAGCTCTACAAGCCTTATTTTTTCTATGTACAGTCTATTTTCTATTGCTTCCCAAAAGCAGGACAAGGAAAACTTGTCTATCTTTTAGAAGGTCCTTTACATTTTATAATTTAAATCTTCTTCATTTTGTTTTTCAAAATATGTACGTCTCTTTTTGAGATAGTGTCTCACTCTGTCACCCAGGCTAGAGTGCAGTAGTGGAATCACGGGTCACTGTAGCCTCGACTTCCCAGGTTCAAGTGATCCTCCTACCTCAGCCTCCCAAGTAGCTGGGACCACAGGCACGCACCACCACACCTGGCTGGTTTTTTGTTTTTCTTTTATTTTTTTGTAGAGACAGGGTCTTGCTACATTGCCCAGGCTGGTCTTGAACTCCTTGGCTCAAGTGATCCTCTCACCTCGGCCTCCCGAGTGCTAGGATTACAGGTATGAACTACTGCACCCAGCCTAAATCCCTTCTAAAGAGATAGTGTTTTGTTTTGTTTTGTTTTTTTAATGGTCAGAAATTCTCTTATCAAGAGAGATATAAGACCTATATCCCCTCCTCAAAATCTGGGTGGGTTTGCGACCCACCTTTAACCAACAGAAGGCAGCACAAGTGGCATTTCATGACTTCCCAGTAAGGTCAGAAAAGACAATGCAGCTTCCATTTTAAATACTGAGATAATCACTTTTGGAGCCCTGGCTCCCCTGAGGTTGCCATACTTTGAGGAAGCCCAGGCAACGATAAGAGGCCATATGTAAGTATTTCAATTGACACTTCTACTAATGTCCCAGCTGACAAATAACATTAACCACCACATAAGTGAATGAAGATACTTCCAGATGACTCCAGCACCCACCCCTTGAGTCACCCCCAACCTGCAGATCTTCTCAACCGAGACCCCAGACTATGAGCAGAGATGAGCCAGTTGAACTAGGCCTTCTCCAAATTCCTGATCCACAGAACCCATGGGCATAGTAAAGTGTTTATGATAAGCTGCTAATTCTAAGACAATAGAAATTTGGCAAAATATTGACTGGCCTGGCTAATTCCTAGAATTCATAAGCTCTACCAGTCTCTTTATCCTACAGGTCAAATTTTCCCATATATATCTTTTGTGGGTTGAATTGTGTTCCCGCCCCCCAAATTCATATAAAGTCTTAACCCCTAGTACTTCAAAATGTGACCTTATTTGGTGATAAGGTCTTTTTTTTTTTTTCTTTTTTTTTTGGGGGGGGGGGATGGAATTTCACTCTTGTTACCCAGGCTGGAGTGCATGCAATGGTGCTATCTTGGCTCACTGCAACCTCCTCACCCCCTGGGTGCAAGCGATTCTCCTGTCTCAGCCTCCCAAGTAGCTGGGATTATAGGCATATACCACCACCACACCTGGCTTATTTTTTTATTTTTAGTAGAGACGGGGTTTCACCATATTAATAAGGCTGGTCTCGAACTCCTGACCTCAGCTGATCCACCTGCTTCGGCCTCCCAAAGTGCTGGGATTACAGGAGTGACCCACCATACCCAGCCTTGGAGATAAAGTCTTTCCAGAGGTAATAAGTCAAAATGAGTTCATTGGGGTGGTCCATAATCCAATATAACTGATATCCTTATACAAGGTAGAAATTTGCAAACAGAAAGCCATTGATCATCAAGATAGCCATCTACAAGCCGAGAAAAGTCCTGGACAGTTCCTTCACTGACAGCCCTCAGAAGGAACCAACCCTGCCAACACCTTAACTTTAGACTTACTGCCTTCAGAACCGGATGCAATAAATTTACATATTTAAGCAACCACTTTGTGGTACTTTGTTTCAGCATCCCGAGAAAACTAATTTAGCATCCAAGCTAGGGCCAGCAGGCAAGGAGGAGTCTCAGGGGCCAGAAACAGATAGAAGTTAGAAGGAAGCAAATATTATAGAGTGTCATAATCTATTGTTGGAACTGGATCAATGTGTGAGTATCATCTACAGTGTAATTCCACCAAGTGGTCTGCTGCTTATTCCTGCTATAGTCAGGATCTTACTAAAGCAGCCATTCTATCCTTAACCAGCTCTGTTAGCAACTCATTTAGTAAGTCAAAATCATGTTTGGGATCAAACACACTGGCTTAATCTACTTCACATAGGATAGTCACTTTATATTCTCAAAAAGCTGTCTGTTTCTCCTGAGTATTTAGCAAAAGAATCATGCTCAGGCTCTTGCAAACATTCCTTAAATGATGTGATCCCATGTCCTTTCACCACCAAGCTTATTCTTTTCTGAATTTGAGTCCATTTATGCCAAAACAAGAAATAAATGTGCTATAATAAAAACTGTCTAGGCCAAGCACGTGGCTTATGCCTGTAATCCCAGCATTACGGGAGGCTGAGGTGTGTGGATCATCTGAGGTCAGGAGTTTGAGATCAGCCTGACCAATATGGTGAAATCCCATCTCTACTAAAAATACAAAACTTAGCCAGGCATGGTGGCGCATACCTGTAGTCCCAGCTATTGGGGAGGCTGAGGCATGAGAATCGTTTGAACCTGGGAGGGGGAGGTTGCAGTGAGCCAAGATCATGCCACTATACTCCAGCCTGGGCGACAGAGTGAGACTCCATCCCAAAAAAAAAACTGTCTAGCACTACCATTGGCTACTTTCTAAGGTGGTGATTTTACTGTTACTGAAAAGAGTTTTGAAGACTCATTCAAGGATGCTATAGAGAAATTACTAAATCAAAGAAGAGATTATGCTGGTTGTCCCTAAAGACACCTGTCTGTTACATGATCTTATAAAAATGTAGACACCTGAGACTCAGTTATATTCTCTTATGAACTACATAATAGATGAAGGACAAAAGGGGCACACAATAAAAACTGCAATAATGGTATATTTTAGTAAGCCTTCACAGAAGAGGACACCTGCAGGAAAAAAAATAAGAGCATTCTGAATAAGAAACAAGCTAGTTGTTTATCATAGCATCTCACTTACCTTCCACTTAGATAAGCTAGGTATTTACTTAATCCTATGGGTACAGATGCTCATGAAAATATTTCTTAAAAAACATTTTATGAAATTAGATGTACCTGCCTGATTCTTTATATGAATATTGAAATAAGAAAGCTCATAGGAAGATTTCTTTCATGTGGTTAGCCCTATGACATGTTCATACAAACCTGTCTACAGGTCAATCTGAAATATGGTTCCTTTTAGTATAATCTATTTGAACAATGATTTTATTCTTGAATAAATAATAAAAAGGCCAAAAGAAGGTTTTCTGTGCCTGACCCAATGCACAACTTGGTTGCATTTCCCAGCTGTCCATCTCCCTGCTATTTTCTTTGGCAATGCTGCTGAGCAAGAAAACTTGTCTACAGACTAGGAATTCTGAAGACTCTCTGTGCCTGCATCCAAAGTTGTTTTATTCTAATCATAGAGTTCATAAGGAGCTTGACCTATGACAGTTGCTATCAAAAGAGCAAATACAGAATATTATCCCCTCAATGGACCAACATTGCAACCACAATCTTGTTTTTACTCTGGAGTTAGGGGCACCTTCCAATTTACGTGCTCTTTACACTTTGAAAATACCCTAGAGAAGAGCAGGGGTGGAGGTGAGGGAAAAAGAGTTGCTTAAAAGCAGTGAAGGGCACTTTTGCAACTTTATACAATTCCCCAAAGAGTGGCTTCACTCCGTACCCCAAAATAAATTTAGGTTTAACATCAAATATTTACATTAAAAAAAATAAAATGTCCACAAAAAAGAGGAAATATTTTTTAATCTTAAAAGGGAAAATGCCTTCATAAGCATAATCCAAAACCACAAAAGCCATAAACGTAAACTTATAAATCTAACCTTATAAAATTGTAAACCCTCCGCATGACGATAAACTAACTAAACTAAACCGTTGGCAACAGGACACAAACAGACCATTCACAGAAATTAAAATAAGTGGCAAACATTAAAAAATTATTTTTTATTTTAAAAATGGAAATAAAAATGACAAAATTGCATACTTATCAGATTAGCATTCCTTTTTTTAATTTGATAAAACCCAATGATGTCATGAGTTCATACACAATTAATGAAACAATACATTGTTGCAAAATTTTTGAAAGGCAATTTAGCAATATCTATCTTTGATGTGTTTCATCAGTTTTGGGAAAGTACTGCCATTATCTACAGGCCTACTTTGTTTTGTTACACTTCATTTTATTTGCAGTTCACAAATATTGTGATTTTTACAGATTGCAGGCTTCTGGCAACCCTGTAGATAGCAAGTCTATCAGTGCCATTTTCCCAAAAGCATGTGCTCACTTCATGTCTCTGAGTCACATTTGGAAACTCTCACAATATTTCAAGCTTTTTCATTACTAATATATCTGTTATGGCGATCTGTGATCAGTGATCTTTTACGTTACTATTGTAACTGGGGACACCCTGCACCATGCCCATATAAGACAGCAAATTTAATTGGTAAATGTTGTGTGTGTCCCCACTACTCCACCAACCAGCGGTCTCTCTCTCATTCTCCCACCCTGGCCTCCCTGTTCCCTGAGACACAACAATATTGAAATTGGCCAATTAAAAAACCTACAGTGGCCTCTAAGTGTTCAAGGAAAGGAAGATCACACATTTCGTACTCTAAATCAAAAGCTAGAAATGATTAAGCTTAGCGAGGAAGGCATGTCAAAAGCTGAGATGAGGGGAAAGCTAGGCCTCTCTACCAGGCAGTCAGTCAAGTTATGAATGTAAAGGAAAACTATGAAGGAAATTTTTCAAATATTGGATTATCTTAAAATTAATAATTTTTCTCTCTCAAAAGACACTAGTAACTAGTAACTTTTAAGAGTGAAAATACAATTCATGGAGTGAGATAAGATACTCACAATGTATGTATCTGGCAAAGTACTAATATCCCGAATATATAGGGAACTCCTACAAATTAGTAAGAAAAAAATCAGACACCCCAGTAGAAAGACGAACAAATGGCCTGAATAGGCATTTTACAGAAGAGAATATCAAGATGGCCAATTAATTTTGGGGGCTGAAGTTCATTACTTGTCAAAGAAATACAAATAAAATCACAGTGAGGTGCTACTACACACCCACACACCTGAGACTTTCATATACTGCTGGTGACAGTATAAATTGGTATAACTTTTAAAACTCTTTAGCAATTTCTACTAAAATTGCATATATACATAGGCTGTGACTCAACAGTTCCACTCCTGTATATAAACCCAAGAGAACTGTAAACATATATTTACCAAAGAACATATACTAGAGTATTCACAGTAGCACTATTGATGCCAATGTCTGAATGTTTGTGTCTCTCAAAAATGTATATACTGAAACCTCATCCACAATGTGTTGATATTAAGAGGTAGGGCCTGGCCTGGCGCAGTGGCTCAAGCCTGTAATCCCAGCACTTTGGGAGGCCGAGACGGGCGGATCACGAGGCCAGGAGATCGAGACCATCCTGGCTAACACGGTGAAACCCCGTCTCTACTAAAAATACAAAAAAAAAATTAGCTGGGCGAGGTGGTGGGCACCTGTAATCCCAGCTACTCGGCAGACTGAGGCAGGAGAATGGCGTGAACCCGGGAGGCGGAGCTTGCAGTCAGCTGAGATCCAGCCACTGCACTCCAGCCTGGGCAACAGAGCAAGACTCCGTCTCAAAAAAAAAAAAACGAGGTAGGGCCTTTGGGAGGTCACTAAGTCAGGAGGGCAGTAAATGGAATTAATGCCCTTGTAAAAGATGCTGTGAGAGTTTGTTTGCCCCTTCCACCATGTGAGGACACAAAGGAAGCACCATCTATGAGAAACAGGCCCTCACCAGACATCAAATCTGCTGGCACCTTGATCTTAGACTTTCCAGCCTCCAGAACTGTGAGTCATGCATTTCTATTGTTTATAAATTACACAGTCCAAGGTATTCTGTTATAGCAGCCCAAAGGGACTAAGACAATCAGTGAGAGCTAATACCTGGAAACTACATATAACTGGTTTTCCAGTTATTATTTCTCAGCTCCAAAACTATCATTCTGTACTCTGCTTTGTAACGTCGAGGCTGGAATTCTGCAAACGTATTTCTACTTTGCCAGATAAATCTATGTTGGGTTCTACCAAGGGAAGTGCTAAAGAGAGACTGGAAGGCTTGCCGAGGGAGAAGGAACTAGATTCCTTCCTGTTTTGCTTTCTGCTTCTGTCAGCATCATTACAACAATGGTTCTTCACTCCGGCATTGGCAATTGGTTGCGGTGTTCAGTTTTTCCCACACTCTCAGAGCCAGTCTCCTCATCCCCCTCAGAGGAATCTGTACCATCTGGGATCCTTGGGGACCCCTTTTACAAGGTCCCAAGGCATCAGCACCCCCTGAGCCACAACCCCTCTTCAGAGATCTTGATTCCATCTCCATAGAACTTCTCCTCTCAACTTCTAGGTTCTAATGATCTTAACTTTCCCCTTTGTCCACAAGTCTGACAGGTGCTTCCTGCAGTTAATTGTCTTTGTATTATCTTAGTGTTTCCTTTTCCCCTTTCAGTCCTCCAACACCTATTTAACCAATCCTTTATATTAATTTTTTTCCTTTAAAATAATTGGCATGTTTATAGCCCATCAACAGTAGAATAAAGTATAAAATATTCTCAATGTGGAATAATATACATAAATGAGAATAAATGATCTACTATGCCTAATGACATGGATAACTGTCATAAACAACGATGAGTGAAAAGAAGTCAAACACAAAAACAGTATATAATGTATGATTTTCTTAATATAAAATATAAAAACAGGTAAAACTGATGTACAATGTTTAGAAGTCAAGACTGTTACTCTTGTTGGGGAAGGTGGGAGGCTTCAGTGCACAAAGAGGGCTTCTGCAATGCTGATAATATTCTTTGTCTTGGTCTGGCTTTCATGACACAGAAGTGTTCAGTTTGTGAAAATTCATTCAGTTTTGCAAGTATAATTTGATTTTCTGTCCATTTATCATACTACCAAAAAATATTTAAACAATAATGCAGCTATAAGTTGTAAACTAATGTTTGCGGTCAAACTGGACATTGACAGTAACTCTCTTTATGTCATAAAAACATTTTTATATATTCAAAAAAGTGAAAGAATCATGAGTAATTTATGTTTTTAAAAATTAAAATGGTTTAAAAATAAAATATTACACAAAAATAAGCACAGTACTTTCTCTTAGCACTCTTTTACTTAGTGCATCACATTTGTTTTTATACTCATGTCATTTCTTTTATAAACTATAATGTGCCAACTAAAACATGTCAAACCTGTAGTGCACCCAAGCTAGTTGTATCACCACAGTTTTATAAGGATATGAGAAAACTGGAGATAATTTAAGAAATAAATCGTAAATTTATTCTTGAAAACCTGTCAACGCTTTAGTTCTTGACTCCTATCTTCCCTTTCAGAATATAGGCCCTAATATCTACTAAAAATCTACAGTATGCTTTTTATCCACTTTAATTTTAGCTTTTCATATTCTTTTCCCATATTCCACCTGCTTGACTGTACTCGGTACGTCTTCAGTCTCCCAGATGCATTCGCTCTATTGTACTGGACTGTTTGGAGGTTTGTTTGTTGTTTTTATTTTTTTCTATGGCAATTCATTCTGGATACCATAATCTCATTGCAGACCAGATTTTTCCACAGTGTTTCCATACTGGACTGGACTGTTTTTTGGGGTTTTTTGTTGTTTGTTTTTTTGTTTCTGTTTTTCCTATGACAATTCCTCCTGGATACCATGATCTGATTGCAGGCCAGATTTTCCCACAGCATTTTCCTGAAGGGTCGTCCATTCAATATCTTCCCTATGACCGTTTCCAAGTCCTGGCCCTTCCTGATCTTCCAGGTCCTGCCCTCTCGTGAGATTAAAAAAAAAAAAAAAAAAAAAAAAAAAAAAAAAAAAAAACCTTCCAGAATAGAATGTTCACAAACTGAACACACCTGTAAAATAGGAAGCCAGATCAAGATGCAGAATATTACCAGTGCACATGATGGGGTAGATCACACAAAGACTGCATGAGAATCTGTGAAAATTATTTATTCATTCAATAGATATTTCAGGGTGTCTACAATACCAGTCACTCTCCAGGTCCTAATGCTTCCCTGGAACTTAATGAGACCAAATTTTCAGTTCTGACTCTGCTACTTTCTTTTTTTTTTTTTTTTTTTTTTTTGAGACGGAGTCTTGCTCTGTCACCCAGGCTGGAGTGCAGTGGCCGGATCTCAGCTCACTGCAAGCTCCGCCTCCCGGGTTTACGCCGTTCTCCTGCCTCAGCCTCCCGAGTAGCTGACTCTGCTACTTTCTAACTATTTGATCTTGAATACATTAGCTAATCTTTCTGAGCCTCAATTTCTTTATATATAAAAATGCAGTAAAGCATTTCTAAAATGTCATAATCACCACAGGAAAATCAAAAAAACCTTGTGGAGAAAATACAGGTTGTGGTGGGAAAGACACAGACAATTCTAGTTAGCACAGTTAATTGAACATTGTATTAGTCCGTTCTCATGCTGCTATAAAGAACTTCCTGAGACTGAGTAATTTATAAAGAAAAGAGGTTTAACTGACTCACAGGTCTGCATGGCTGGGGAGGTCTCAGGAAACCTACAATCATGGTGGAAGGCACCTCTTCAGAGGGTGGCAAGAGAGAGAATGAGCGCCGGGAGGGGAAATGCCAGACGCTTATAAAACCATCAGATCTCGTGAGAACTCACTCACTGTCACGAGAACAGCACAGGGGAAACCACCCCCATGATTTAATTACATCCCACCAGGTCGTTCCCATGACATGTGCAGACTGTTACAGTTCAAGGTGAGTTTTGGGTGGGGACACAGCCAAACCAGATCAAACATCTATTTCTTCTGTTTTCACAAATCCCACAAAAATGGAGAAAAAAAAGAGAAGAGTTAAAAGGCAGTAAAGTACATGAAAAAAAAAGATAAACGGACAATAGCAGGTGAGAAATATCTCAACAAATTTAGTGGAAAAGAAGATAGAGCAGAAGTAACTAATTTAGCAGTGTAACCTCAGGGTCCACAGAGTGAGAAACTAGTAAAGCCAGCCAATGTGTTATCTGGAGGCTTGAGGCTAGGACAGCAGAGTTCCTATGGGAAGTAGCAGTGAGGCTCAAGCTGAAACCAGGGCCTAGTTGAAAGACTGTACAGTTTGTTTGTTTATGAAGCAACTGGAAGTCTAGGTCCCTTTCCCACTTCACCTCACCCATCAAGGACCAGAATTTTTCGCTCAGAGAAACCCTGAACTCCTGAAACCAAACATAGTGTGGGGGATGAAAGACTGAAAACAGGAAGTGAGGGATTAAGTGAAAATCTGGATGCTGAAAACTGAGACTTTCAGCTGCTTTTTCTACTCTACATTCAGAACAATAGCAGCCAGACTTACACACCAACTCTGTCACATTTGCCCCTCCATCCCCAATTCATGTTTAAATACATTGAAAGGATTATTGAGAAGCATGTGACAGAGATATCATAAGATCTGGTAAATCGGCAAGAATATCTTAGCAAATCTGGCAAATGAAAGGGGAGGATTGTTAACTGCAGGGAAAAGTATTACACGCGAAAGAGGTGTGGCGTAGTGCACAGCATGGCTAAACATTGCATAACATTTGCACAGTCATGATAATGTAAACACTGAGTATTGCTTTAGCCAAAACTGCTAGTGTAACTACATCAGGGGTAGGGGAAGGAAACTTATTATCATTTGGCCTTCAATATACATTTGCACACTTTCAGCGTACCCCCTTAATTATGAAGGCTGGGAAGCTAAAAATGACCACATTTCCCAAAAGGTCCTGCAGCCACAGTTCTGGATGCAATTTAAGTTCTGTCATAAGACGCACTCATTTGAGATTTGGAAGGCAGAAGTGAGGCAAAGGCCATTTCCTTGTGGCTGAGGCAGCTGGTAAACAAGATTAGACAGATAAGAATGTTTGCAGTAGGCCGGGCACAGTGGCTCACGCCTGTAATCCCAGCACTTTGAGAGGTAGGTGGATCACCTGAGCTCAGGAGTTTGAGATGAGCTTGGCCAACATAATGAAACCCCATCTCTACTACTAAAAATACAAAATTAGCCAGCTGTGGTGGTAGGTGCCTGTAATCCCAGCTACTCAGGAGGCTGAAGCAGGAGAATCGCTTGAACCCAGGAGGCAGAGGTTGTGGTGAGCTGAGATCCATCATTGCACTCCAGTCTGGGTGGCAGAGCAAGACGCTGTCTTCAAAGAAAAGAAAAGAAGAAAAAGAATGTTTGCAGTAGGCAGACTTCACATCCCAATGTCTCTTTAGGACTTCATGGATGTGGGGCATTAGCAGAGGTGACAACAGCAGCCACCTGACCTCTGTATCAACCCTACTCGCCATGGTATGCCACTGAACCCAATAGTCCTGCAATAGCCTTTGCCTCCCACTCAGTTTTTCCCTACCCCATCCCCTACTCCCAGCAATTTGGTAATCACTGCACTGAATTGGTAATTCCCTGTACTAAATTACTAGAGTGGTTGCATTTCCCCAAATTAAACACAGACTAATACAGGGGAAAAAAAGCTAAGTCCCAAATGACAGATTAAGAAGTTGCAATATGAGGACATTATTTAGAAATCTAGAATTTCAGGAACATTAGCTAGCAGAGTGGGGGTGATGAACCTTGGAAAGCGGGTCTGGGAATAAATAGAAGTTAAAGTAACTTATAAATTATACTGCAGATATCCTAAAAAAATAACTTGAATCTGACCTTATCAATGTAATCTTATTGTTGTAAGATTAAGAATAATATTACCAGAGGGTAGTTTTAAACACACATACATATGCCAATTCTCTTCTTCAAAAGCTCTTCTTGGGCCTTGCACGGGGGCTCACGCCTATAATCCCAACATTTTAGGAGGCTAAGGCAGGAGGATCCTTTTAGCCCAGTAGTTCAAGATCAGCCTGGGCAAGGTAGGGAGATTCCCATCTCTACAACAAAACAAAAAAATTAGCTAAGCATGTTGGTGTGCACCTGTGGTCCCAGCTACTCGGTAGGCTGAGGTGGGAGGATCTCTTGAGCCCTAGAGTTTAGGCTGCTGTGAGCTGTGATTGCACCACTATACACCAGCCTGGGCAACAGAGCAAGATCCTATCTCAAAATAAAGAAAAGTTTTTCTTGTGTTAGGTTTATAGTATTAGTACAGCCTAAGGAAGAAGTATATTCAAGCCTTTCACTGACCTCCAAAAACAATCGGTATGTATTAATACAAACAGAACATTTTGATGCTTTCTTTTAAAACCATATATACAGGCAGTCTAACTCTGTCCCAAATTTCTAAGAAGTATCAGGAAGCCTAAGTCTCTGTGATTACTTTTGGCTCTGCTTCTACTAACGACCATTTAGCATTTGCTAACTCTCGTTAGCCTGAATAGATCCACACAAGAGGCTCATCTCCTGTTCTGGCATTCTCCATCTACCTCTTAACCACAGTGAGAAAGATTGATGAACATCTTTTTACACAAGCTTTCCAGAAAAGCTGACTTTGCTGAAGTTTGGGGACGATGGAGAGAATTTACTTCAGAGAAACAGAAATATCTATAAAATAACATTTTAATTGCTGTTTCTACAAAGTCTTGTAAGCATTTCTGTAACTTGGCCGACAAACTCCTGCCCTGCTGTTCAGTTGTCTAGCTGTTCTGCCTCCGGGGCTCCATCCCTCATACAATAAAAAAAGTCATATTTTCTTTTTCTTTCTTTCTTTCTTTTTTTTTTTTTTTTTGAGACAGAGTCTGGCTCTGTCACCCAGGCTGGAGTGCAGTGGCATTATTTTGGCTCAGTGCAACCTCTGCCTCCCAGGTTCAAGCAATTCTCGTGCCTCAGCCTCCCTAGTACCTGGGACTACAGGCACTTGCCACCACGCCCAGCTAATTTTTGTATTTTTAGTAGAGATGGGGTTTCACCATGTTGGCCAGGCTGGTCTTGAACTCCTGGCCTCAAATGATCTGTTCACCTTGGCCTCCCAAAGGCTGAAATTATAGGCATGAGTACCACACCTGGGGCCTCTTAAAAAGTCCAGTTTTCTTACACAGAAAGATTGAAATCGCTGCAACCTTCTTCAAACTCTTCTCAAGGCCTCCCAGTATAGAGTTGAAGAGCCAGAATAAACTTTGAAATTATGGCTGCCGGGTCAGCCGCAGCACATTTTCAGAACACAGCCAAATCTTTCCCCATTTTTAATCACAAGGTAGATTGTAAGGAGAGAGGAGTTAATTCAAATTGCATGAAGAATGACTTCCTGATTATCAGAACAATCAAATAATAAAAGCAATGCCCAGAAAAAATTATAATGTGCCGCAGTTGAAAATACTGTGAAAAGGTAAATAACAATCTACCTGGATAAAGTACATAGAATAAGATTATATTTTAAAAATCCAAAGTCATCCTTAATCATAAATTTCTTACTTTGTGTGTGTGTGCATGCATTTCCATGTGTTTTTATTTAGTTATGTTTTTATATCATTAAAACTTTTTTCACTTTGACAAGCGTATGACTGGAAATGTCTCCCAATTTTCTTTGTGATAGTTAATTTCCACATAAGCAGTCATCAAATTATAACATAACTCTAAAATATTTTCATTCAGTAGGTTAGATTCTAAAACCAAGGAAAAGATTAAATATCTTGTTCCTTGGAAAAGTATGCATATTCAATGTTTCTGAGTCACTCATCAAAGTTTGAAGAGTGCGGATGAAACAAGCTGAAAAGGTTAAACCCCTGAAGGCTTATTACTTTTACTTATTAATGAGAAATACATAAGTGAATTTGTGACTTTCAGGCTGTTTGAAACAGCTTTATTACAGAGCCATAATTTGTGTGTGTGACTGGGTGCGTGTGCATGTTGGTATGCACCAAAGTTTTATGTGTTCATTTCTTGCATTTGAAGTACTCTTTGATGACATCCTTGGCCTGACACTCCTTGCCAGCGTCCTTAACTTCTACACAACTGCCACTAACCACTTTACAGGACTTCCCCTCTCTGTCAGTTTCACAGAGGCCTACTTATTCCTCCAGTTTCTTGTCATCAACCTTAAGTCGGTTGATTTGGTGTTTAGCACAAAAGGCCTCCACCAACTTGACATACACAGGCTCATCAGAGTTGGATGCAAGCACACAAAGATGGGCTTGGCACTTGTCTAAGGCTTTGGCAGCTTCGAGAATTCCACATGCTAGGCCATCATGGATGAGGGCAGTCTTCAGCACCTCTTGTAAAGCAGTATTAACATCCATTAAACCTCCAGCAGTAATGCCTTCCTCGGCCATGGCAGTGGCTTACT